>NC_091516.1:54782736-55105955 GCF_947461875.1 Haliaeetus albicilla
GGAAAGTCAATTTGTAGAGAGCTTAGAACCATAGACTCACAGAATCATTTAGGTTGGAAAAGACCTCTAAGGCTATCGAGTCCAACCGCAAACCTAACACTGCCAAGTCCACCACAAAACCCTGTCCCCAAGTGCCACATCTACACGTCTTTTAAATACCTCCTGGGATGGTGACTCAACCTCTTCCCTGGGCAGCCTGTTCCAGTGCTCCATAAGCCTTTTGGTGAAGAAATTCTTCCTGCCTTTTGCTCTGGTGTTCGCAGAACACAATACCACTGGCTGTCAAGGAAGTGTTTCAACAGGGACAGAAAGAAGGGGGAAAGGGAGGCAGAAGAGAGAGGGGCAAGAGAAAGAGGAAAAGTGAGGGGGGAAGAAAGGGAAGGAGAGGACAAAGGAGGGAGGGAAGAAAGGAGGGAGGGAGGGAGGGAGGGAGGAAGGGAAAGAGGGAGGGAGGGAGGGAGGGAAGGAAGGAAGGAAAGAAGGAAAGACGGAAGGAAGGGAGAAAAGAAGGGAGGAAGGGAGGGAGGAGGAGAGGCAAGGACTGAAGAGGGAAGGAAGGAAGGGAGAAAGAGAGGACAGAGGGGACAGAGCAGTGAGAGGAGCCCGTGTGCCAGGTTTGGGAGGTTTGAGGAGTGCCCGGCTTGCTCCCCATGGACAAGAGGAAAGCAGGAAGCAAAAGCACGGGGAGATGATGCGAGAGCTAGAGAAGAGGGGACCAGAGTAGCCCAGGCAAACGCATAGCCTTCTCCTCTGGAGCTTGTTGCCTCCTGCTCCCAGCCGTGCCTTGCTCTACCACCAGCACACTGAAACAAATTTGTCGCTGTCTGATTGACTTCTGCTTACCATCACAGCAGATAAGGCATGCTTGTTTGGCAGGCTTACCATCTCCATAACCAACCTGTCTTTCTCCAGGAGGAAGGTGAGGTCAGATGAAACAGAAATGCTCGTCTTTCTTTTGCTGCTAGACTGTGATGCCAGGGGAAGATGAATGACTTGAGCACCTCCATGAAAACAGCCTGGTGATGAATTAGAATAGCATAGTGAAAAGGAAAGGAAAGAGGAAAGGAAGGGGAAAGGAAAAGGGAAAAGGAAAGGGAAAGGGAAAAGAAGGAAAAGGAACTACTACTACAGCAGGAGCTACTGCTGGTAGGATTCAGGATTCAGCTGAGAAGATGACACTTCTCTACCAAAGGCCTCCCGGGATTCTGGGATAACTGTGGGATTTTAGCAGAATGTGAGGGTACAGGGAGTATGCAAAGAGGTGACCTTTGAGCACAAGCCTCTTGTCAACATCTGCATCTTCCCAAGATCATGCTCCTTCTCTCTTCTTCTCTGGTGGTATTTCTGCACTTCTTCTCATTCCCTGCCCTTCATCCGTCCTTCTTTGACAGCCCTCCCAGTGGTGAGGTTGCCCTGGCCAACATCAGGCAGCAAAGAGAAACCAGAGCAGAAGTGTCAGTAGGTGGGCAGAGAGAGGGACTGGAGGCAGGCTGAGGGTATCGGACCTGTGACGAAAACAGCTTCCCCTCCTGCCCACTCTGCCCTCAGCGTCTGTTGTGCTGCCGGTGCGTGGCTGCAGCAGGATTTCCTGCAGGAGGAGGCACCACCAACATGGTTTGGCTAAGCCTTGGCGGTAGCAGGGACATGTCCTGCATGTGCTGGGACCAAAACCCAACAACCTTACTGCCAGTGATTCAAATTTGCCATACATCTACGATGCAGATATTCTGCCTCACGTATTTGATTTTGCCACCCATTTTCACGGGCTCTACACGGTACGGTGGAAGAATGTTCTGCCCTTAATAAACCGATCTCTTTTGTGGTTTCTCAAGGATGAGGGAAGGGCATGGTCATCACACCATGGGCCTCGTGCTTCCCCCTGCTGTGCAACCAAGAGAAAAGCACGGGTGTGCAGAAACTGTTTCCCTAGGTCCTGATCTTCTGAAATGTTAGTGTGGGCCTAGCTGGAGGGTACCGCCCTAACATCAACACTGTTTATAAGAGAAATCTTATGAAAAGATTCATTTTAGATGGATGAGGCATTTTACACTAAAAAAATATATATATTTAATTTTGACTTTGTACAGTTAAATAGTACTCACGGCTTAATACTCTTTGGAATATTTCGCTGTTGCCAGAACTTCTCTGCTTCTCCCACTCCCCTCTTACCCGAAGTACAATGCTTATGAAACGCATAATTTTGCATTTTATCCTGGAAAAGTCTTTGCTCATTGTTTTTCCTGCAAGCTTTGATGTTTATCTGGGAAACCAGAGCTGTGGGATGGAGCACAGTGCTTCCCGTTCTTGTTTTTTCCACTGTGCAGCTGATGGTGACTGCGGCAGCGATGGTTTGGCAAAGGCACCTGCCGTGAAGCTGGAGGGGTCTCGGGAAGGAACTAAGAGTATGGAAACAGTACCGCCCAGAAACAGAGGGCGGTGACTCGTGCCGCCGCCTGGTAATGCCAGTGCTTTCCGAGTTTGTGCCTCTGTTGTGACGGCTGCTCTAGAGAGGAGACGCTGGCTGTGACCAAGATGGGAGAAACTGAAGGAGTGTCCTCAGGATCAGGGTGATTTGAGATTCCCTGTCTGGTCTGTAATTTTGGGGTGCAAAACAGAGACGCTGAAGCCAGAGCATCCATCCATTCCTCAGCTGGCAAAGCAGAATGGAGAGAGCCGTGGAAGAAGCTCTGACTTGCAAGCCTTGCCTATGCTGAGACCGGTCATTCCTGCATTCCCCAAAACACACCAAGAAGTTGTTTCCCGCGCAGTTCAGGGCACCGAGGGAGGGTGAGGATGGGTTCACGTGCAAACGGAGGACATCGTTAAGAAAGCCCGTCCTCTGTCAGAGCCAATCCCTGCCTCCTGATTTCAGGTCACCCCTCTCTGAAACCAAAGCGCCTCAGAGAGACAGGCAGAAAGCTGGCAAAGCATTTCCCAGGGGGTAAACACCGGTTCACCTTGGGAACTGCTTCCCTGCACCGCCTGTGCTGGGATGAAATCTAGCAACAGGCACGTTCTGTCTATGTGTCTGTGTTCTCACGCCTCCTGTGAAAGTAGCTGGGCTCCTCTGAATGCCAAGGCACAGCCAAAGGAGGAAGGACTGTGTGTTATATAGCGTGTGTGTTATATAGCGGTGTTCAAAATGCAATTTTCGGGGAGAGAAGCAATCAGAGCTCTACAAAGGAGCACACTGCTGTGATTCCTACCACCACGTAGCATGCAGCTGCAGAAACCAGCAGCAGAAAGGTCAGCTCTCTGCACCTTCTTGTGAAAGTTCTCCACAATTACACCATCACAAATCCACCGGCTATCTGCGGCCGGGAACATGGCTGTGACGCTGCCTCCTCCAAGACACTAGCGTGCCAGGTGCGAGCACCGAAGAACTGGTGCTGTCAGCGGCTGTTGAACACGAGAAGCCTTCGAAACAGGGGAACTCATGGGGTTATTCAGCCTGTTCCTTGGCCGGTCGCTGCCTTCCACACCCGGCTTCTTCACTGCTTCCAAAGACGACTGAAACCGAGCTCTGCACGCACATACACGAACCCCCAGGCGCCGGCACAGGCACCTCCAGCAGGACAAACCTCTACCCACCTTGGAGAGGCTCCTGCTTTGTCAGGCTCTGTGGGGTGCAGAGAGGAGTGCTGGAGGTGGCAAGGTTATAGCTCATCCCAACTCCTTTCACGGACAATAACAGAACTCAAGCTCAGTGGATTTTCTTTAATTTATTTTTTTTTAATATCAAACTGAATTTATTTTTTCGTTGTTTTATCCGTTTACTCTTTTTTATGCTACTTTCAACTTCTGTACATAGTCCTTTCCTTCCTTTGCTGTTTCTATCTCTTCCTTTCTTTGCACCTTCCCCTCCCTGATTGTCAGCTGAGCTATTTTCAGATCTTTTAGGGTCCTATTTTTCACCCACCTGGTACCACATGTGCCAACATAATAATAATTCTCATTATTTTGCCCATAACTGCCGTCTCTTTGGGCCATTTTCCCAGCTGGCAAAGTTTTGGTCTTTCATCTGCAATTTTCTGACAGTAAGGTGGGTAAGGACAGAAGCAAGTGATTTCCTAAGGACTGCAGTGCAACAAGGAATGGCAAGCCAGAGCTTTTCTCTCTCAAGCAAAGCTGCTTTGAAAGGACTGGTGAACTCCCATCACGGAAAGGAGGAGATGCTGACAAAGGATCAGACTGAATGGATTTCAAAGGGGACAGGAAGCTCGGCTTGCAAGATGAGGCACAAGAATCTTTTTCCCAACAAGACTTTTGGCATCGCTTTAGCACCACTTCATGATGGTGAGCTGTCCCAGGAGAAGAGCTTTGTCAGCCCCCCACCCTGTTTGCACAGCCCTCCTGCCGGTGGCGGGAGTGCTCCGGCTGTAGGTGTGCAGCCTGCTGCGCCCAGCTGGGAGAGGAAGCCCCTGCCAAGCCCCTCAGGCACACCTGGGTTGGGGGGGACCGCTCCTTGCTGTCCCCACAGCAACACCCCACAGCGCGGTCCAGGGCTCCGAGGATGCTCCTTCCAGCCGGGCAGAGCTCAGGATGCCCTTCCTGGCACTGGGACCGGGTGGGGGCACCAGATGGGGATGGCCAGCAGAGACCACGGGTGATGCCCAGTTCGGTCCCCATCGGACCTGTGACGAAACCAGCTTCCCCTCCTGCCCGCTCTGCCCTCAGCGTCTGTTGTGCTGCCGGTGCGTGGCTGCAGCAGGATTTCCTGCAGGAGGAGGCACCGCCAACATGGCCCTGGGGCGCCGGGGACCCATGGCCGTGCCCCCCAGCTGGCTGGCAGCAGCCGTGGTGGGGCACGGGGGTGCCGGGAAAGGCACCAGGAGAAGGGGGAGAAAGCAGCACCCGGAGACTGTGTCAGGGAAACGGGAATTTATTTCCTTTTCCTTGAATCAAGGGTTGACGGAGCCCTGCTAGTGCCGCCGGCGGGGTGGCCTCTTGCAGGGCTGGGCAGAGTCCTGGGGGCCGGAGGCCTTCCTCTTTGGGGGGCGCCGGGGCCCCCTGGGCAAGCGGTCCCTGCCCCGGCCAGGAGCGGAGGGGCTGCAGCCCTGGGCGGAGGGACCTGCCGCCACCGCCTCCCCCGGCTCCTCCTGGGGCTGATCTTGCTCTGCAGGGACGGGCGCAGATGGGGGGCTGTCAGGACCCCCGCGGAGGGTGGCCTCGGACGTGCTGGCTTCCTCCTCCACGTCGGGGCCTGCAGCGCTGCTGGAGGAGGCTGGGTGGGAAGCGGGAGTCCGCCCCGGGGAGGCCGTGGAGCTGTGGCTGGCTGCAGGGCCGTCGTCCTCCCCGCCGGCAGCGCGGGGGTCCTGCTGGCCCAGGTGCTGGTGGATCGCCCAGCCGCACAGGCGAACGGCAGCGGTGATGAGCCGGGGGACGAATGTCCGCGTGTGTTGTGACAGGCAGTTCTGCAGCTTCTGCACCAACACCTCCTCGTCCAGGCCCCAGAGGCACAGGTGGGCCACAATGATCCCCTGCGCGGCGGCCGCCCCCCACCACTGCTCCTCGTAGAGCACCCCGAGCTCATATCGCAGCCAGGGCAGCAGGGGCCTGATGTTATCGGGGTGGCTCTTGAAAAAGTCCGCCCAGACCGCAGGAGGGAAGCTGCCCACCTGAGCCCAGGGCACCACCAGCCCCGCAGGCCCCTGCTCGTCCTGGTGGTCTTCAGCCGTCGGCTCTCTGAGGCTTGGGACACGCAATGTCAAAAAATCGTCCTCCGACCGCACTGAGAACAAGATGGCCGTCATCCCCGACCTGCACAGGGGGCAGTTTGGCTTCTGCCATACCCAGCGCAGTGCACAGCCTAAGCAAAATTGGTGGAGGCAAGGCGACACGTAGGCGATGTCGTCTTTGTCGTCGCAGCAGATGGGGCAGCTCCACTCGCTCTCGGTGGCCATGCTCTCCGCATGCTGAGGTGAGCTGGGAAGCGCTGAGGATAAGGAGCTGCTCCCTCTTGCTGGCGCTGCAGCGGCGGCTGTCGTGCGCTGCAAAATGGAGAGAGGCCACGGTCACTCGCTGTCCCGGGGAGGGGAGGGGAGGGGAGGGGAGGGGAGGAGAGGAAGAAATGCCCAGGCCCCTCGAGAAGGACACCCTCCTGGCTCCCCAAGCCCCATCACCCGCCCCACGGCTGCTCGGGGGGGACGTTTCCCCGCACGGCTCACCTCCGCTGCCGCACGCGCACCCCGCGGTGCCCGGCTGCCTGAACCAGGCCGGGCTGGGGAAACACGGGGCATGGCTCTGGGACGGGCACTGAGAGCTGCCGATGGCAGCCACCAAAG
This sequence comes from Haliaeetus albicilla, assembly GCF_947461875.1. NCBI lineage: Eukaryota > Metazoa > Chordata > Aves > Accipitriformes > Accipitridae > Haliaeetus > Haliaeetus albicilla. Next base: position 54,789,021 of record NC_091516.1, read on the forward strand.
CACCACCCAGCACCCGGAGAAGCCTTGCTCGACCCTCCAGACCTCGCAGGCACGCTCGGCAGGAGTCCAGGCACGAGCCAGACTGGCCAAGGCTCTGCTGGTGCCCGAAGACAAGCAGCGAGGGACATGAGGTCACAGTGCATCGCCCGCTGATGTCACAGGCCACCGCTCGGCCTTCCACCCCCACAGGTGCACAGCATCTGGAGAAGAAGAAAACAGCGTTTCTTGTTTTCATCTTCTACATTTCCGTGTTGCCCTGGCTTGGTCACCTGCAACACACGCCCATGACTGTGTGTCTCGTCCCCACTCCTGACGCCTTGCAGAGGTCTCCTGCAAGGGGGAGCCTGGTGGGAACAGTCGGCGTGGACTGCCCGCGGCTGGGTGACGTGTCCCCCAGCTGGCTGCCTTTCCCCGTGCAATGCCGGGATTTGCAGAGGGGACCTGGGTGCTTAGTGGCCAGCCCTGGGTGAGAGTCTCCCGGCCTGCTGGGTCGTGCCCCCCGCCGGCGGGGAGAAGCCTAAAGGGGCATTTTGCTCCAGCCCCTTCCACTCCCGCTGGCACTCGCCCACAGTGCCGGGTCCCTCTCCGCTTACCACGATTGCCATGCTTCTGGTAGCTGGTGCTCCTGGCCAACTGTTGCACTGGTGGTCCTCAAAGGCGCTAGCAATGGAGCCTGAGCCTACATACGCAGGAAGGAGCTGTAGTTGCTGTCCCTCCCGAGTACGGCAGAAGGGCCGCAGGCGCCCTGCTCACGACTCCGGGGAGCCCAGGATCGATCACCGCGTGGGCCATGCTGTCCCATCGTCCATCCGTTCCTGCTTCTGGCTTTTATAATCATTTACAGGCATTAGTCCAAGCACTTCTTTTTTATTTCGGAAGAGCATTTTCTGTTCCAGGTTGACTGCCTAGAGAGTGAAGGGTGCTGTGTAAGTCGGCCACGGGGGTCTGCACGTTAAAAATCTCGTGAGGTGACAGCCCATATTTGCTATTCCCAATGCTTCTCGTCTGCGTCAATGGGAGAGGCAAACACACTCAGGCATTTCAGGCCAGTCTCCGCACAAAGTTTTTGCCCATTTGCTTTTACAGTCAAGAGTTTTTCCTCTCTACAGCCCCATTGGATTGGGCGTGACGGGCACAAAGACACTTTGGTTCTGTTTGCAGGGCTGCACGATTCCTCCGCAATGCTTGCCCAGAAAAGTGGGTCCCCGTGTTGCTATCTAGCGGTAGGGGAATGCTAAACGCAGGAATGAGTTCTCTCTGCAATTTGTTTTTGCAACAGTTGTTTCATCTGCATGTTTACAAGGACAGGCCTCCATCCTGAGAAGGTTTCTAAAACGAGAAGGACCTATGCAAAATCACAGCATCTAGGCCTCTGAATAAAGTAAATCTGCAAATTTACAAATGGTTCCCACGGTGCCAGGTGTGCAGCTATACTTGTCTTCTCCTTCTGTCTTACACCGTTTTGTTGAAAACTTCTCCTAACCGTATGAAGCCTTAAGAATTTGAAGGGTACTATGCTAGCAAGCTTCAGTCGTTAACACCTTCACTTCTGACCAAATGAAAGCCCTTCCCCGACTGTTCAAACTACAGAACTACTTGAATAACTGAAAACGTGTATGAATTATACAAATCCTAAATTTATGTGGAGTGTTTAAAAAGAAAAAGAAATCGTACTTAAAGTTCTTCAACTTTCCTTCGCCAGTATTAGCTGTATCTTCCGATACACCAACACTGTGTACTCGCTGACTACGCTAAAACCTTCTGTTGCTCTCATCCCATTCCAAAACAATGTTGAGAATGGACAGATAATGGGAAAAGAGCTGCACAAGCAAACTTTCAGGCAAACCCATCAAAAATGTGGAGCAAACCTATCCTGTCATGGAGCTGCCGTCATCCCCCCTGTGATGCTGTGGGCCACTGACTGGGCCACGCGAGCAAGGGCAGGTCTATCTGTTCTTCCTCTTGCTGTAAGCCCAAAGCCGCTTTGCCTGCAGCTTGCAGGGAGCTGTAAAGCACTCCAGCCAGGCCCACGGCAGGGTGTTGTCTGCCTCCTTGGGTTGCTGTAGGACAATTACTGGGATGCAATCAAGTGAACTACAGCTTGAAACCGGGCTGGGAGAGAAGGGGTGGGGGTAAGCAGTAGGACAGTTTCCCTACCTCTCCTTTACCATCTTCTCAGGCATATCTCCGAGGGAGGAATCCCCGGGCACATCACAGGAGTCTGAACAACCCCACTTTCTTCAGCCTTTGAATACCTAATCTCAACCACTGCTGGCTGAGGAGGTAGTTTAGTTCATATTCAGTACAAACTGAACCTTCTAAAGCAATGTTCCTGCTGCTTTGGTGAATGAGCCCGGTATCTCTGGTTCTGCATCAACGGGAGGATCGGTCTGAATGCTGTCTCAGCTCTTTCCCTGCACCGACCCCCTTCAGTGCCGAGGATGGCACCGAAACTGTCACCTGGCCTGTCCCTGTGCGCGGGTTGTTGTCGTTCCTAAGGGCAGGATCCCTGGAAGGGTTCCAGCTCTTAGGGGAGGAAAAGGTTAAAAAAGCCCCAACCGTCCATCTCCTTGGACCAGGGACTTACCTGAGCATCCTCGGGGACAAGGATCTCTCGTGCCTCTAGCAGTCGGACTGGCTGACCGTGGGTTGTCCTCTGCAGCCAGCTCTTGTTAACAAACTGGATGGGATGCATGTGTCTACGGAGGTTGGCCTTTCCAATAGGTATGTGATTTACAGAGCCCTGTAATACTCGGTTCTACTACTTGTCTCTGTCAGGTTTAAATCTCTGTAAGATGAGGCCACTCTTTTGCAACGGTGCATTTCCCTTTCCTATCCGATTCTTCACAAATTTGGAAAGTCAATTTGTAGAGAGCTTAGAACCACAGACTCACAGAATCATTTAGGTTGGAAAAGAACTCTAAGGCTATCGAGTCCAACCGCAAACCTAACACTGCCAAGTCCACCACAAAACCCTGTCCCCAAGTGCCACATCTACACGTCTTTTAAATACCTCCTGGGATGGTGACTCAACCTCTTCCCTGGGCAGCCTGTTCCAGTGCTCCGTAAGCCTTTTGGTGAAGAAATTCTTCCTGCCTTTTGCTCTGGTGTTCGCAGAACACAATACCACTGGCTGTCAAGGAAGTGTTTCAACAGGGACAGAAAGAAGGGGGAAAGGGAGGCAGAAGAGAGAGGGGCAAGAGAAAGAGGAAAAGTGAGGGGGGAAGAAAGGGAAGGAGAGGACAAAGGAGGGAGGGAAGAAAGGAGGGAGGGAGGGAGGAAGGGAAAGAGGGAGGGAGGGAGGGAAGGAAGGAAGGAAAGAAGGAAAGACGGAAGGAAGGGAGAAAAGAAGGGAGGAAGGGAGGGAGGAGGAGAGGCAAGGACTGAAGAGGGAAGGAAGGAAGGGAGAAAGAGAGGACAGAGGGGACAGAGCAGTGAGAGGAGCCCGTGTGCCAGGTTTGGGAGGTTTGAGGAGTGCCCGGCTTGCTCCCCATGGACAAGAGGAAAGCAGGAAGCAAAAGCACGGGGAGATGATGCGAGAGCTAGAGAAGAGGGGACCAGAGTAGCCCAGGCAAACGCATAGCCTTCTCCTCTGGAGCTTGTTGCCTCCTGCTCCCAGCCGTGCCTTGCTCTACCACCAGCACACTGAAACAAATTTGTCGCTGTCTGATTGACTTCTGCTTACCATCACAGCAGATAAGGCATGCTTGTTTGGCAGGCTTACCATCTCCATAACCAACCTGTCTTTCTCCAGGAGGAAGGTGAGGTCAGATGAAACAGAAATGCTCGTCTTTCTTTTGCTGCTAGACTGTGATGCCAGGGGAAGATGAATGACTTGAGCACCTCCATGAAAACAGCCTGGTGATGAATTAGAATAGCATAGTGAAAAGGAAAGGAAAGAGGAAAGGAAGGGGAAAGGAAAAGGGAAAAGGAAAGGGAAAGGGAAAAGAAGGAAAAGGAACTACTACTACAGCAGGAGCTACTGCTGGTAGGATTCAGGATTCAGCTGAGAAGATGACACTTCTCTGCCAAAGCCCTCCCGGGATTCTGGGATAACTGTGGGATTTTAGCAGAATGTGAGGGTACAGGGAGTATGCAAAGAGGTGACCTTTGAGCACAAGCCTCTTGTCAACATCTGCATCTTCCCAAGATCATGCTCCTTCTCTCTTCTTCTCTGGTGGTATTTCTGCACTTCTTCTCATTCCCTGCCCTTCATCCATCCTTCTTTGACAGCCCTCCCAGTGGTGAGGTTGCCCTGGCCAACATCAGGCAGCAAAGAGAAACCAGAGCAGAAGTGTCAGTAGGTGGGCAGAGAGAGGGACTGGAGGCAGGCTGAGGGTATCGGACCTGTGACGAAAACAGCTTCCCCTCCTGCCCACTCTGCCCTCAGCGTCTGTTGTGCTGCCGGTGCGTGGCTGCAGCAGGATTTCCTGCAGGAGGAGGCACCACCAACATGGTTTGGCTAAGCCTTGGCGGTAGCAGGGACATGTCCTGCATGTGCTGGGACCAAAACCCAACAACCTTACTGCCAGTGATTCAAATTTGCCATACATCTACGATGCAGATATTCTGCCTCACGTATTTGATTTTGCCACCCATTTTCACGGGCTCTACACGGTACGGTGGAAGAATGTTCTGCCCTTAATAAACCGATCTCTTTTGTGGTTTCTCAAGGATGAGGGAAGGGCATGGTCATCACACCATGGGCCTCGTGCTTCCCCCTGCTGTGCAACCAAGAGAAAAGCACGGGTGTGCAGAAACTGTTTCCCTAGGTCCTGATCTTCTGAAATGTTAGTGTGGGCCTAGCTGGAGGGTACCGCCCTAACATCAACACTGTTTATAAGAGAAATCTTATGAAAAGATTCATTTTAGATGGATGAGGCATTTTACACTAAAAAAATATATATATTTAATTTTGACTTTGTACAGTTAAATAGTACTCACGGCTTAATACTCTTTGGAATATTTCGCTGTTGCCAGAACTTCTCTGCTTCTCCCACTCCCCTCTTACCCGAAGTACAATGCTTATGAAACGCATAATTTTGCATTTTATCCTGGAAAAGTCTTTGCTCATTGTTTTTCCTGCAAGCTTTGATGTTTATCTGGGAAACCAGAGCTGTGGGATGGAGCACAGTGCTTCCCGTTCTTGTTTTTTCCACTGTGCAGCTGATGGTGACTGCGGCAGCGATGGTTTGGCAAAGGCACCTGCCGTGAAGCTGGAGGGGTCTCGGGAAGGAACTAAGAGTATGGAAACAGTACCGCCCAGAAACAGAGGGCGGTGACTCGTGCCGCCGCCTGGTAATGCCAGTGCTTTCTGAGTTTGTGCCTCTGTTGTGACGGCTGCTCTAGAGAGGAGACGCTGGCTGTGACCAAGATGGGAGAAACTGAAGGAGTGTCCTCAGGATCAGGGTGATTTGAGATTCCCTGTCTGGTCTGTAATTTTGGGGTGCAAAACAGAGACGCTGAAGCCAGAGCATCCATCCATTCCTCAGCTGGCAAAGCAGAATGGAGAGAGCCGTGGAAGAAGCTCTGACTTGCAAGCCTTGCCTATGCTGAGACCGGTCATTCCTGCATTCCCCAAAACACACCAAGAAGTTGTTTCCCGCGCAGTTCAGGGCACCGAGGGAGGGTGAGGATGGGTTCACGTGCAAACGGAGGACATCGTTAAGAAAGCCCGTCCTCTGTCAGAGCCAATCCCTGCCTCCTGATTTCAGGTCACCCCTCTCTGAAACCAAAGCGCCTCAGAGAGACAGGCAGAAAGCTGGCAAAGCATTTCCCAGGGGGTAAACACCGGTTCACCTTGGGAACAGCTTCCCTGCACCGCCTGTGCTGGGATGAAATCTAGGAACAGGCACGTTCTGTCTATGTGTCTGTGTTCTCACGCCTCCTGTGAAAGTAGCTGGGCTCCTCTGAATGCCAAGGCACAGCCAAAGGAGGAAGGACTGTGTGTTATATAGCGTGTGTGTTATATAGCGGTGTTCAAAATGCAATTTTCGGGGAGAGAAGCAATCAGAGCTCTACAAAGGAGCACACTGCTGTGATTCCTACCACCACGTAGCATGCAGCTGCAGAAACCAGCAGCAGAAAGGTCAGCTCTCTGCACCTTCTTGTGAAAGTTCTCCACAATTACACCATCACAAATCCACCGGCTATCTGCGGCCAGGAACATGGCTGTGACGCTGCCTCCTCCAAGACACTAGCGTGCCAGGTGCGAGCAACTGGTGCTGTCAGCGGCTGTTGAACACGAGAAGCCTTCGAAACAGGGGAACTCATGGGGTTATTCAGCCTGTTCCTTGGCCGGTCGCTGCCTTCCACACCCGGCTTCTTCACTGCTTCCAAAGACGACTGAAACCGAGCTCTGCACGCACATACACGAACCCCCAGGCACCGGCACAGGCACCTCCAGCAGGACAAACCTCTACCCACCTTGGAGAGGCTCCTGCTTTGTCAGGCTCTGTGGGGTGCAGAGAGGAGTGCTGGAGGTGGCAAGGTTATAGCTCATCCCAACTCCTTTCACGGACAATAACAGAACTCAAGCTCAGTGGATTTTCTTTAATTTATTTTTTTTTAATATCAAACTGAATTTATTTTTTCGTTGTTTTATCCGTTTACTCTTTTTTATGCTACTTTCAACTTCTGTACATAGTCCTTTCCTTCCTTTGCTGTTTCTATCTCTTCCTTTCTTTGCACCTTCCCCTCCCTGATTGTCAGCTGAGCTATTTTCAGATCTTTTAGGGTCCTATTTTTCACCCACCTGGTACCACATGTGCCAACATAATAATAATTCTCATTATTTTGCCCATAACTGCCGTCTCTTTGGGCCATTTTCCCAGCTGGCAAAGTTTTGGTCTTTCATCTGCAATTTTCTGACAGTAAGGTGGGTAAGGACAGAAGCAAGTGATTTCCTAAGGACTGCAGTGCAACAAGGAATGGCAAGCCAGAGCTTTTCTCTCTCAAGCAAAGCTGCTTTGAAAGGACTGGTGAACTCCCATCACGGAAAGGAAGAGATGCTGACAAAGGATCAGACTGAATGGATTTCAAAGGGGACAGGAAGCTCGGCTTGCAAGATGAGGCACAAGAATCTTTTTCCCAACAAGACTTTTGGCATCGCTTTAGCACCACTTCATGATGGTGAGCTGTCCCAGGAGAAGAGCTTTGTCAGCCCCCCACCCTGTTTGCACAGCCCTCCTGCCGGTGGCGGGAGTGCTCCGGCTGTAGGTGTGCAGCCTGCTGCGCCCAGCTGGGAGAGGAAGCCCCTGCCAAGCCCCTCAGGCACACCTGGGTTGGGGGGGACCGCTCCTTGCTGTCCCCACAGCAACACCCCACAGCGCGGTCCAGGGCTCCGAGGATGCTCCTTCCAGCCGGGCAGAGCTCAGGATGCCCTTCCTGGCACTGGGACCGGGTGGGGGCACCAGATGGGGATGGCCAGCAGAGACCACGGGTGATGCCCAGTTCGGTCCCCATCGGACCTGTGACGAAACCAGCTTCCCCTCCTGCCCGCTCTGCCCTCAGCGTCTGTTGTGCTGCCGGTGCGTGGCTGCAGCAGGATTTCCTGCAGGAGGAGGCACCGCCAACATGGCCCTGGGGCGCCGGGGACCCATGGCCGTGCCCCCCAGCTGGCTGGCAGCAGCCGTGGTGGGGCACAGGGGTGCCGGGAAAGGCACCAGGAGAAGGGGGAGAAAGCAGCACCCGGAGACTGTGTCAGGGAAACAGGAATTTATTTCCTTTTCCTTGAATCAAGGGTTGACGGAGCCCTGCTAGTGCCGCCAGCGGGGTGGCCTCTTGCAGGGCTGGGCAGAGTCCTGGGGGCCGGAGGCCTTCCTCTTTGGGGGGCGCCGGGGCCCCCTGGGCAAGCGGTCCCTGCCCCGGCCAGGAGCGGAGGGGCTGCAGCCCTGGGCGGAGGGACCTGCCGCCACCGCCTCCCCCAGCTCCTCCTGGGGCTGATCTTGCTCTGCAGGGACGGGCGCAGATGGGGGGCTGTCAGGACCCCCGCGGAGGGTGGCCTCGGACGTGCTGGCTTCCTCCTCCACGTCGGGGCCTGCAGCGCTGCTGGAGGAGGCCGGGTGGGAAGCGGGAGTCCGCCCCGGGGAGGCCGTGGAGCTGTGGCTGGCTGCAGGGCCGTCGTCCTCCCCGCCGGCAGCGCGGGGGTCCTGCTGGCCCAGGTGCTGGTGGATCGCCCAGCCGCACAGGCGAACGGCAGCGGTGATGAGCCGGGGGACGAATGTCCGCGTGTGTTGTGACAGGCAGTTCTGCAGCTTCTGCACCAACACCTCCTCGTCCAGGCCCCAGAGGCACAGGTGGGCCACAATGATCCCCTGCGCGGCGGCCGCCCCCCACCACTGCTCCTCATAGAGCACCCTGAGCTCATATCGCAGCCAGGGCAGCAGGGGCCTGATGTTATCGGGGTGGCTCTTGAAAAAGTCCGCCCAGACCGCAGGAGGGAAGCTGCCCACCTGAGCCCAGGGCACCACCAGCCCCGCAGGCCCCTGCTCGTCCTGGTGGTCTTCAGCCGTCGGCTCTCTGAGGCTTGGGACACGCAATGTCAAAAAATCGTCCTCCGACCGCACTGAGAACAAGATGGCCGTCATCCCTGACCTGCACAGGGGGCAGTTTGGCTTCTGCCATACCCAGCGCAGTGCACAGCCTAAGCAAAATTGGTGGAGGCAAGGCGACACGTAGGCGATGTCGTCTTTGTCGTCGCAGCAGATGGGGCAGCTCCACTCGCTCTCGGTGGCCATGCTCTCCGCATGCTGAGGTGAGCTGGGAAGCGCTGAGGATAAGGAGCTGCTCCCTCTTGCTGGCGCTGCAGCGGCGGCTGTCGTGCGCTGCAAAATGGAGAGAGGCCACGGTCACTCGCTGTCCCGGGGAGGGGAGGGGAGGGGAGGAGAGGAAGAAATGCCCAGGCCCCTCGAGAAGGACACCCTCCTGGCTCCCCAAGCCCCATCACCCGCCCCACGGCTGCTCGGGGGGGACGTTTCCCCGCACGGCTCACCTCCGCTGCCGCACGCGCACCCCGCGGTGCCCGGCTGCCTGAACCAGGCCGGGCTGGGGAAACACGGGGCATGGCTCTGGGACGGGCACTGAGAGCTGCCGATGGCAGCCACCAAAGCACCACCCAGCACCCGGAGAAGCCTTGCTCGACCCTCCAGACCTCGCAGGCACGCTCGGCAGGAGTCCAGGCACGAGCCAGACTGGCCAAGGCTCTGCTGGTGCCCGAAGACAAGCAGCGAGGGACATGAGGTCACAGTGCATCGCCCGCTGATGTCACAGGCCACCGCTCGGCCTTCCACCCCCACAGGTGCACAGCATCTGGAGAAGAAGAAAACAGCGTTTCTTGTTTTCATCTTCTACATTTCCGTGTTGCCCTGGCTTGGTCACCTGCAACACACGCCCATGACTGTGTGTCTCGTCCCCACTCCTGACGCCTTGCAGAGGTCTCCTGCAAGGGGGAGCCTGGTGGGAACAGTCGGCGTGGACTGCCCGCGGCTGGGTGACGTGTCCCCCAGCTGGCTGCCTTTCCCCGTGCAATGCCGGGATTTGCAGAGGGGACCTGGGTGCTTAGTGGCCAGCCCTGGGTGAGAGTCTCCCGGCCTGCTGGGTCGTGCCCCCCGCCGGCGGGGAGAAGCCTAAAGGGGCATTTTGCTCCAGCCCCTTCCACTCCCGCTGGCACTCGCCCACAGTGCCGGGTCCCTCTCCGCTTACCACGATTGCCATGCTTCTGGTAGCTGGTGCTCCTGGCCAACTGTTGCACTGGTGGTCCTCAAAGGCGCTAGCAATGGAGCCTGAGCCTACATACGCAGGAAGGAGCTGTAGTTGCTGTCCCTCCCGAGTACGGCAGAAGGGCAGCAGGCGCCCTGCTCACGACTCCGGGGAGCCCAGGATCGATCACCGCGTGGGCCATGCTGTCCCATCGTCCATCCGTTCCTGCTTCTGGCTTTTATAATCATTTACAGGCATTAGTCCAAGCACTTCTTTTTTATTTCGGAAGAGCATTTTCTGTTCCGGGTTGACTGCCTAGAGAGTGAAGGGTGCTGTGTAAGTCGGCCACGGGGGTCTGCACGTTAAAAATCTCGTGAGGTGACAGCCCATATTTGCTATTCCCAATGCTTCTCGTCTGCGTCAATGGGAGAGGCAAACACACTCAGGCATTTCAGGCCAGTCTCCGCACAAAGTTTTTGCCCATTTGCTTTTACAGTCAAGAGTTTTTCCTCTCTACAGCCCCATTGGATTGGGCGTGACGGGCACAAAGACACTTTGGTTCTGTTTGCAGGGCTGCACGATTCCTCCGCAATGCTTGCCCAGAAAAGTGGGTCCCCGTGTTGCTATCTAGCGGTAGGGGAATGCTAAACGCAGGAATGAGTTCTCTCTGCAATTTGTTTTTGCAACAGTTGTTTCATCTGCATGTTTACAAGGACAGGCCTCCATCCTGAGAAGGTTTCTAAAACGAGAAGGACCTATGCAAAATCACAGCATCTAGGCCTCTGAATAAAGTAAATCTGCAAATTTACAAATGGTTCCCACGGTGCCAGGTGTGCAGCTATACTTGTCTTCTCCTTCTGTCTTACACCGTTTTGTTGAAAACTTCTCCTAACCGTATGAAGCCTTAAGAATTTGAAGGGTACTATGCTAGCAAGCTTCAGTCGTTAACACCTTCACTTCTGACCAAATGAAAGCCCTTCCCCGACTGTTCAAACTACAGAACTACTTGAATAACTGAAAACGTGTATGAATTATACAAATCCTAAATTTATGTGGAGTGTTTAAAAAGAAAAAGAAATCGTACTTAAAGTTCTTCAACTTTCCTTCGCCAGTATTAGCTGTATCTTCCGATACACCAACACTGTGTACTCGCTGACTACGCTAAAACCTTCTGTTGCTCTCATCCCATTCCAAAACAATGTTGAGAATGGACAGATAATGGGAAAAGAGCTGCACAAGCAAACTTTCAGGCAAACCCATCAAAAATGTGGAGCAAACCTATCCTGTCATGGAGCTGCCGTCATCCCCCCTGTGATGCTGTGGGCCACTGACTGGGCCACGCGAGCAAGGGCAGGTCTATCTGTTCTTCCTCTTGCTGTAAGCCCAAAGCCGCTTTGCCTGCAGCTTGCAGGGAGCTGTAAAGCACTCCAGCCAGGCCCACGGCAGGGTGTTGTCTGCCTCCTTGGGTTGCTGTAGGACAATTACTGGGATGCAATCAAGTGAACTACAGCTTGAAACCGGGCTGGGAGAGAAGGGGTGGGGGTAAGCAGTAGGACAGTTTCCCTACCTCTCCTTTACCATCTTCTCAGGCACATCTCCGAGGGAGGAATCCCCGGGCACATCACAGGAGTCTGAACAACCCCACTTTCTTCAGCCTTTGAATACCTAATCTCAACCACTGCTGGCTGAGGAGGTAGTTTAGTTCATATTCAGTACAAACTGAACCTTCTAAAGCAATGTTCCTGCTGCTTTGGTGAATGAGCCCGGTATCTCTGGTTCTCCATCAACGGGAGGATCGGTCTGAATGCTGTCTCAGCTCTTTCCCTGCACCGACCCCCTTCAGTGCCGAGGATGGCACCGAAACTGTCACCTGGCCTGTCCCTGTGCGCGGGTTGTTGTCGTTCCTAAGGGCAGGATCCCTGGAAGGGTTCCAGCTCTTAGGGGAGGAAAAGGTTAAAAAAGCCCCAACCGTCCATCTCCTTGGACCAGGGACTTACCTGAGCATCCTCGGGGACAAGGATCTCTCGTGCCTCTAGCAGTCGGACTGGCTGACCGTGGGTTGTCCTCTGCAGCCAGCTCTTGTTAACAAACTGGATGGGATGCATGTGTCTACGGAGGTTGGCCTTTCCAATAGGTATGTGATTTACAGAGCCCTGTAATACTCGGTTCTACTACTTGTCTCTGTCAGGTTTAAATCTCTGTAAGATGAGGCCACTCTTTTGCAACGGTGCATTTCCCTTTCCTATCCGATTCTTCACAAATTTGGAAAGTCAATTTGTAGAGAGCTTAGAACCACAGACTCACAGAATCATTTAGGTTGGAAAAGACCTCTAAGGCTATCGAGTCCAACCGCAAACCTAACACTGCCAAGTCCACCACAAAACCCTGTCCCCAAGTGCCACATCTACACGTCTTTTAAATACCTCCTGGGATGGTGACTCAACCTCTTCCCTGGGCAGCCTGTTCCAGTGCTCCATAAGCCTTTTGGTGAAGAAATTCTTCCTGCCTTTTGCTCTGGTGTTCGCAGAACACAATACCACTGGCTGTCAAGGAAGTGTTTCAACAGGGACAGAAAGAAGGGGGAAAGGGAGGCAGAAGAGAGAGGGGCAAGAGAAAGAGGAAAAGTGAGGGGGGAAGAAAGGGAAGGAGAGGACAAAGGAGGGAGGGAAGAAAGGAGGGAGGGAGGGAGGGAGGGAGGAAGGGAAAGAGGGAGGGAGGGAGGGAGGGAAGGAAGGAAGGAAAGAAGGAAAGAAGGAAGGAAGGGAGAAAAGAAGGGAGGAAGGGAGGGAGGAGGAGAGGCAAGGACTGAAGAGGGAAGGAAGGAAGGGAGAAAGAGAGGACAGAGGGGACAGAGCAGTGAGAGGAGCCCGTGTGCCAGGTTTGGGAGGTTTGAGGAGTGCCCGGCTTGCTCCCCATGGACAAGAGGAAAGCAGGAAGCAAAAGCACGGGGAGATGATGCGAGAGCTAGAGAAGAGGGGACCAGAGTAGCCCAGGCAAACGCATAGCCTTCTCCTCTGGAGCTTGTTGCCTCCTGCTCCCAGCCGTGCCTTGCTCTACCACCAGCACACTGAAACAAATTTGTCGCTGTCTGATTGACTTCTGCTTACCATCACAGCAGATAAGGCATGCTTGTTTGGCAGGCTTACCATCTCCATAACCAACCTGTCTTTCTCCAGGAGGAAGGTGAGGTCAGATGAAACAGAAATGCTCGTCTTTCTTTTGCTGCTAGACTGTGATGCCAGGGGAAGATGAATGACTTGAGCACCTCCATGAAAACAGCCTGGTGATGAATTAGAATAGCATAGTGAAAAGGAAAGGAAAGAGGAAAGGAAGGGGAAAGGAAAAGGGAAAAGGAAAGGGAAAGGGAAAAGAAGGAAAAGGAACTACTACTACAGCAGGAGCTACTGCTGGTAGGATTCAGGATTCAGCTGAGAAGATGACACTTCTCTGCCAAAGGCCTCCCGGGATTCTGGGATAACTGTGGGATTTTAGCAGAATGTGAGGGTACAGGGAGTATGCAAAGAGGTGACCTTTGAGCACAAGCCTCTTGTCAACATCTGCATCTTCCCAAGATCATGCTCCTTCTCTCTTCTTCTCTGGTGGTATTTCTGCACTTCTTCTCATTCCCTGCCCTTCATCCATCCTTCTTTGACAGCCCTCCCAGTGGTGAGGTTGCCCTGGCCAACATCAGGCAGCAAAGAGAAACCAGAGCAGAAGTGTCAGTAGGTGGGCAGAGAGAGGGACTGGAGGCAGGCTGAGGGTATCGGACCTGTGACGAAAACAGCTTCCCCTCCTGCCCACTCTGCCCTCAGCGTCTGTTGTGCTGCCGGTGCGTGGCTGCAGCAGGATTTCCTGCAGGAGGAGGCACCACCAACATGGTTTGGCTAAGCCTTGGCGGTAGCAGGGACATGTCCTGCATGTGCTGGGACCAAAACCCAACAACCTTACTGCCAGTGATTCAAATTTGCCATACATCTACGATGCAGATATTCTGCCTCACGTATTTGATTTTGCCACCCATTTTCACGGGCTCTACACGGTACGGTGGAAGAATGTTCTGCCCTTAATAAACCGATCTCTTTTGTGGTTTCTCAAGGATGAGGGAAGGGCATGGTCATCACACCATGGGCCTCGTGCTTCCCCCTGCTGTGCAAGCAAGAGAAAAGCACGGGTGTGCAGAAACTGTTTCCCTAGGTCCTGATCTTCTGAAATGTTAGTGTGGGCCTAGCTGGAGGGTACCGCCCTAACATCAACACTGTTTATAAGAGAAATCTTATGAAAAGATTCATTTTAGATGGATGAGGCATTTTACACTAAAAAAAAATATATATTTAATTTTGACTTTGTACAGTTAAATAGTACTCACGGCTTAATACTCTTTGGAATATTTCGCTGTTGCCAGAACTTCTCTGCTTCTCCCACTCCCCTCTTACCCGAAGTACAATGCTTATGAAACGCATAATTTTGCATTTTATCCTGGAAAAGTCTTTGCTCATTGTTTTTCCTGCAAGCTTTGATGTTTATCTGGGAAACCAGAGCTGTGGGATGGAGCACAGTGCTTCCCGTTCTTGTTTTTTCCACTGTGCAGCTGATGGTGACTGCGGCAGCGATGGTTTGGCAAAGGCACCTGCCGTGAAGCTGGAGGGGTCTCGGGAAGGAACTAAGAGTATGGAAACAGTACCGCCCAGAAACAGAGGGCGGTGACTCGTGCCGCCGCCTGGTAATGCCAGTGCTTTCTGAGTTTGTGCCTCTGTTGTGACGGCTGCTCTAGAGAGGAGACGCTGGCTGTGACCAAGATGGGAGAAACTGAAGGAGTGTCCTCAGGATCAGGGTGATTTGAGATTCCCTGTCTGGTCTGTAATTTTGGGGTGCAAAACAGAGACGCTGAAGCCAGAGCATCCATCCATTCCTCAGCTGGCAAAGCAGAATGGAGAGAGCCGTGGAAGAAGCTCTGACTTGCAAGCCTTGCCTATGCTGAGACCGGTCATTCCTGCATTCCCCAAAACACACCAAGAAGTTGTTTCCCGCGCAGTTCAGGGCACCGAGGGAGGGTGAGGATGGGTTCACGTGCAAACGGAGGACATCGTTAAGAAAGCCCTTCCTCTGTCAGAACCAATCCCTGCCTCCTGATTTCAGGTCACCCCTCTCTGAAACCAAAGCGCCTCAGAGAGACAGGCAGAAAGCTGGCAAAGCATTTCCCAGGGGGTAAACACCGGTTCACCTTGGGAACTGCTTCCCTGCACCGCCTGTGCTGGGATGAAATCTAGCAACAGGCACGTTCTGTCTATGTGTCTGTGTTCTCACGCCTCCTGTGAAAGTAGCTGGGCTCCTCTGAATGCCAAGGCACAGCCAAAGGAGGAAGGACTGTGTGTTATATAGCGTGTGTGTTATATAGCGGTGTTCAAAATGCAATTTTCGGGGAGAGAAGCAATCAGAGCTCTACAAAGGAGCACACTGCTGTGATTCCTACCACCACGTAGCATGCAGCTGCAGAAACCAGCAGCAGAAAGGTCAGCTCTCTGCACCTTCTTGTGAAAGTTCTCCACAATTACACCATCACAAATCCACCGGCTATCTGCGGCCGGGAACATGGCTGTGACGCTGCCTCCTCCAAGACACTAGCGTGCCAGGTGCGAGCACCGAAGAACTGGTGCTGTCAGCGGCTGTTGAACACGAGAAGCCTTCGAAACAGGGGAACTCATGGGGTTATTCAGCCTGTTCCTTGGCCGGTCGCTGCCTTCCACACCCGGCTTCTTCACTGCTTCCAAAGACGACTGAAACCGAGCTCTGCACGCACTTACACGAACCCCCAGGCGCCGGCACAGGCACCTCCAGCAGGACAAACCTCTACCCACCTTGGAGAGGCTCCTGCTTTGTCAGGCTCTGTGGGGTGCAGAGAGGAGTGCTGGAGGTGGCAAGGTTATAGCTCATCCCAACTCCTTTCACGGACAATAACAGAACTCAAGCTCAGTGGATTTTCTTTAATTTATTTTTTTTTAATATCAAACTGAATTTATTTTTTCGTTGTTTTATCCGTTTACTCTTTTTTATGCTACTTTCAACTTCTGTACATAGTCCTTTCCTTCCTTTGCTGTTTCTATCTCTTCCTTTCTTTGCACCTTCCCCTCCCTGATTGTCAGCTGAGCTATTTTCAGATCTTTCAGGGTCCTATTTTTCACCCACCTGGTACCAGATGTGCCAACATAATAATAATTCTCATTATTTTGCCCATAACTGCCGTCTCTTTGGGCCATTTTCCCAGCTGGCAAAGTTTTGGTCTTTCATCTGCAATTTTCTGACAGTAAGGTGGGTAAGGACAGAAGCAAGTGATTTCCTAAGGACTGCAGTGCAACAAGGAATGGCAAGCCAGAGCTTTTCTCTCTCAAGCAAAGCTGCTTTGAAAGGACTGGTGAACTCCCATCACGGAAAGGAAGAGATGCTGACAAAGGATCAGACTGAATGGATTTCAAAGGGGACAGGAAGCTCGGCTTGCAAGATGAGGCACAAGAATCTTTTTCCCAACAAGACTTTTGGCATCGCTTTAGCACCACTTCATGATGGTGAGCTGTCCCAGGAGAAGAGCTTTGTCAGCCCCCCACCCTGTTTGCACAGCCCTCCTGCCGGTGGCGGGAGTGCTCTGGCTGTAGGTGTGCAGCCTGCTGCGCCCAGCTGGGAGAGGAAGCCCCTGCCAAGCCCCTCAGGCACACCTGGGTTGGGGGGGACCGCTCCTTGCTGTCCCCACAGCAACACCCCACAGCGCGGTCCAGGGCTCCGAGGATGCTCCTTCCAGCCGGGCAGAGCTCAGGATGCCCTTCCTGGCACTGGGACCGGGTGGGGGCACCAGATGGGGATGGCCAGCAGAGACCACGGGTGATGCCCAGTTCGGTCCCCATCGGACCTGTGACGAAACCAGCTTCCCCTCCTGCCCGCTCTGCCCTCAGCGTCTGTTGTGCTGCCGGTGCGTGGCTGCAGCAGGATTTCCTGCAGGAGGAGGCACCGCCAACATGGCCCTGGGGCGCCGGGGACCCATGGCCGTGCCCCCCAGCTGGCTGGCAGCAGCCGTGGTGGGGCACGGGGGTGCCGGGAAAGGCACCAGGAGAAGGGGGAGAAAGCAGCACCCGGAGACTGTGTCAGGGAAACGGGAATTTATTTCCTTTTCCTTGAATCAAGGGTTGACGGAGCCCTGCTAGTGCCGCCGGCGGGGTGGCCTCTTGCAGGGCTGGGCAGAGTCCTGGGGGCCGGAGGCCTTCCTCTTTGGGGGGCGCCGGGGCCCCCTGGGCAAGCGGTCCCTGCCCCGGCCAGGAGCGGAGGGGCTGCAGCCCTGGGCGGAGGGACCTGCCGCCACCGCCTCCCCCGGCTCCTCCTGGGGCTGATCTTGCTCTGCAGGGACGGGCGCAGATGGGGGGCTGTCAGGACCCCCGCGGAGGGTGGCCTCGGACGTGCTGGCTTCCTCCTCCACGTCGGGGCCTGCAGCGCTGCTGGAGGAGGCCGGGTGGGAAGCGGGAGTCCGCCCCGGGGAGGCCGTGGAGCTGTGGCTGGCTGCAGGGCCGTCGTCCTCCCCGCCGGCAGCGCGGGGGTCCTGCTGGCCCAGGTGCTGGTGGATCGCCCAGCCGCACAGGCGAACGGCAGCGGTGATGAGCCGGGGGACGAATGTCCGCGTGTGTTGTGACAGGCAGTTCTGCAGCTTCTGCACCAACACCTCCTCGTCCAGGCCCCAGAGGCACAGGTGGGCCACAATGATCCCCTGCGCGGCGGCCGCCCCCCACCACTGCTCCTCGTAGAGCACCCCGAGCTCATATCGCAGCCAGGGCAGCAGGGGCCTGATGTTATCGGGGTGGCTCTTGAAAAAGTCCGCCCAGACCGCAGGAGGGAAGCTGCCCACCTGAGCCCAGGGCACCACCAGCCCCGCAGGCCCCTGCTCGTCCTGGTGGTCTTCAGCCGTCGGCTCTCTGAGGCTTGGGACACGCAATGTCAAAAAATCGTCCTCCGACCGCACTGAGAACAAGATGGCCGTCATCCCCGACCTGCACAGGGGGCAGTTTGGCTTCTGCCATACCCAGCGCAGTGCACAGCCTAAGCAAAATTGGTGGAGGCAAGGCGACACGTAGGCGATGTCGTCTTTGTCGTCGCAGCAGATGGGGCAGCTCCACTCGCTCTCGGTGGCCATGCTCTCCGCATGCTGAGGTGAGCTGGGAAGCGCTGAGGATAAGGAGCTGCTCCCTCTTGCTGGCGCTGCAGCGGCGGCTGTCGTGCGCTGCAAAATGGAGAGAGGCCACGGTCACTCGCTGTCCCGGGGAGGGGAGGGGAGGGGAGGGGAGGAGAGGAAGAAATGCCCAGGCCCCTCGAGAAGGACACCCTCCTGGCTCCCCAAGCCCCATCACCCGCCCCACGGCTGCTCGGGGGGGACGTTTCCCCGCACGGCTCACCTCCGCTGCCGCACGCGCACCCCGCGGTGCCCGGCTGCCTGAACCAGGCCGGGCTGGGGAAACACGGGGCATGGCTCTGGGACGGGCACTGAGAGCTGCCGATGGCAGCCACCAAAGCACCACCCAGCACCCGGAGAAGCCTTGCTCGACCCTCCAGACCTCGCAGGCACGCTCGGCAGGAGTCCAGGCACGAGCCAGACTGGCCAAGGCTCTGCTGGTGCCCGAAGACAAGCAGCGAGGGACATGAGGTCACAGTGCATCGCCCGCTGATGTCACAGGCCACCGCTCGGCCTTCCACCCCCACAGGTGCACAGCATCTGGAGAAGAAGAAAACAGCGTTTCTTGTTTTCATCTTCTACATTTCCGTGTTGCCCTGGCTTGGTCACCTGCAACACACGCCCATGACTGTGTGTCTCGTCCCCACTCCTGACGCCTTGCAGAGGTCTCCTGCAAGGGGGAGCCTGGTGGGAACAGTCGGCGTGGACTGCCCGCGGCTGGGTGACGTGTCCCCCAGCTGGCTGCCTTTCCCCGTGCAATGCCGGGATTTGCAGAGGGGACCTGGGTGCTTAGTGGCCAGCCCTGGGTGAGAGTCTCCCGGCCTGCTGGGTCGTGCCCCCCGCCGGCGGGGAGAAGCCTAAAGGGGCATTTTGCTCCAGCCCCTTCCACTCCCGCTGGCACTCGCCCACAGTGCCGGGTCCCTCTCCGCTTACCACGATTGCCATGCTTCTGGTAGCTGGTGCTCCTGGCCAACTGTTGCACTGGTGGTCCTCAAAGGCGCTAGCAATGGAGCCTGAGCCTACATACGCAGGAAGGAGCTGTAGTTGCTGTCCCTCCCGAGTACGGCAGAAGGGCCGCAGGCGCCCTGCTCACGACTCCGGGGAGCCCAGGATCGATCACCGCGTGGGCCATGCTGTCCCATCGTCCATCCGTTCCTGCTTCTGGCTTTTATAATCATTTACAGGCATTAGTCCAAGCACTTCTTTTTTATTTCGGAAGAGCATTTTCTGTTCCGGGTTGACTGCCTAGAGAGTGAAGGGTGCTGTGTAAGTCGGCCACGGGGGTCTGCACGTTAAAAATCTCGTGAGGTGACAGCCCATATTTGCTATTCCCAATGCTTCTCGTCTGCGTCAATGGGAGAGGCAAACACACTCAGGCATTTCAGGCCAGTCTCCGCACAAAGTTTTTGCCCATTTGCTTTTACAGTCAAGAGTTTTTCCTCTCTACAGCCCCATTGGATTGGGCGTGACGGGCACAAAGACACTTTGGTTCTGTTTGCAGGGCTGCACGATTCCTCCGCAATGCTTGCCCAGAAAAGTGGGTCCCCGTGTTGCTATCTAGCGGTAGGGGAATGCTAAACGCAGGAATGAGTTCTCTCTGCAATTTGTTTTTGCAACAGTTGTTTCATCTGCATGTTTACAAGGACAGGCCTCCATCCTGAGAAGGTTTCTAAAACGAGAAGGACCTATGCAAAATCACAGCATCTAGGCCTCTGAATAAAGTAAATCTGCAAATTTACAAATGGTTCCCACGGTGCCAGGTGTGCAGCTATACTTGTCTTCTCCTTCTGTCTTACACCGTTTTGTTGAAAACTTCTCCTAACCGTATGAAGCCTTAAGAATTTGAAGGGTACTATGCTAGCAAGCTTCAGTCGTTAACACCTTCACTTCTGACCAAATGAAAGCCCTTCCCCGACTGTTCAAACTACAGAACTACTTGAATAACTGAAAACGTGTATGAATTATACAAATCCTACATTTATGTGGAGTGTTTAAAAAGAAAAAGAAATCGTACTTAAAGTTCTTCAACTTTCCTTCGCCAGTATTAGCTGTATCTTCCGATACACCAACACTGTGTACTCGCTGACTACGCTAAAACCTTCTGTTGCTCTCATCCCATTCCAAAACAATGTTGAGAATGGACAGATAATGGGAAAAGAGCTGCACAAGCAAACTTTCAGGCAAACCCATCAAAAATGTGGAGCAAACCTATCCTGTCATGGAGCTGCCGTCATCCCCCCTGTGATGCTGTGGGCCACTGACTGGGCCACGCGAGCAAGGGCAGGTCTATCTGTTCTTCCTCTTGCTGTAAGCCCAAAGCCGCTTTGCCTGCAGCTTGCAGGGAGCTGTAAAGCACTCCAGCCAGGCCCACGGCAGGGTGTTGTCTGCCTCCTTGGGTTGCTGTAGGACAATTACTGGGATGCAATCAAGTGAACTACAGCTTGAAACCGGGCTGGGAGAGAAGGGGTGGGGGTAAGCAGTAGGACAGTTTCCCTACCTCTCCTTTACCATCTTCTCAGGCACATCTCCGAGGGAGGAATCCCCGGGCACATCACAGGAGTCTGAACAACCCCACTTTCTTCAGCCTTTAAATACCTAATCTCAACCACTGCTGGCTGAGGAGGTAGTTTAGTTCATATTCAGTACAAACTGAACCTTCTAAAGCAATGTTCCTGCTGCTTTGGTGAATGAGCCCGGTATCTCTGGTTCTGCATCAACGGGAGGATCGGTCTGAATGCTGTCTCAGCTCTTTCCCTGCACCGACCCCCTTCAGTGCCGAGGATGGCACCGAAACTGTCACCTGGCCTGTCCCTGTGCGCGGGTTGTTGTCGTTCCTAAGGGCAGGATCCCTGGAAGGGTTCCAGCTCTTAGGGGAGGAAAAGGTTAAAAAAGCCCCAACCGTCCATCTCCTTGGACCAGGGACTTACCTGAGCATCCTCGGGGACAAGGATCTCTCGTGCCTCTAGCAGTCGGACTGGCTGACCGTGGGTTGTCCTCTGCAGCCAGCTCTTGTTAACAAACTGGATGGGATGCATGTGTCTACAGAGGTTGGCCTTTCCAATAGGTATGTGATTTACAGAGCCCTGTAATACTCGGTTCTACTACTTGTCTCTGTCAGGTTTAAATCTCTGTAAGATGAGGCCACTCTTTTGCAACGGTGCATTTCCCTTTCCTATCCGATTCTTCACAAATTTGGAAAGTCAATTTGTAGAGAGCTTAGAACCACAGACTCACAGAATCATTTAGGTTGGAAAAGACCTCTAAGGCTATCGAGTCCAACCGCAAACCTAACACTGCCAAGTCCACCACAAAACCCTGTCCCCAAGTGCCACATCTACACGTCTTTTAAATACCTCCTGGGATGGTGACTCAACCTCTTCCCTGGGCAGCCTGTTCCAGTGCTCCGTAAGCCTTTTGGTGAAGAAATTCTTCCTGCCTTTTGCTCTGGTGTTCGCAGAACACAATACCACTGGCTGTCAAGGAAGTGTTTCAACAGGGACAGAAAGAAGGGGGAAAGGGAGGCAGAAGAGAGAGGGGCAAGAGAAAGAGGAAAAGTGAGGGGGGAAGAAAGGGAAGGAGAGGACAAAGGAGGGAGGGAAGAAAGGAGGGAGGGAGGGAGGGAGGAAGGGAAAGAGGGAGGGAGGGAGGGAGGGAAGGAAGGAAGGAAAGAAGGAAAGAAGGAAGGAAGGGAGAAAAGAAGGGAGGAAGGGAGGGAGGAGGAGAGGCAAGGACTGAAGAGGGAAGGAAGGAAGGGAGAAAGAGAGGACAGAGGGGACAGAGCAGTGAGAGGAGCCCGTGTGCCAGGTTTGGGAGGTTTGAGGAGTGCCCGGCTTGCTCCCCATGGACAAGAGGAAAGCAGGAAGCAAAAGCACGGGGAGATGATGCGAGAGCTAGAGAAGAGGGGACCAGAGTAGCCCAGGCAAACGCATAGCCTTCTCCTCTGGAGCTTGTTGCCTCCTGCTCCCAGCCGTGCCTTGCTCTACCACCAGCACGCTGAAACAAATTTGTCGCTGTCTGATTGACTTCTGCTTACCATCACAGCAGATAAGGCATGCTTGTTTGGCAGGCTTACCATCTCCATAACCAACCTGTCTTTCTCCAGGAGGAAGGTGAGGTCAGATGAAACAGAAATGCTCGTCTTTCTTTTGCTGCTAGACTGTGATGCCAGGGGAAGATGAATGACTTGAGCACCTCCATGAAAACAGCCTGGTGATGAATTAGAATAGCATAGTGAAAAGGAAAGGAAAGAGGAAAGGAAGGGGAAAGGAAAAGGGAAAAGGAAAGGGAAAGGGAAAAGAAGGAAAAGGAACTACTACTACAGCAGGAGCTACTGCTGGTAGGATTCAGGATTCAGCTGAGAAGATGACACTTCTCTACCAAAGGCCTCCCGGGATTCTGGGATAACTGTGGGATTTTAGCAGAATGTGAGGGTACAGGGAGTATGCAAAGAGGTGACCTTTGAGCACAAGCCTCTTGTCAACATCTGCATCTTCCCAAGATCATGCTCCTTCTCTCTTCTTCTCTGGTGGTATTTCTGCACTTCTTCTCATTCCCTGCCCTTCATCCATCCTTCTTTGACAGCCCTCCCAGTGGTGAGGTTGCCCTGGCCAACATCAGGCAGCAAAGAGAAACCAGAGCAGAAGTGTCAGTAGGTGGGCAGAGAGAGGGACTGGAGGCAGGCTGAGGGTATCGGACCTGTGACGAAAACAGCTTCCCCTCCTGCCCACTCTGCCCTCAGCGTCTGTTGTGCTGCCGGTGCGTGGCTGCAGCAGGATTTCCTGCAGGAGGAGGCACCACCAACATGGTTTGGCTAAGCCTTGGCGGTAGCAGGGACATGTCCTGCATGTGCTGGGACCAAAACCCAACAACCTTACTGCCAGTGATTCAAATTTGCCATACATCTACGATGCAGATATTCTGCCTCACGTATTTGATTTTGCCACCCATTTTCACGGGCTCTACACGGTACGGTGGAAGAATGTTCTGCCCTTAATAAACCGATCTCTTTTGTGGTTTCTCAAGGATGAGGGAAGGGCATGGTCATCACACCATGGGCCTCGTGCTTCCCCCTGCTGTGCAAGCAAGAGAAAAGCAGGGGTGTGCAGAAACTGTTTCCCTAGGTCCTGATCTTCTGAAATGTTAGTGTGGGCCTAGCTGGAGGGTACCGCCCTAACATCAACACTGTTTATAAGAGAAATCTTATGAAAAGATTCATTTTAGATGGATGAGGCGTTTTACACTAAAAAAATATATATATTTAATTTTGACTTTGTACAGTTAAATAGTACTCACGGCTTAATACTCTTTGGAATATTTCGCTGTTGCCAGAACTTCTCTGCTTCTCCCACTCCCCTCTTACCCGAAGTACAATGCTTATGAAACGCATAATTTTGCATTTTATCCTGGAAAAGTCTTTGCTCATTGTTTTTCCTGCAAGCTTTGATGTTTATCTGGGAAACCAGAGCTGTGGGATGGAGCACAGTGCTTCCCGTTCTTGTTTTTTCCACTGTGCAGCTGATGGTGACTGCGGCAGCGATGGTTTGGCAAAGGCACCTGCCGTGAAGCTGGAGGGGTCTCGGGAAGGAACTAAGAGTATGGAAACAGTACCGCCCAGAAACAGAGGGCGGTGACTCGTGCCGCCGCCTGGTAATGCCAGTGCTTTCTGAGTTTGTGCCTCTGTTGTGACGGCTGCTCTAGAGAGGAGACGCTGGCTGTGACCAAGATGGGAGAAACTGAAGGAGTGTCCTCAGGATCAGGGTGATTTGAGATTCCCTGTCTGGTCTGTAATTTTGGGGTGCAAAACAGAGACGCTGAAGCCAGAGCATCCATCCATTCCTCAGCTGGCAAAGCAGAATGGAGAGAGCCGTGGAAGAAGCTCTGACTTGCAAGCCTTGCCTATGCTGAGACCGGTCATTCCTGCATTCCCCAAAACACACCAAGAAGTTGTTTCCCGCGCAGTTCAGGGCACCGAGGGAGGGTGAGGATGGGTTCACGTGCAAACGGAGGACATCGTTAAGAAAGCCCTTCCTCTGTCAGAACCAATCCCTGCCTCCTGATTTCAGGTCACCCCTCTCTGAAACCAAAGCGCCTCAGAGAGACAGGCAGAAAGCTGGCAAAGCATTTCCCAGGGGGTAAACACCGGTTCACCTTGGGAACTGCTTCCCTGCACCGCCTGTGCTGGGATGAAATCTAGCAACAGGCACGTTCTGTCTATGTGTCTGTGTTCTCACGCCTCCTGTGAAAGTAGCTGGGCTCCTCTGAATGCCAAGGCACAGCCAAAGGAGGAAGGACTGTGTGTTATATAGCGTGTGTGTTATATAGCGGTGTTCAAAATGCAATTTTCGGGGAGAGAAGCAATCAGAGCTCTACAAAGGAGCACACTGCTGTGATTCCTACCACCACGTAGCATGCAGCTGCAGAAACCAGCAGCAGAAAGGTCAGCTCTCTGCACCTTCTTGTGAAAGTTCTCCACAATTACACCATCACAAATCCACCGGCTATCTGCGGCCGGGAACATGGCTGTGACGCTGCCTCCTCCAAGACACTAGCGTGCCAGGTGCGAGCACCGAAGAACTGGTGATGTCAGCGGCTGTTGAACACGAGAAGCCTTCGAAACAGGGGAACTCATGGGGTTATTCAGCCTGTTCCTTGGCCGGTCGCTGCCTTCCACACCCGGCTTCTTCACTGCTTCCAAAGACGACTGAAACCGAGCTCTGCACGCACTTACACGAACCCCCAGGCGCCGGCACAGGCACCTCCAGCAGGACAAACCTCTACCCACCTTGGAGAGGCTCCTGCTTTGTCAGGCTCTGTGGGGTGCAGAGAGGAGTGCTGGAGGTGGCAAGGTTATAGCTCATCCCAACTCCTTTCACGGACAATAACAGAACTCAAGCTCAGTGGATTTTCTTTAATTTATTTTTTTTTAATATCAAACTGAATTTATTTTTTCGTTGTTTTATCCGTTTACTCTTTTTTATGCTACTTTCAACTTCTGTACATAGTCCTTTCCTTCCTTTGCTGTTTCTATCTCTTCCTTTCTTTGCACCTTCCCCTCCCTGATTGTCAGCTGAGCTATTTTCAGATCTTTCAGGGTCCTATTTTTCACCCACCTGGTACCAGATGTGCCAACATAATAATAATTCTCATTATTTTGCCCATAACTGCCGTCTCTTTGGGCCATTTTCCCAGCTGGCAAAGTTTTGGTCTTTCATCTGCAATTTTCTGACAGTAAGGTGGGTAAGGACAGAAGCAAGTGATTTCCTAAGGACTGCAGTGCAACAAGGAATGGCAAGCCAGAGCTTTTCTCTCTCAAGCAAAGCTGCTTTGAAAGGACTGGTGAACTCCCATCACGGAAAGGAAGAGATGCTGACAAAGGATCAGACTGAATGGATTTCAAAGGGGACAGGAAGCTCGGCTTGCAAGATGAGGCACAAGAATCTTTTTCCCAACAAGACTTTTGGCATCGCTTTAGCACCACTTCATGATGGTGAGCTGTCCCAGGAGAAGAGCTTTGTCAGCCCCCCACCCTGTTTGCACAGCCCTCCTGCCGGTGGCGGGAGTGCTCCGGCTGTAGGTGTGCAGCCTGCTGCGCCCAGCTGGGAGAGGAAGCCCCTGCCAAGCCCCTCAGGCACACCTGGGTTGGGGGGGACCGCTCCTTGCTGTCCCCACAGCAACACCCCACAGCGCGGTCCAGGGCTCCGAGGATGCTCCTTCCAGCCGGGCAGAGCTCAGGATGCCCTTCCTGGCACTGGGACCGGGTGGGGGCACCAGATGGGGATGGCCAGCAGAGACCACGGGTGATGCCCAGTTCGGTCCCCATCGGACCTGTGACGAAACCAGCTTCCCCTCCTGCCCGCTCTGCCCTCAGCGTCTGTTGTGCTGCCGGTGCGTGGCTGCAGCAGGATTTCCTGCAGGAGGAGGCACCGCCAACATGGCCCTGGGGCGCCGGGGACCCATGGCCGTGCCCCCCAGCTGGCTGGCAGCAGCCGTGGTGGGGCACGGGGGTGCCGGGAAAGGCACCAGGAGAAGGGGGAGAAAGCAGCACCCGGAGACTGTGTCAGGGAAACGGGAATTTATTTCCTTTTCCTTGAATCAAGGGTTGACGGAGCCCTGCTAGTGCCGCCGGCGGGGTGGCCTCTTGCAGGGCTGGGCAGAGTCCTGGGGGCCGGAGGCCTTCCTCTTTGGGGGGCGCCGGGGCCCCCTGGGCAAGCGGTCCCTGCCCCGGCCAGGAGCGGAGGGGCTGCAGCCCTGGGCGGAGGGACCTGCCGCCACCGCCTCCCCCGGCTCCTCCTGGGGCTGATCTTGCTCTGCAGGGACGGGCGCAGATGGGGGGCTGTCAGGACCCCCGCGGAGGGTGGCCTCGGACGTGCTGGCTTCCTCCTCCACGTCGGGGCCTGCAGCGCTGCTGGAGGAGGCCGGGTGGGAAGCGGGAGTCCGCCCCGGGGAGGCCGTGGAGCTGTGGCTGGCTGCAGGGCCGTCGTCCTCCCCGCCGGCAGCGCGGGGGTCCTGCTGGCCCAGGTGCTGGTGGATCGCCCAGCCGCACAGGCGAACGGCAGCGGTGATGAGCCGGGGGACGAATGTCCGCGTGTGTTGTGACAGGCAGTTCTGCAGCTTCTGCACCAACACCTCCTCGTCCAGGCCCCAGAGGCACAGGTGGGCCACAATGATCCCCTGCGCGGCGGCCGCCCCCCACCACTGCTCCTCGTAGAGCACCCCGAGCTCATATCGCAGCCAGGGCAGCAGGGGCCTGATGTTATCGGGGTGGCTCTTGAAAAAGTCCGCCCAGACCGCAGGAGGGAAGCTGCCCACCTGAGCCCAGGGCACCACCAGCCCCGCAGGCCCCTGCTCGTCCTGGTGGTCTTCAGCCGTCGGCTCTCTGAGGCTTGGGACACGCAATGTCAAAAAATCGTCCTCCGACCGCACTGAGAACAAGATGGCCGTCATCCCCGACCTGCACAGGGGGCAGTTTGGCTTCTGCCATACCCAGCGCAGTGCACAGCCTAAGCAAAATTGGTGGAGGCAAGGCGACACGTAGGCGATGTCGTCTTTGTCGTCGCAGCAGATGGGGCAGCTCCACTCGCTCTCGGTGGCCATGCTCTCCGCATGCTGAGGTGAGCTGGGAAGCGCTGAGGATAAGGAGCTGCTCCCTCTTGCTGGCGCTGCAGCGGCGGCTGTCGTGCGCTGCAAAATGGAGAGAGGCCACGGTCACTCGCTGTCCCGGGGAGGGGAGGGGAGGGGAGGAGAGGAAGAAATGCCCAGGCCCCTCGAGAAGGACACCCTCCTGGCTCCCCAAGCCCCATCACCCGCCCCACGGCTGCTCGGGGGGGACGTTTCCCCGCACGGCTCACCTCCGCTGCCGCACGCGCACCCCGCGGTGCCCGGCTGCCTGAACCAGGCCGGGCTGGGGAAACACGGGGCATGGCTCTGGGACGGGCACTGAGAGCTGCCGATGGCAGCCACCAAAGCACCACCCAGCACCCGGAGAAGCCTTGCTCGACCCTCCAGACCTCGCAGGCACGCTCGGCAGGAGTCCAGGCACGAGCCAGACTGGCCAAGGCTCTGCTGGTGCCCGAAGACAAGCAGCGAGGGACATGAGGTCACAGTGCATCGCCCGCTGATGTCACAGGCCACCGCTCGGCCTTCCACCCCCACAGGTGCACAGCATCTGGAGAAGAAGAAAACAGCGTTTCTTGTTTTCATCTTCTACATTTCCGTGTTGCCCTGGCTTGGTCACCTGCAACACACGCCCATGACTGTGTGTCTCGTCCCCACTCCTGACGCCTTGCAGAGGTCTCCTGCAAGGGGGAGCCTGGTGGGAACAGTCGGCGTGGACTGCCCGCGGCTGGGTGACGTGTCCCCCAGCTGGCTGCCTTTCCCCGTGCAATGCCGGGATTTGCAGAGGGGACCTGGGTGCTTAGTGGCCAGCCCTGGGTGAGAGTCTCCCGGCCTGCTGGGTCGTGCCCCCCGCCGGCGGGGAGAAGCCTAAAGGGGCATTTTGCTCCAGCCCCTTCCACTCCCGCTGGCACTTGCCCACAGTGCCGGGTCCCTCTCCGCTTACCACGATTGCCATGCTTCTGGTAGCTGGTGCTCCTGGCCAACTGTTGCACTGGTGGTCCTCAAAGGCGCTAGCAATGGAGCCTGAGCCTACATACGCAGGAAGGAGCTGTAGTTGCTGTCCCTCCCGAGTACGGCAGAAGGGCCGCAGGCGCCCTGCTCACGACTCCGGGGAGCCCAGGATCGATCACCGCGTGGGCCATGCTGTCCCATCGTCCATCCGTTCCTGCTTCTGGCTTTTATAATCATTTACAGGCATTAGTCCAAGCACTTCTTTTTTATTTCGGAAGAGCATTTTCTGTTCCGGGTTGACTGCCTAGAGAGTGAAGGGTGCTGTGTAAGTCGGCCACGGGGGTCTGCACGTTAAAAATCTCGTGAGGTGACAGCCCATATTTGCTATTCCCAATGCTTCTCGTCTGCGTCAATGGGAGAGGCAAACACACTCAGGCATTTCAGGCCAGTCTCCGCACAAAGTTTTTGCCCATTTGCTTTTACAGTCAAGAGTTTTTCCTCTCTACAGCCCCATTGGATTGGGCGTGACGGGCACAAAGACACTTTGGTTCTGTTTGCAGGGCTGCACGATTCCTCCGCAATGCTTGCCCAGAAAAGTGGGTCCCCGTGTTGCTATCTAGCGGTAGGGGAATGCTAAACGCAGGAATGAGTTCTCTCTGCAATTTGTTTTTGCAACAGTTGTTTCATCTGCATGTTTACAAGGACAGGCCTCCATCCTGAGAAGGTTTCTAAAACGAGAAGGACCTATGCAAAATCACAGCATCTAGGCCTCTGAATAAAGTAAATCTGCAAATTTACAAATGGTTCCCACGGTGCCAGGTGTGCAGCTATACTTGTCTTCTCCTTCTGTCTTACACCGTTTTGTTGAAAACTTCTCCTAACCGTAT
Source organism: Haliaeetus albicilla (assembly GCF_947461875.1). NCBI lineage: Eukaryota > Metazoa > Chordata > Aves > Accipitriformes > Accipitridae > Haliaeetus > Haliaeetus albicilla. The sequence goes on from NC_091516.1 coordinate 54,817,875, forward strand.
GAAGCCTTAAGAATTTGAAGGGTACTATGCTAGCAAGCTTCAGTCGTTAACACCTTCACTTCTGACCAAATGAAAGCCCTTCCCCGACTGTTCAAACTACAGAACTACTTGAATAACTGAAAACGTGTATGAATTATACAAATCCTACATTTATGTGGAGTGTTTAAAAAGAAAAAGAAATCGTACTTAAAGTTCTTCAACTTTCCTTCGCCAGTATTAGCTGTATCTTCCGATACACCAACACTGTGTACTCGCTGACTACGCTAAAACCTTCTGTTGCTCTCATCCCATTCCAAAACAATGTTGAGAATGGACAGATAATGGGAAAAGAGCTGCACAAGCAAACTTTCAGGCAAACCCATTAAAAATGTGGAGCAAACCTATCCTGTCATGGAGCTGCCGTCATCCCCCCTGTGATGCTGTGGGCCACTGACTGGGCCACGCGAGCAAGGGCAGGTCTATCTGTTCTTCCTCTTGCTGTAAGCCCAAAGCCGCTTTGCCTGCAGCTTGCAGGGAGCTGTAAAGCACTCCAGCCAGGCCCACGGCAGGGTGTTGTCTGCCTCCTTGGGTTGCTGTAGGACAATTACTGGGATGCAATCAAGTGAACTACAGCTTGAAACCGGGCTGGGAGAGAAGGGGTGGGGGTAAGCAGTAGGACAGTTTCCCTACCTCTCCTTTACCATCTTCTCAGGCATATCTCCGAGGGAGGAATCCCCGGGCACATCACAGGAGTCTGAACAACCCCACTTTCTTCAGCCTTTAAATACCTAATCTCAACCACTGCTGGCTGAGGAGGTAGTTTAGTTCATATTCAGTACAAACTGAACCTTCTAAAGCAATGTTCCTGCTGCTTTGGTGAATGAGCCCGGTATCTCTGGTTCTGCATCAACGGGAGGATCGGTCTGAATGCTGTCTCAGCTCTTTCCCTGCACCGACCCCCTTCAGTGCCGAGGATGGCACCGAAACTGTCACCTGGCCTGTCCCTGTGCGCGGGTTGTTGTCGTTCCTAAGGGCAGGATCCCTGGAAGGGTTCCAGCTCTTAGGGGAGGAAAAGGTTAAAAAAGCCCCAACCGTCCATCTCCTTGGACCAGGGACTTACCTGAGCATCCTCGGGGACAAGGATCTCTCGTGCCTCTAGCAGTCGGACTGGCTGACCGTGGGTTGTCCTCTGCAGCCAGCTCTTGTTAACAAACTGGATGGGATGCATGTGTCTACGGAGGTTGGCCTTTCCAATAGGTATGTGATTTACAGAGCCCTGTAATACTCGGTTCTACTACTTGTCTCTGTCAGGTTTAAATCTCTGTAAGATGAGGCCACTCTTTTGCAACGGTGCATTTCCCTTTCCTATCCGATTCTTCACAAATTTGGAAAGTCAATTTGTAGAGAGCTTAGAACCACAGACTCACAGAATCATTTAGGTTGGAAAAGACCTCTAAGGCTATCGAGTCCAACCGCAAACCTAACACTGCCAAGTCCACCACAAAACCCTGTCCCCAAGTGCCACATCTACACGTCTTTTAAATACCTCCTGGGATGGTGACTCAACCTCTTCCCTGGGCAGCCTGTTCCAGTGCTCCATAAGCCTTTTGGTGAAGAAATTCTTCCTGCCTTTTGCTCTGGTGTTCGCAGAACACAATACCACTGGCTGTCAAGGAAGTGTTTCAACAGGGACAGAAAGAAGGGGGAAAGGGAGGCAGAAGAGAGAGGGGCAAGAGAAAGAGGAAAAGTGAGGGGGGAAGAAAGGGAAGGAGAGGACAAAGGAGGGAGGGAAGAAAGGAGGGAGGGAGGGAGGGAGGGAGGAAGGGAAAGAGGGAGGGAGGGAGGGAGGGAAGGAAGGAAGGAAAGAAGGAAAGAAGGAAGGAAGGGAGAAAAGAAGGGAGGAAGGGAGGGAGGAGGAGAGGCAAGGACTGAAGAGGGAAGGAAGGAAGGGAGAAAGAGAGGACAGAGGGGACAGAGCAGTGAGAGGAGCCCGTGTGCCAGGTTTGGGAGGTTTGAGGAGTGCCCGGCTTGCTCCCCATGGACAAGAGGAAAGCAGGAAGCAAAAGCACGGGGAGATGATGCGAGAGCTAGAGAAGAGGGGACCAGAGTAGCCCAGGCAAACGCATAGCCTTCTCCTCTGGAGCTTGTTGCCTCCTGCTCCCAGCCGTGCCTTGCTCTACCACCAGCACACTGAAACAAATTTGTCGCTGTCTGATTGACTTCTGCTTACCATCACAGCAGATAAGGCATGCTTGTTTGGCAGGCTTACCATCTCCATAACCAACCTGTCTTTCTCCAGGAGGAAGGTGAGGTCAGATGAAACACAAATGCTCGTCTTTCTTTTGCTGCTAGACTGTGATGCCAGGGGAAGATGAATGACTTGAGCACCTCCATGAAAACAGCCTGGTGATGAATTAGAATAGCATAGTGAAAAGGAAAGGAAAGAGGAAAGGAAGGGGAAAGGAAAAGGGAAAAGGAAAGGGAAAGGGAAAAGAAGGAAAAGGAACTACTACTACAGCAGGAGCTACTGCTGGTAGGATTCAGGATTCAGCTGAGAAGATGACACTTCTCTGCCAAAGGCCTCCCGGGATTCTGGGATAACTGTGGGATTTTAGCAGAATGTGAGGGTACAGGGAGTATGCAAAGAGGTGACCTTTGAGCACAAGCCTCTTGTCAACATCTGCATCTTCCCAAGATCATGCTCCTTCTCTCTTCTTCTCTGGTGGTATTTCTGCACTTCTTCTCATTCCCTGCCCTTCATCCATCCTTCTTTGACAGCCCTCCCAGTGGTGAGGTTGCCCTGGCCAACATCAGGCAGCAAAGAGAAACCAGAGCAGAAGTGTCAGTAGGTGGGCAGAGAGAGGGACTGGAGGCAGGCTGAGGGTATCGGACCTGTGACGAAAACAGCTTCCCCTCCTGCCCACTCTGCCCTCAGCGTCTGTTGTGCTGCCGGTGCGTGGCTGCAGCAGGATTTCCTGCAGGAGGAGGCACCACCAACATGGTTTGGCTAAGCCTTGGCGGTAGCAGGGACATGTCCTGCATGTGCTGGGACCAAAACCCAACAACCTTACTGCCAGTGATTCAAATTTGCCATACATCTACGATGCAGATATTCTGCCTCACGTATTTGATTTTGCCACCCATTTTCACGGGCTCTACACGGTACGGTGGAAGAATGTTCTGCCCTTAATAAACCGATCTCTTTTGTGGTTTCTCAAGGATGAGGGAAGGGCATGGTCATCACACCATGGGCCTCGTGCTTCCCCCTGCTGTGCAAGCAAGAGAAAAGCACGGGTGTGCAGAAACTGTTTCCCTAGGTCCTGATCTTCTGAAATGTTAGTGTGGGCCTAGCTGGAGGGTACCGCCCTAACATCAACACTGTTTATAAGAGAAATCTTATGAAAAGATTCATTTTAGATGGATGAGGCATTTTACACTAAAAAAAAACACATATTTAATTTTGACTTTGTACAGTTAAATAGTACTCACGGCTTAATACTCTTTGGAATATTTCGCTGTTGCCAGAACTTCTCTGCTTCTCCCACTCCCCTCTTACCCGAAGTACAATGCTTATGAAACGCATAATTTTGCATTTTATCCTGGAAAAGTCTTTGCTCATTGTTTTTCCTGCAAGCTTTGATGTTTATCTGGGAAACCAGAGCTGTGGGATGGAGCACAGTGCTTCCCGTTCTTGTTTTTTCCACTGTGCAGCTGATGGTGACTGCGGCAGCGATGGTTTGGCAAAGGCACCTGCCGTGAAGCTGGAGGGGTCTCGGGAAGGAACTAAGAGTATGGAAACAGTACCGCCCAGAAACAGAGGGCGGTGACTCGTGCCGCCGCCTGGTAATGCCAGTGCTTTCTGAGTTTGTGCCTCTGTTGTGACGGCTGCTCTAGAGAGGAGACGCTGGCTGTGACCAAGATGGGAGAAACTGAAGGAGTGTCCTCAGGATCAGGGTGATTTGAGATTCCCTGTCTGGTCTGTAATTTTGGGGTGCAAAACAGAGACGCTGAAGCCAGAGCATCCATCCATTCCTCAGCTGGCAAAGCAGAATGGAGGGAGCCGTGGAAGAAGCTCTGACTTGCAAGCCTTGCCTATGCTGAGACCGGTCATTCCTGCATTCCCCAAAACACACCAAGAAGTTGTTTCCCGCGCAGTTCAGGGCACCGAGGGAGGGTGAGGATGGGTTCACGTGCAAACGGAGGACATCGTTAAGAAAGCCCTTCCTCTGTCAGAACCAATCCCTGCCTCCTGATTTCAGGTCACCCCTCTCTGAAACCAAAGCGCCTCAGAGAGACAGGCAGAAAGCTGGCAAAGCATTTCCCAGGGGGTAAACACCGGTTCACCTTGGGAACAGCTTCCCTGCACCGCCTGTGCTGGGATGAAATCTAGCAACAGGCACGTTCTGTCTATGTGTCTGTGTTCTCACGCCTCCTGTGAAAGTAGCTGGGCTCCTCTGAATGCCAAGGCACAGCCAAAGGAGGAAGGACTGTGTGTTATATAGCGTGTGTGTTATATAGCGGTGTTCAAAATGCAATTTTCGGGGAGAGAAGCAATCAGAGCTCTACAAAGGAGCACACTGCTGTGATTCCTACCACCACGTAGCATGCAGCTGCAGAAACCAGCAGCAGAAAGGTCAGCTCTCTGCACCTTCTTGTGAAAGTTCTCCACAATTACACCATCACAAATCCACCGGCTATCTGCGGCCGGGAACATGGCTGTGACGCTGCCTCCTCCAAGACACTAGCGTGCCAGGTGCGAGCACCGAAGAACTGGTGCTGTCAGCGGCTGTTGAACACGAGAAGCCTTCGAAACAGGGGAACTCATGGGGTTATTCAGCCTGTTCCTTGGCCGGTCGCTGCCTTCCACACCCGGCTTCTTCACTGCTTCCAAAGACGACTGAAACCGAGCTCTGCACGCACTTACACGAACCCCCAGGCGCCGGCACAGGCACCTCCAGCAGGACAAACCTCTACCCACCTTGGAGAGGCTCCTGCTTTGTCAGGCTCTGTGGGGTGCAGAGAGGAGTGCTGGAGGTGGCAAGGTTATAGCTCATCCCAACTCCTTTCACGGACAATAACAGAACTCAAGCTCAGTGGATTTTCTTTAATTTATTTTTTCTTAATATCAAACTGAATTTATTTTTTCGTTGTTTTATCCGTTTACTCTTTTTTATGCTACTTTCAACTTCTGTACATAGTCCTTTCCTTCCTTTGCTGTTTCTATCTCTTCCTTTCTTTGCACCTTCCCCTCCCTGATTGTCAGCTGAGCTATTTTCAGATCTTTTAGGGTCCTATTTTTCACCCACCTGGTACCAGATGTGCCAACATAATAATAATTCTCATTATTTTGCCCATAACTGCCGTCTCTTTGGGCCATTTTCCCAGCTGGCAAAGTTTTGGTCTTTCATCTGCAATTTTCTGACAGTAAGGTGGGTAAGGACAGAAGCAAGTGATTTCCTAAGGACTGCAGTGCAACAAGGAATGGCAAGCCAGAGCTTTTCTCTCTCAAGCAAAGCTGCTTTGAAAGGACTGGTGAACTCCCATCACGGAAAGGAAGAGATGCTGACAAAGGATCAGACTGAATGGATTTCAAAGGGGACAGGAAGCTCGGCTTGCAAGATGAGGCACAAGAATCTTTTTCCCAACAAGACTTTTGGCATCGCTTTAGCACCACTTCATGATGGTGAGCTGTCCCAGGAGAAGAGCTTTGTCAGCCCCCCACCCTGTTTGCACAGCCCTCCTGCCGGTGGCGGGAGTGCTCCGGCTGTAGGTGTGCAGCCTGCTGCGCCCAGCTGGGAGAGGAAGCCCCTGCCAAGCCCCTCAGGCACACCTGGGTTGGGGGGGACCGCTCCTTGCTGTCCCCACAGCAACACCCCACAGCGCGGTCCAGGGCTCCGAGGATGCTCCTTCCAGCCGGGCAGAGCTCAGGATGCCCTTCCTGGCACTGGGACCGGGTGGGGGCACCAGATGGGGATGGCCAGCAGAGACCACGGGTGATGCCCAGTTCGGTCCCCATCGGACCTGTGACGAAACCAGCTTCCCCTCCTGCCCGCTCTGCCCTCAGCGTCTGTTGTGCTGCCGGTGCGTGGCTGCAGCAGGATTTCCTGCAGGAGGAGGCACCGCCAACATGGCCCTGGGGCGCCGGGGACCCATGGCCGTGCCCCCCAGCTGGCTGGCAGCAGCCGTGGTGGGGCACGGGGGTGCCGGGAAAGGCACCAGGAGAAGGGGGAGAAAGCAGCACCCGGAGACTGTGTCAGGGAAACGGGAATTTATTTCCTTTTCCTTGAATCAAGGGTTGACGGAGCCCTGCTAGTGCCGCCGGCGGGGTGGCCTCTTGCAGGGCTGGGCAGAGTCCTGGGGGCCGGAGGCCTTCCTCTTTGGGGGGCGCCGGGGCCCCCTGGGCAAGCGGTCCCTGCCCCGGCCAGGAGCGGAGGGGCTGCAGCCCTGGGCGGAGGGACCTGCCGCCACCGCCTCCCCCGGCTCCTCCTGGGGCTGATCTTGCTCTGCAGGGACGGGCGCAGATGGGGGGCTGTCAGGACCCCCGCGGAGGGTGGCCTCGGACGTGCTGGCTTCCTCCTCCACGTCGGGGCCTGCAGCGCTGCTGGAGGAGGCCGGGTGGGAAGCGGGAGTCCGCCCCGGGGAGGCCGTGGAGCTGTGGCTGGCTGCAGGGCCGTCGTCCTCCCCGCCGGCAGCGCGGGGGTCCTGCTGGCCCAGGTGCTGGTGGATCGCCCAGCCGCACAGGCGAACGGCAGCGGTGATGAGCCGGGGGACGAATGTCCGCGTGTGTTGTGACAGGCAGTTCTGCAGCTTCTGCACCAACACCTCCTCGTCCAGGCCCCAGAGGCACAGGTGGGCCACAATGATCCCCTGCGCGGCGGCCGCCCCCCACCACTGCTCCTCGTAGAGCACCCCGAGCTCATATCGCAGCCAGGGCAGCAGGGGCCTGATGTTATCGGGGTGGCTCTTGAAAAAGTCCGCCCAGACCGCAGGAGGGAAGCTGCCCACCTGAGCCCAGGGCACCACCAGCCCCGCAGGCCCCTGCTCGTCCTGGTGGTCTTCAGCCGTCGGCTCTCTGAGGCTTGGGACACGCAATGTCAAAAAATCGTCCTCCGACCGCACTGAGAACAAGATGGCCGTCATCCCCGACCTGCACAGGGGGCAGTTTGGCTTCTGCCATACCCAGCGCAGTGCACAGCCTAAGCAAAATTGGTGGAGGCAAGGCGACACGTAGGCGATGTCGTCTTTGTCGTCGCAGCAGATGGGGCAGCTCCACTCGCTCTCGGTGGCCATGCTCTCCGCATGCTGAGGTGAGCTGGGAAGCGCTGAGGATAAGGAGCTGCTCCCTCTTGCTGGCGCTGCAGCGGCGGCTGTCGTGCGCTGCAAAATGGAGAGAGGCCACGGTCACTCGCTGTCCCGGGGAGGGGAGGGGAGGGGAGGAGAGGAAGAAATGCCCAGGCCCCTCGAGAAGGACACCCTCCTGGCTCCCCAAGCCCCATCACCCGCCCCACGGCTGCTCGGGGGGGACGTTTCCCCGCACGGCTCACCTCCGCTGCCGCACGCGCACCCCGCGGTGCCCGGCTGCCTGAACCAGGCCGGGCTGGGGAAACACGGGGCATGGCTCTGGGACGGGCACTGAGAGCTGCCGATGGCAGCCACCAAAGCACCACCCAGCACCCGGAGAAGCCTTGCTCGACCCTCCAGACCTCGCAGGCACGCTCGGCAGGAGTCCAGGCACGAGCCAGACTGGCCAAGGCTCTGCTGGTGCCCGAAGACAAGCAGCGAGGGACATGAGGTCACAGTGCATCGCCCGCTGATGTCACAGGCCACCGCTCGGCCTTCCACCCCCACAGGTGCACAGCATCTGGAGAAGAAGAAAACAGCGTTTCTTGTTTTCATCTTCTACATTTCCGTGTTGCCCTGGCTTGGTCACCTGCAACACACGCCCATGACTGTGTGTCTCGTCCCCACTCCTGACGCCTTGCAGAGGTCTCCTGCAAGGGGGAGCCTGGTGGGAACAGTCGGCGTGGACTGCCCGCGGCTGGGTGACGTGTCCCCCAGCTGGCTGCCTTTCCCCGTGCAATGCCGGGATTTGCAGAGGGGACCTGGGTGCTTAGTGGCCAGCCCTGGGTGAGAGTCTCCCGGCCTGCTGGGTCGTGCCCCCCGCCGGCGGGGAGAAGCCTAAAGGGGCATTTTGCTCCAGCCCCTTCCACTCCCGCTGGCACTCGCCCACAGTGCCGGGTCCCTCTCCGCTTACCACGATTGCCATGCTTCTGGTAGCTGGTGCTCCTGGCCAACTGTTGCACTGGTGGTCCTCAAAGGCGCTAGCAATGGAGCCTGAGCCTACATACGCAGGAAGGAGCTGTAGTTGCTGTCCCTCCCGAGTACGGCAGAAGGGCCGCAGGCGCCCTGCTCACGACTCCGGGGAGCCCAGGATCGATCACCGCGTGGGCCATGCTGTCCCATCGTCCATCCGTTCCTGCTTCTGGCTTTTATAATCATTTACAGGCATTAGTCCAAGCACTTCTTTTTTATTTCGGAAGAGCATTTTCTGTTCCGGGTTGACTGCCTAGAGAGTGAAGGGTGCTGTGTAAGTCGGCCACGGGGGTCTGCACGTTAAAAATCTCGTGAGGTGACAGCCCATATTTGCTATTCCCAATGCTTCTCGTCTGCGTCAATGGGAGAGGCAAACACACTCAGGCATTTCAGGCCAGTCTCCGCACAAAGTTTTTGCCCATTTGCTTTTACAGTCAAGAGTTTTTCCTCTCTACAGCCCCATTGGATTGGGCGTGACGGGCACAAAGACACTTTGGTTCTGTTTGCAGGGCTGCACGATTCCTCCGCAATGCTTGCCCAGAAAAGTGGGTCCCCGTGTTGCTATCTAGCGGTAGGGGAATGCTAAACGCAGGAATGAGTTCTCTCTGCAATTTGTTTTTGCAACAGTTGTTTCATCTGCATGTTTACAAGGACAGGCCTCCATCCTGAGAAGGTTTCTAAAACGAGAAGGACCTATGCAAAATCACAGCATCTAGGCCTCTGAATAAAGTAAATCTGCAAATTTACAAATGGTTCCCACGGTGCCAGGTGTGCAGCTATACTTGTCTTCTCCTTCTGTCTTACACCGTTTTGTTGAAAACTTCTCCTAACCGTATGAAGCCTTAAGAATTTGAAGGGTACTATGCTAGCAAGCTTCAGTCGTTAACACCTTCACTTCTGACCAAATGAAAGCCCTTCCCCGACTGTTCAAACTACAGAACTACTTGAATAACTGAAAACGTGTATGAATTATACAAATCCTACATTTATGTGGAGTGTTTAAAAAGAAAAAGAAATCGTACTTAAAGTTCTTCAACTTTCCTTCGCCAGTATTAGCTGTATCTTCCGATACACCAACACTGTGTACTCGCTGACTACGCTAAAACCTTCTGTTGCTCTCATCCCATTCCAAAACAATGTTGAGAATGGACAGATAATGGGAAAAGAGCTGCACAAGCAAACTTTCAGGCAAACCCATCAAAAATGTGGAGCAAACCTATCCTGTCATGGAGCTGCCGTCATCCCCCCTGTGATGCTGTGGGCCACTGACTGGGCCACGCGAGCAAGGGCAGGTCTATCTGTTCTTCCTCTTGCTGTAAGCCCAAAGCCGCTTTGCCTGCAGCTTGCAGGGAGCTGTAAAGCACTCCAGCCAGGCCCACGGCAGGGTGTTGTCTGCCTCCTTGGGTTGCTGTAGGACAATTACTGGGATGCAATCAAGTGAACTACAGCTTGAAACCGGGCTGGGAGAGAAGGGGTGGGGGTAAGCAGTAGGACAGTTTCCCTACCTCTCCTTTACCATCTTCTCAGGCACATCTCCGAGGGAGGAATCCCCGGGCACATCACAGGAGTCTGAACAACCCCACTTTCTTCAGCCTTTGAATACCTAATCTCAACCACTGCTGGCTGAGGAGGTAGTTTAGTTCATATTCAGTACAAACTGAACCTTCTAAAGCAATGTTCCTGCTGCTTTGGTGAATGAGCCCGGTATCTCTGGTTCTGCATCAACGGGAGGATCGGTCTGAATGCTGTCTCAGCTCTTTCCCTGCACCGACCCCCTTCAGTGCCGAGGATGGCACCGAAACTGTCACCTGGCCTGTCCCTGTGCGCGGGTTGTTGTCGTTCCTAAGGGCAGGATCCCTGGAAGGGTTCCAGCTCTTAGGGGAGGAAAAGGTTAAAAAAGCCCCAACCGTCCATCTCCTTGGACCAGGGACTTACCTGAGCATCCTCGGGGACAAGGATCTCTCGTGCCTCTAGCAGTCGGACTGGCTGACCGTGGGTTGTCCTCTGCAGCCAGCTCTTGTTAACAAACTGGATGGGATGCATGTGTCTACGGAGGTTGGCCTTTCCAATAGGTATGTGATTTACAGAGCCCTGTAATACTCGGTTCTACTACTTGTCTCTGTCAGGTTTAAATCTCTGTAAGATGAGGCCACTCTTTTGCAACGGTGCATTTCCCTTTCCTATCCGATTCTTCACAAATTTGGAAAGTCAATTTGTAGAGAGCTTAGAACCATAGACTCACAGAATCATTTAGGTTGGAAAAGACCTCTAAGGCTATCGAGTCCAACCGTAAACCTAACACTGCCAAGTCCACTACAAAACCCTGTCCCCAAGTGCCACATCTACACGTCTTTTAAATACCTCCTGGGATGGTGACTCAACCTCTTCCCTGGGCAGCCTGTTCCAGTGCTCCGTAAGCCTTTTGGTGAAGAAATTCTTCCTGCCTTTTGCTCTGGTGTTCGCAGAACACAATACCACTGGCTGTCAAGGAAGTGTTTCAACAGGGACAGAAAGAAGGGGGAAAGGGAGGCAGAAGAGAGAGGGGCAAGAGAAAGAGGAAAAGTGAGGGGGGGAGAAAGGGAAGGAGAGGACAAAGGAGGGAGGGAAGAAGGGAGGGAGGGAGGGAGGGAGGGAGGAAGGGAAAGAGGGAGGGAGTGAGGGAGGGAAGGAAGGAAGGAAGGAAGGAAAGAAGCAAGGAAGGAAGGGAGGAAGAGAGGCAAGGACTGAAGAGGGAAGGAAGGAAGGGAGAAAGAGAGGACAGAGGGGACAGAGCAGTGAGAGGAGCCCGTGTGCCAGGTTTGGGAGGTTTGAGGAGTGCCCGGCTTGCTCCCCATGGACAAGAGGAAAGCAGGAAGCAAAAGCACGGGGAGATGATGCGAGAGCTAGAGAAGAGGGGACCAGAGTAGCCCAGGCAAACGCATAGCCTTCTCCTCTGGAGCTTGTTGCCTCCTGCTCCCAGCCGTGCCTTGCTCTACCACCAGCACGCTGAAACAAATTTGTCGCTGTCTGATTGACTTCTGCTTACCATCACAGCAGATAAGGCATGCTTGTTTGGCAGGCTTACCATCTCCATAACCAACCTGTCTTTCTCCAGGAGGAAGGTGAGGTCAGATGAAACAGAAATGCTCGTCTTTCTTTTGCTGCTAGACTGTGATGCCAGGGGAAGATGAATGACTTGAGCACCTCCATGAAAACAGCCTGGTGATGAATTAGAATAGCATAGTGAAAAGGAAAGGAAAGAGGAAAGGAAGGGGAAAGGAAAAGGGAAAAGGAAAGGGAAAGGGAAAAGAAGGAAAAGGAACTACTACTACAGCAGGAGCTACTGCTGGTAGGATTCAGGATTCAGCTGAGAAGATGACACTTCTCTGCCAAAGGCCTCCCGGGATTCTGGGATAACTGTGGGATTTTAGCAGAATGTGAGGGTACAGGGAGTATGCAAAGAGGTGACCTTTGAGCACAAGCCTCTTGTCAACATCTGCATCTTCCCAAGATCATGCTCCTTCTCTCTTCTTCTCTGGTGGTATTTCTGCACTTCTTCTCATTCCCTGCCCTTCATCCATCCTTCTTTGACAGCCCTCCCAGTGGTGAGGTTGCCCTGGCCAACATCAGGCAGCAAAGAGAAACCAGAGCAGAAGTGTCAGTAGGTGGGCAGAGAGAGGGACTGGAGGCAGGCTGAGGGTATCGGACCTGTGACGAAAACAGCTTCCCCTCCTGCCCACTCTGCCCTCAGCGTCTGTTGTGCTGCCGGTGCGTGGCTGCAGCAGGATTTCCTGCAGGAGGAGGCACCACCAACATGGTTTGGCTAAGCCTTGGCGGTAGCAGGGACATGTCCTGCATGTGCTGGGACCAAAACCCAACAACCTTACTGCCAGTGATTCAAATTTGCCATACATCTACGATGCAGATATTCTGCCTCACGTATTTGATTTTGCCACCCATTTTCACGGGCTCTACACGGTACGGTGGAAGAATGTTCTGCCCTTAATAAACCGATCTCTTTTGTGGTTTCTCAAGGATGAGGGAAGGGCATGGTCATCACACCATGGGCCTCGTGCTTCCCCCTGCTGTGCAAGCAAGAGAAAAGCACGGGTGTGCAGAAACTGTTTCCCTAGGTCCTGATCTTCTGAAATGTTAGTGTGGGCCTCGCTGGAGGGTACCGCCCTAACATCAACACTGTTTATAAGAGAAATCTTATGAAAAGATTCATTTTAGATGGATGAGGCATTTTACACTAAAAAAAACCACATATTTAATTTTGACTTTGTACAGTTAAATAGTACTCACGGCTTAATACTCTTTGGAATATTTCGCTGTTGCCAGAACTTCTCTGCTTCTCCCACTCCCCTCTTACCCGAAGTACAATGCTTATGAAACGCATAATTTTGCATTTTATCCTGGGAAAGTCTTTGCTCATTGTTTTTCCTGCAAGCTTTGATGTTTATCTGGGAAACCAGAGCTGTGGGATGGAGCACAGTGCTTCCCGTTCTTGTTTTTTCCACTGTGCAGCTGATGGTGACTGCGGCAGCGATGGTTTGGCAAAGGCACCTGCCGTGAAGCTGGAGGGGTCTCGGGAAGGAACTAAGAGTATGGAAACAGTACCGCCCAGAAACAGAGGGCGGTGACTCGTGCCGCCGCCTGGTAATGCCAGTGCTTTCTGAGTTTGTGCCTCTGTTGTGACGGCTGCTCTAGAGAGGAGACGCTGGCTGTGACCAAGATGGGAGAAACTGAAGGAGTGTCCTCAGGATCAGGGTGATTTGAGATTCCCTGTCTGGTCTGTAATTTTGGGGTGCAAAACAGAGACGCTGAAGCCAGAGCATCCATCCATTCCTCAGCTGGCAAAGCAGAATGGAGAGAGCCGTGGAAGAAGCTCTGACTTGCAAGCCTTGCCTATGCTGAGACCGGTCATTCCTGCATTCCCCAAAACACACCAAGAAGTTGTTTCCCGCGCAGTTCAGGGCACCGAGGGAGGGTGAGGATGGGTTCACGTGCAAACGGAGGACATCGTTAAGAAAGCCCGTCCTCTGTCAGAACCAATCCCTGCCTCCTGATTTCAGGTCACCCCTCTCTGAAACCAAAGCGCCTCAGAGAGACAGGCAGAAAGCTGGCAAAGCATTTCCCAGGGGGTAAACACCGGTTCACCTTGGGAACTGCTTCCCTGCACCGCCTGTGCTGGGATGAAATCTAGCAACAGGCACGTTCTGTCTATGTGTCTGTGTTCTCACGCCTCCTGTGAAAGTAGCTGGGCTCCTCTGAATGCCAAGGCACAGCCAAAGGAGGAAGGACTGTGTGTTATATAGCGTGTGTGTTATATAGCGGTGTTCAAAATGCAATTTTCGGGGAGAGAAGCAATCAGAGCTCTACAAAGGAGCACACTGCTGTGATTCCTACCACCACGTAGCATGCAGCTGCAGAAACCAGCAGCAGAAAGGTCAGCTCTCTGCACCTTCTTGTGAAAGTTCTCCACAATTACACCATCACAAATCCACCGGCTATCTGCGGCCGGGAACATGGCTGTGACGCTGCCTCCTCCAAGACACTAGCGTGCCAGGTGCGAGCACCGAAGAACTGGTGCTGTCAGCGGCTGTTGAACACGAGAAGCCTTCGAAACAGGGGAACTCATGGGGTTATTCAGCCTGTTCCTTGGCCGGTCGCTGCCTTCCACACCCAGCTTCTTCACTGCTTCCAAAGACGACTGAAACCGAGCTCTGCACGCACATACACGAACCCCCAGGCGCCGGCACAGGCACCTCCAGCAGGACAAACCTCTACCCACCTTGGAGAGGCTCCTGCTTTGTCAGGCTCTGTGGGGTGCAGAGAGGAGTGCTGGAGGTGGCAAGGTTATAGCTCATCCCAACTCCTTTCACGGACAATAACAGAACTCAAGCTCAGTGGATTTTCTTTAATTTATTTTTTCTTAATATCAAACTGAATTTATTTTTTCGTTGTTTTATCCGTTTACTCTTTTTTATGCTACTTTCAACTTCTGTACATAGTCCTTTCCTTCCTTTGCTGTTTCTATCTCTTCCTTTCTTTGCACCTTCCCCTCCCTGATTGTCAGCTGAGCTATTTTCAGATCTTTTAGGGTCCTATTTTTCACCCACCTGGTACCAGATGTGCCAACATAATAATAATTCTCATTATTTTGCCCATAACTGCCGTCTCTTTGGGCCATTTTCCCAGCTGGCAAAGTTTTGGTCTTTCATCTGCAATTTTCTGACAGTAAGGTGGGTAAGGACAGAAGCAAGTGATTTCCTAAGGACTGCAGTGCAACAAGGAATGGCAAGCCAGAGCTTTTCTCTCTCAAGCAAAGCTGCTTTGAAAGGACTGGTGAACTCCCATCACGGAAAGGAAGAGATGCTGACAAAGGATCAGACTGAATGGATTTCAAAGGGGACAGGAAGCTCGGCTTGCAAGATGAGGCACAAGAATCTTTTTCCCAACAAGACTTTTGGCATCGCTTTAGCACCACTTCATGATGGTGAGCTGTCCCAGGAGAAGAGCTTTGTCAGCCCCCCACCCTGTTTGCACAGCCCTCCTGCCGGTGGCGGGAGTGCTCCGGCTGTAGGTGTGCAGCCTGCTGCGCCCAGCTGGGAGAGGAAGCCCCTGCCAAGCCCCTCAGGCACACCTGGGTTGGGGGGGACCGCTCCTTGCTGTCCCCACAGCAACACCCCACAGCGCGGTCCAGGGCTCCGAGGATGCTCCTTCCAGCCGGGCAGAGCTCAGGATGCCCTTCCTGGCACTGGGACCGGGTGGGGGCACCAGATGGGGATGGCCAGCAGAGACCACGGGTGATGCCCAGTTCGGTCCCCATCGGACCTGTGACGAAACCAGCTTCCCCTCCTGCCCGCTCTGCCCTCAGCGTCTGTTGTGCTGCCGGTGCGTGGCTGCAGCAGGATTTCCTGCAGGAGGAGGCACCGCCAACATGGCCCTGGGGCGCCGGGGACCCATGGCCGTGCCCCCCAGCTGGCTGGCAGCAGCCGTGGTGGGGCACGGGGGTGCCGGGAAAGGCACCAGGAGAAGGGGGAGAAAGCAGCACCCGGAGACTGTGTCAGGGAAACGGGAATTTATTTCCTTTTCCTTGAATCAAGGGTTGACGGAGCCCTGCTAGTGCCGCCGGCGGGGTGGCCTCTTGCAGGGCTGGGCAGAGTCCTGGGGGCCGGAGGCCTTCCTCTTTGGGGGGCGCCGGGGCCCCCTGGGCAAGCGGTCCCTGCCCCGGCCAGGAGCGGAGGGGCTGCAGCCCTGGGCGGAGGGACCTGCCGCCACCGCCTCCCCCGGCTCCTCCTGGGGCTGATCTTGCTCTGCAGGGACGGGCGCAGATGGGGGGCTGTCAGGACCCCCGCGGAGGGTGGCCTCGGACGTGCTGGCTTCCTCCTCCACGTCGGGGCCTGCAGCGCTGCTGGAGGAGGCCGGGTGGGAAGCGGGAGTCCGCCCCGGGGAGGCCGTGGAGCTGTGGCTGGCTGCAGGGCCGTCGTCCTCCCCGCCGGCAGCGCGGGGGTCCTGCTGGCCCAGGTGCTGGTGGATCGCCCAGCCGCACAGGCGAACGGCAGCGGTGATGAGCCGGGGGACGAATGTCCGCGTGTGTTGTGACAGGCAGTTCTGCAGCTTCTGCACCAACACCTCCTCGTCCAGGCCCCAGAGGCACAGGTGGGCCACAATGATCCCCTGCGCGGCGGCCGCCCCCCACCACTGCTCCTCGTAGAGCACCCCGAGCTCATATCGCAGCCAGGGCAGCAGGGGCCTGATGTTATCGGGGTGGCTCTTGAAAAAGTCCGCCCAGACCGCAGGAGGGAAGCTGCCCACCTGAGCCCAGGGCACCACCAGCCCCGCAGGCCCCTGCTCGTCCTGGTGGTCTTCAGCCGTCGGCTCTCTGAGGCTTGGGACACGCAATGTCAAAAAATCGTCCTCCGACCGCACTGAGAACAAGATGGCCGTCATCCCCGACCTGCACAGGGGGCAGTTTGGCTTCTGCCATACCCAGCGCAGTGCACAGCCTAAGCAAAATTGGTGGAGGCAAGGCGACACGTAGGCGATGTCGTCTTTGTCGTCGCAGCAGATGGGGCAGCTCCACTCGCTCTCGGTGGCCATGCTCTCCGCATGCTGAGGTGAGCTGGGAAGCGCTGAGGATAAGGAGCTGCTCCCTCTTGCTGGCGCTGCAGCGGCGGCTGTCGTGCGCTGCAAAATGGAGAGAGGCCACGGTCACTCGCTGTCCCGGGGAGGGGAGGGGAGGGGAGGAGAGGAAGAAATGCCCAGGCCCCTCGAGAAGGACACCCTCCTGGCTCCCCAAGCCCCATCACCCGCCCCACGGCTGCTCGGGGGGGACGTTTCCCCGCACGGCTCACCTCCGCTGCCGCACGCGCACCCCGCGGTGCCCAGCTGCCTGAACCAGGCCGGGCTGGGGAAACACGGGGCATGGCTCTGGGACGGGCACTGAGAGCTGCCGATGGCAGCCACCAAAGCACCACCCAGCACCCGGAGAAGCCTTGCTCGACCCTCCAGACCTCGCAGGCACGCTCGGCAGGAGTCCAGGCACGAGCCAGACTGGCCAAGGCTCTGCTGGTGCCCGAAGACAAGCAGCGAGGGACATGAGGTCACAGTGCATCGCCCGCTGATGTCACAGGCCACCGCTCGGCCTTCCACCCCCACAGGTGCACAGCATCTGGAGAAGAAGAAAACAGCGTTTCTTGTTTTCATCTTCTACATTTCCGTGTTGCCCTGGCTTGGTCACCTGCAACACACGCCCATGACTGTGTGTCTCGTCCCCACTCCTGACGCCTTGCAGAGGTCTCCTGCAAGGGGGAGCCTGGTGGGAACAGTCGGCGTGGACTGCCCGCGGCTGGGTGACGTGTCCCCCAGCTGGCTGCCTTTCCCCGTGCAATGCCGGGATTTGCAGAGGGGACCTGGGTGCTTAGTGGCCAGCCCTGGGTGAGAGTCTCCCGGCCTGCTGGGTCGTGCCCCCCGCCGGCGGGGAGAAGCCTAAAGGGGCATTTTGCTCCAGCCCCTTCCACTCCCGCTGGCACTCGCCCACAGTGCCGGGTCCCTCTCCGCTTACCACGATTGCCATGCTTCTGGTAGCTGGTGCTCCTGGCCAACTGTTGCACTGGTGGTCCTCAAAGGCGCTAGCAATGGAGCCTGAGCCTACATACGCAGGAAGGAGCTGTAGTTGCTGTCCCTCCCGAGTACGGCAGAAGGGCCGCAGGCGCCCTGCTCACGACTCCGGGGAGCCCAGGATCGATCACCGCGTGGGCCATGCTGTCCCATCGTCCATCCGTTCCTGCTTCTGGCTTTTATAATCATTTACAGGCATTAGTCCAAGCACTTCTTTTTTATTTCGGAAGAGCATTTTCTGTTCCAGGTTGACTGCCTAGAGAGTGAAGGGTGCTGTGTAAGTCGGCCACGGGGGTCTGCACGTTAAAAATCTCGTGAGGTGACAGCCCATATTTGCTATTCCCAATGCTTCTCGTCTGCGTCAATGGGAGAGGCAAACACACTCAGGCATTTCAGGCCAGTCTCCGCACAAAGTTTTTGCCCATTTGCTTTTACAGTCAAGAGTTTTTCCTCTCTACAGCCCCATTGGATTGGGCGTGACGGGCACAAAGACACTTTGGTTCTGTTTGCAGGGCTGCACGATTCCTCCGCAATGCTTGCCCAGAAAAGTGGGTCCCCGTGTTGCTATCTAGCGGTAGGGGAATGCTAAACGCAGGAATGAGTTCTCTCTGCAATTTGTTTTTGCAACAGTTGTTTCATCTGCATGTTTACAAGGACAGGCCTCCATCCTGAGAAGGTTTCTAAAACGAGAAGGACCTATGCAAAATCACAGCATCTAGGCCTCTGAATAAAGTAAATCTGCAAATTTACAAATGGTTCCCACGGTGCCAGGTGTGCAGCTATACTTGTCTTCTCCTTCTGTCTTACACCGTTTTGTTGAAAACTTCTCCTAACCGTATGAAGCCTTAAGAATTTGAAGGGTACTATGCTAGCAAGCTTCAGTCGTTAACACCTTCACTTCTGACCAAATGAAAGCCCTTCCCCGACTGTTCAAACTACAGAACTACTTGAATAACTGAAAACGTGTATGAATTATACAAATCCTACATTTATGTGGAGTGTTTAAAAAGAAAAAGAAATCGTACTTAAAGTTCTTCAACTTTCCTTCGCCAGTATTAGCTGTATCTTCCGATACACCAACACTGTGTACTCGCTGACTACGCTAAAACCTTCTGTTGCTCTCATCCCATTCCAAAACAATGTTGAGAATGGACAGATAATGGGAAAAGAGCTGCACAAGCAAACTTTCAGGCAAACCCATCAAAAATGTGGAGCAAACCTATCCTGTCATGGAGCTGCCGTCATCCCCCCTGTGATGCTGTGGGCCACTGACTGGGCCACGCGAGCAAGGGCAGGTCTATCTGTTCTTCCTCTTGCTGTAAGCCCAAAGCCGCTTTGCCTGCAGCTTGCAGGGAGCTGTAAAGCACTCCAGCCAGGCCCACGGCAGGGTGTTGTCTGCCTCCTTGGGTTGCTGTAGGACAATTACTGGGATGCAATCAAGTGAACTACAGCTTGAAACCGGGCTGGGAGAGAAGGGGTGGGGGTAAGCAGTAGGACAGTTTCCCTACCTCTCCTTTACCATCTTCTCAGGCACATCTCCGAGGGAGGAATCCCCGGGCACATCACAGGAGTCTGAACAACCCCACTTTCTTCAGCCTTTGAATACCTAATCTCAACCACTGCTGGCTGAGGAGGTAGTTTAGTTCATATTCAGTACAAACTGAACCTTCTAAAGCAATGTTCCTGCTGCTTTGGTGAATGAGCGCGGTATCTCTGGTTCTGCATCAACGGGAGGATCGGTCTGAATGCTGTCTCAGCTCTTTCCCTGCACCGACCCCCTTCAGTGCCGAGGATGGCACCGAAACTGTCACCTGGCCTGTCCCTGTGCGCGGGTTGTTGTCGTTCCTAAGGGCAGGATCCCTGGAAGGGTTCCAGCTCTTAGGGGAGGAAAAGGTTAAAAAAGCCCCAACCGTCCATCTCCTTGGACCAGGGACTTACCTGAGCATCCTCGGGGACAAGGATCTCTCGTGCCTCTAGCAGTCGGACTGGCTGACCGTGGGTTGTCCTCTGCAGCCAGCTCTTGTTAACAAACTGGATGGGATGCATGTGTCTACAGAGGTTGGCCTTTCCAATAGGTATGTGATTTACAGAGCCCTGTAATACTCGGTTCTACTACTTGTCTCTGTCAGGTTTAAATCTCTGTAAGATGAGGCCACTCTTTTGCAACGGTGCATTTCCCTTTCCTATCCGATTCTTCACAAATTTGGAAAGTCAATTTGTAGAGAGCTTAGAACCATAGACTCACAGAATCATTTAGGTTGGAAAAGACCTCTAAGGCTATCGAGTCCAACCGCAAACCTAACACTGCCAAGTCCACCACAAAACCCTGTCCCCAAGTGCCACATCTACACGTCTTTTAAATACCTCCTGGGATGGTGACTCAACCTCTTCCCTGGGCAGCCTGTTCCAGTGCTCCATAAGCCTTTTGGTGAAGAAATTCTTCCTGCCTTTTGCTCTGGTGTTCGCAGAACACAATACCACTGGCTGTCAAGGAAGTGTTTCAACAGGGACAGAAAGAAGGGGGAAAGGGAGGCAGAAGAGAGAGGGGCAAGAGAAAGAGGAAAAGTGAGGGGGGAAGAAAGGGAAGGAGAGGACAAAGGAGGGAGGGAAGAAGGGAGGGAGGGAGGGAGGGAGGGAGGGAGGGAGGGAGGAAGGGAAAGAGGGAGGGAGTGAGGGAGGGAAGGAAGGAAGGAAGGAAGGAAAGAAGGAAGGAAGGAAGGGAGGAAGAGAGGCAAGGACTGAAGAGGGAAGGAAGGAAGGGAGAAAGAGAGGACAGAGGGGACAGAGCAGTGAGAGGAGCCCGTGTGCCAGGTTTGGGAGGTTTGAGGAGTGCCCGGCTTGCTCCCCATGGACAAGAGGAAAGCAGGAAGCAAAAGCACGGGGAGATGATGCGAGAGCTAGAGAAGAGGGGACCAGAGTAGCCCAGGCAAACGCATAGCCTTCTCCTCTGGAGCTTGTTGCCTCCTGCTCCCAGCCGTGCCTTGCTCTACCACCAGCACGCTGAAACAAATTTGTCGCTGTCTGATTGACTTCTGCTTACCATCACAGCAGATAAGGCATGCTTGTTTGGCAGGCTTACCATCTCCATAACCAACCTGTCTTTCTCCAGGAGGAAGGTGAGGTCAGATGAAACAGAAATGCTCGTCTTTCTTTTGCTGCTAGACTGTGATGCCAGGGGAAGATGAATGACTTGAGCACCTCCATGAAAACAGCCTGGTGATGAATTAGAATAGCATAGTGAAAAGGAAAGGAAAGAGGAAAGGAAGGGGAAAGGAAAAGGGAAAAGGAAAGGGAAAGGGAAAAGAAGGAAAAGGAACTACTACTACAGCAGGAGCTACTGCTGGTAGGATTCAGGATTCAGCTGAGAAGATGACACTTCTCTGCCAAAGGCCTCCCGGGATTCTGGGATAACTGTGGGATTTTAGCAGAATGTGAGGGTACAGGGAGTATGCAAAGAGGTGACCTTTGAGCACAAGCCTCTTGTCAACATCTGCATCTTCCCAAGATCATGCTCCTTCTCTCTTCTTCTCTGGTGGTATTTCTGCACTTCTTCTCATTCCCTGCCCTTCATCCATCCTTCTTTGACAGCCCTCCCAGTGGTGAGGTTGCCCTGGCCAACATCAGGCAGCAAAGAGAAACCAGAGCAGAAGTGTCAGTAGGTGGGCAGAGAGAGGGACTGGAGGCAGGCTGAGGGTATCGGACCTGTGACGAAAACAGCTTCCCCTCCTGCCCACTCTGCCCTCAGCGTCTGTTGTGCTGCCGGTGCGTGGCTGCAGCAGGATTTCCTGCAGGAGGAGGCACCACCAACATGGTTTGGCTAAGCCTTGGCGGTAGCAGGGACATGTCCTGCATGTGCTGGGACCAAAACCCAACAACCTTACTGCCAGTGATTCAAATTTGCCATACATCTACGATGCAGATATTCTGCCTCACGTATTTGATTTTGCCACCCATTTTCACGGGCTCTACACGGTACGGTGGAAGAATGTTCTGCCCTTAATAAACCGATCTCTTTTGTGGTTTCTCAAGGATGAGGGAAGGGCATGGTCATCACACCATGGGCCTCGTGCTTCCCCCTGCTGTGCAACCAAGAGAAAAGCACGGGTGTGCAGAAACTGTTTCCCTAGGTCCTGATCTTCTGAAATGTTAGTGTGGGCCTCGCTGGAGGGTACCGCCCTAACATCAACACTGTTTATAAGAGAAATCTTATGAAAAGATTCATTTTAGATGGATGAGGCATTTTACACTAAAAAAAACCACATATTTAATTTTGACTTTGTACAGTTAAATAGTACTCACGGCTTAATACTCTTTGGAATATTTCGCTGTTGCCAGAACTTCTCTGCTTCTCCCACTCCCCTCTTACCCGAAGTACAATGCTTATGAAACGCATAATTTTGCATTTTATCCTGGGAAAGTCTTTGCTCATTGTTTTTCCTGCAAGCTTTGATGTTTATCTGGGAAACCAGAGCTGTGGGATGGAGCACAGTGCTTCCCGTTCTTGTTTTTTCCACTGTGCAGCTGATGGTGACTGCGGCAGCGATGGTTTGGCAAAGGCACCTGCCGTGAAGCTGGAGGGGTCTCGGGAAGGAACTAAGAGTATGGAAACAGTACCGCCCAGAAACAGAGGGCGGTGACTCGTGCCGCCGCCTGGTAATGCCAGTGCTTTCCGAGTTTGTGCCTCTGTTGTGACGGCTGCTCTAGAGAGGAGACGCTGGCTGTGACCAAGATGGGAGAAACTGAAGGAGTGTCCTCAGGATCAGGGTGATTTGAGATTCCCTGTCTGGTCTGTAATTTTGGGGTGCAAAACAGAGACGCTGAAGCCAGAGCATCCATCCATTCCTCAGCTGGCAAAGCAGAATGGAGAGAGCCGTGGAAGAAGCTCTGACTTGCAAGCCTTGCCTATGCTGAGACCGGTCATTCCTGCATTCCCCAAAACACACCAAGAAGTTGTTTCCCGCGCAGTTCAGGGCACCGAGGGAGGGTGAGGATGGGTTCACGTGCAAACGGAGGACATCGTTAAGAAAGCCCGTCCTCTGTCAGAGCCAATCCCTGCCTCCTGATTTCAGGTCACCCCTCTCTGAAACCAAAGCGCCTCAGAGAGACAGGCAGAAAGCTGGCAAAGCATTTCCCAGGGGGTAAACACCGGTTCACCTTGGGAACAGCTTCCCTGCACCGCCTGTGCTGGGATGAAATCTAGCAACAGGCACGTTCTGTCTATGTGTCTGTGTTCTCACGCCTCCTGTGAAAGTAGCTGGGCTCCTCTGAATGCCAAGGCACAGCCAAAGGAGGAAGGACTGTGTGTTATATAGCGTGTGTGTTATATAGCGGTGTTCAAAATGCAATTTTCGGGGAGAGAAGCAATCAGAGCTCTACAAAGGAGCACACTGCTGTGATTCCTACCACCACGTAGCATGCAGCTGCAGAAACCAGCAGCAGAAAGGTCAGCTCTCTGCACCTTCTTGTGAAAGTTCTCCACAATTACACCATCACAAATCCACCGGCTATCTGCGGCCAGGAACATGGCTGTGACGCTGCCTCCTCCAAGACACTAGCGTGCCAGGTGCGAGCAACTGGTGCTGTCAGCGGCTGTTGAACACGAGAAGCCTTCGAAACAGGGGAACTCATGGGGTTATTCAGCCTGTTCCTTGGCCGGTCGCTGCCTTCCACACCCGGCTTCTTCACTGCTTCCAAAGACGACTGAAACCGAGCTCTGCACGCACATACACGAACCCCCAGGCGCCGGCACAGGCACCTCCAGCAGGACAAACCTCTACCCACCTTGGAGAGGCTCCTGCTTTGTCAGGCTCTGTGGGGTGCAGAGAGGAGTGCTGGAGGTGGCAAGGTTATAGCTCATCCCAACTCCTTTCACGGACAATAACAGAACTCAAGCTCAGTGGATTTTCTTTAATTTATTTTTTCTTAATATCAAACTGAATTTATTTTTTCGTTGTTTTATCCGTTTACTCTTTTTTATGCTACTTTCAACTTCTGTACATAGTCCTTTCCTTCCTTTGCTGTTTCTATCTCTTCCTTTCTTTGCACCTTCCCCTCCCTGATTGTCAGCTGAGCTATTTTCAGATCTTTTAGGGTCCTATTTTTCACCCACCTGGTACCAGATGTGCCAACATAATAATAATTCTCATTATTTTGCCCATAACTGCCGTCTCTTTGGGCCATTTTCCCAGCTGGCAAAGTTTTGGTCTTTCATCTGCAATTTTCTGACAGTAAGGTGGGTAAGGACAGAAGCAAGTGATTTCCTAAGGACTGCAGTGCAACAAGGAATGGCAAGCCAGAGCTTTTCTCTCTCAAGCAAAGCTGCTTTGAAAGGACTGGTGAACTCCCATCACGGAAAGGAAGAGATGCTGACAAAGGATCAGACTGAATGGATTTCAAAGGGGACAGGAAGCTCGGCTTGCAAGATGAGGCACAAGAATCTTTTTCCCAACAAGACTTTTGGCATCGCTTTAGCACCACTTCATGATGGTGAGCTGTCCCAGGAGAAGAGCTTTGTCAGCCCCCCACCCTGTTTGCACAGCCCTCCTGCCGGTGGCGGGAGTGCTCCGGCTGTAGGTGTGCAGCCTGCTGCGCCCAGCTGGGAGAGGAAGCCCCTGCCAAGCCCCTCAGGCACACCTGGGTTGGGGGGGACCGCTCCTTGCTGTCCCCACAGCAACACCCCACAGCGCGGTCCAGGGCTCCGAGGATGCTCCTTCCAGCCGGGCAGAGCTCAGGATGCCCTTCCTGGCACTGGGACCGGGTGGGGGCACCAGATGGGGATGGCCAGCAGAGACCACGGGTGATGCCCAGTTCGGTCCCCATCGGACCTGTGACGAAACCAGCTTCCCCTCCTGCCCGCTCTGCCCTCAGCGTCTGTTGTGCTGCCGGTGCGTGGCTGCAGCAGGATTTCCTGCAGGAGGAGGCACCGCCAACATGGCCCTGGGGCGCCGGGGACCCATGGCCGTGCCCCCCAGCTGGCTGGCAGCAGCCGTGGTGGGGCACGGGGGTGCCGGGAAAGGCACCAGGAGAAGGGGGAGAAAGCAGCACCCGGAGACTGTGTCAGGGAAACGGGAATTTATTTCCTTTTCCTTGAATCAAGGGTTGACGGAGCCCTGCTAGTGCCGCCGGCGGGGTGGCCTCTTGCAGGGCTGGGCAGAGTCCTGGGGGCCGGAGGCCTTCCTCTTTGGGGGGCGCCGGGGCCCCCTGGGCAAGCGGTCCCTGCCCCGGCCAGGAGCGGAGGGGCTGCAGCCCTGGGCGGAGGGACCTGCCGCCACCGCCTCCCCCGGCTCCTCCTGGGGCTGATCTTGCTCTGCAGGGACGGGCGCAGATGGGGGGCTGTCAGGACCCCCGCGGAGGGTGGCCTCGGACGTGCTGGCTTCCTCCTCCACGTCGGGGCCTGCAGCGCTGCTGGAGGAGGCCGGGTGGGAAGCGGGAGTCCGCCCCGGGGAGGCCGTGGAGCTGTGGCTGGCTGCAGGGCCGTCGTCCTCCCCGCCGGCAGCGCGGGGGTCCTGCTGGCCCAGGTGCTGGTGGATCGCCCAGCCGCACAGGCGAACGGCAGCGGTGATGAGCCGGGGGACGAATGTCCGCGTGTGTTGTGACAGGCAGTTCTGCAGCTTCTGCACCAACACCTCCTCGTCCAGGCCCCAGAGGCACAGGTGGGCCACAATGATCCCCTGCGCGGCGGCCGCCCCCCACCACTGCTCCTCGTAGAGCACCCCGAGCTCATATCGCAGCCAGGGCAGCAGGGGCCTGATGTTATCGGGGTGGCTCTTGAAAAAGTCCGCCCAGACCGCAGGAGGGAAGCTGCCCACCTGAGCCCAGGGCACCACCAGCCCCGCAGGCCCCTGCTCGTCCTGGTGGTCTTCAGCCGTCGGCTCTCTGAGGCTTGGGACACGCAATGTCAAAAAATCGTCCTCCGACCGCACTGAGAACAAGATGGCCGTCATCCCCGACCTGCACAGGGGGCAGTTTGGCTTCTGCCATACCCAGCGCAGTGCACAGCCTAAGCAAAATTGGTGGAGGCAAGGCGACACGTAGGCGATGTCGTCTTTGTCGTCGCAGCAGATGGGGCAGCTCCACTCGCTCTCGGTGGCCATGCTCTCCGCATGCTGAGGTGAGCTGGGAAGCGCTGAGGATAAGGAGCTGCTCCCTCTTGCTGGCGCTGCAGCGGCGGCTGTCGTGCGCTGCAAAATGGAGAGAGGCCACGGTCACTCGCTGTCCCGGGGAGGGGAGGGGAGGGGAGGGGAGGGGAGGAGAGGAAGAAATGCCCAGGCCCCTCGAGAAGGACACCCTCCTGGCTCCCCAAGCCCCATCACCCGCCCCACGGCTGCTCGGGGGGGACGTTTCCCCGCACGGCTCACCTCCGCTGCCGCACGCGCACCCCGCGGTGCCCGGCTGCCTGAACCAGGCCGGGCTGGGGAAACACGGGGCATGGCTCTGGGACGGGCACTGAGAGCTGCCGATGGCAGCCACCAAAGCACCACCCAGCACCCGGAGAAGCCTTGCTCGACCCTCCAGACCTCGCAGGCACGCTCGGCAGGAGTCCAGGCACGAGCCAGACTGGCCAAGGCTCTGCTGGTGCCCGAAGACAAGCAGCGAGGGACATGAGGTCACAGTGCATCGCCCGCTGATGTCACAGGCCACCGCTCGGCCTTCCACCCCCACAGGTGCACAGCATCTGGAGAAGAAGAAAACAGCGTTTCTTGTTTTCATCTTCTACATTTCCGTGTTGCCCTGGCTTGGTCACCTGCAACACACGCCCATGACTGTGTGTCTCGTCCCCACTCCTGACGCCTTGCAGAGGTCTCCTGCAAGGGGGAGCCTGGTGGGAACAGTCGGCGTGGACTGCCCGCGGCTGGGTGACGTGTCCCCCAGCTGGCTGCCTTTCCCCGTGCAATGCCGGGATTTGCAGAGGGGACCTGGGTGCTTAGTGGCCAGCCCTGGGTGAGAGTCTCCCGGCCTGCTGGGTCGTGCCCCCCGCCGGCGGGGAGAAGCCTAAAGGGGCATTTTGCTCCAGCCCCTTCCACTCCCGCTGGCACTCGCCCACAGTGCCGGGTCCCTCTCCGCTTACCACGATTGCCATGCTTCTGGTAGCTGGTGCTCCTGGCCAACTGTTGCACTGGTGGTCCTCAAAGGCGCTAGCAATGGAGCCTGAGCCTACATACGCAGGAAGGAGCTGTAGTTGCTGTCCCTCCCGAGTACGGCAGAAGGGCCGCAGGCGCCCTGCTCACGACTCCGGGGAGCCCAGGATCGATCACCGCGTGGGCCATGCTGTCCCATCGTCCATCCGTTCCTGCTTCTGGCTTTTATAATCATTTACAGGCATTAGTCCAAGCACTTCTTTTTTATTTCGGAAGAGCATTTTCTGTTCCGGGTTGACTGCCTAGAGAGTGAAGGGTGCTGTGTAAGTCGGCCACGGGGGTCTGCACGTTAAAAATCTCGTGAGGTGACAGCCCATATTTGCTATTCCCAATGCTTCTCGTCTGCGTCAATGGGAGAGGCAAACACACTCAGGCATTTCAGGCCAGTCTCCGCACAAAGTTTTTGCCCATTTGCTTTTACAGTCAAGAGTTTTTCCTCTCTACAGCCCCATTGGATTGGGCGTGACGGGCACAAAGACACTTTGGTTCTGTTTGCAGGGCTGCACGATTCCTCCGCAATGCTTGCCCAGAAAAGTGGGTCCCCGTGTTGCTATCTAGCGGTAGGGGAATGCTAAACGCAGGAATGAGTTCTCTCTGCAATTTGTTTTTGCAACAGTTGTTTCATCTGCATGTTTACAAGGACAGGCCTCCATCCTGAGAAGGTTTCTAAAACGAGAAGGACCTATGCAAAATCACAGCATCTAGGCCTCTGAATAAAGTAAATCTGCAAATTTACAAATGGTTCCCACGGTGCCAGGTGTGCAGCTATACTTGTCTTCTCCTTCTGTCTTACACCGTTTTGTTGAAAACTTCTCCTAACCGTATGAAGCCTTAAGAATTTGAAGGGTACTATGCTAGCAAGCTTCAGTCGTTAACACCTTCACTTCTGACCAAATGAAAGCCCTTCCCCGACTGTTCAAACTACAGAACTACTTGAATAACTGAAAACGTGTATGAATTATACAAATCCTAAATTTATGTGGAGTGTTTAAAAAGAAAAAGAAATCGTACTTAAAGTTCTTCAACTTTCCTTCGCCAGTATTAGCTGTATCTTCCGATACACCAACACTGTGTACTCGCTGACTACGCTAAAACCTTCTGTTGCTCTCATCCCATTCCAAAACAATGTTGAGAATGGACAGATAATGGGAAAAGAGCTGCACAAGCAAACTTTCAGGCAAACCCATCAAAAATGTGGAGCAAACCTATCCTGTCATGGAGCTGCCGTCATCCCCCCTGTGATGCTGTGGGCCACTGACTGGGCCACGCGAGCAAGGGCAGGTCTATCTGTTCTTCCTCTTGCTGTAAGCCCAAAGCCGCTTTGCCTGCAGCTTGCAGGGAGCTGTAAAGCACTCCAGCCAGGCCCACGGCAGGGTGTTGTCTGCCTCCTTGGGTTGCTGTAGGACAATTACTGGGATGCAATCAAGTGAACTACAGCTTGAAACCGGGCTGGGAGAGAAGGGGTGGGGGTAAGCAGTAGGACAGTTTCCCTACCTCTCCTTTACCATCTTCTCAGGCACATCTCCGAGGGAGGAATCCCCGGGCACATCACAGGAGTCTGAACAACCCCACTTTCTTCAGCCTTTAAATACCTAATCTCAACCACTGCTGGCTGAGGAGGTAGTTTAGTTCATA
Source organism: Haliaeetus albicilla (assembly GCF_947461875.1). Classification (NCBI taxonomy): domain Eukaryota; kingdom Metazoa; phylum Chordata; class Aves; order Accipitriformes; family Accipitridae; genus Haliaeetus; species Haliaeetus albicilla. Next base: position 54,846,044 of record NC_091516.1, read on the forward strand.
TTCAGTACAAACTGAACCTTCTAAAGCAATGTTCCTGCTGCTTTGGTGAATGAGCGCGGTATCTCTGGTTCTGCATCAACGGGAGGATCGGTCTGAATGCTGTCTCAGCTCTTTCCCTGCACCGACCCCCTTCAGTGCCGAGGATGGCACCGAAACTGTCACCTGGCCTGTCCCTGTGCGCGGGTTGTTGTCGTTCCTAAGGGCAGGATCCCTGGAAGGGTTCCAGCTCTTAGGGGAGGAAAAGGTTAAAAAAGCCCCAACCGTCCATCTCCTTGGACCAGGGACTTACCTGAGCATCCTCGGGGACAAGGATCTCTCGTGCCTCTAGCAGTCGGACTGGCTGACCGTGGGTTGTCCTCTGCAGCCAGCTCTTGTTAACAAACTGGATGGGATGCATGTGTCTACGGAGGTTGGCCTTTCCAATAGGTATGTGATTTACAGAGCCCTGTAATACTCGGTTCTACTACTTGTCTCTGTCAGGTTTAAATCTCTGTAAGATGAGGCCACTCTTTTGCAACGGTGCATTTCCCTTTCCTATCCGATTCTTCACAAATTTGGAAAGTCAATTTGTAGAGAGCTTAGAACCACAGACTCACAGAATCATTTAGGTTGGAAAAGACCTCTAAGGCTATCGAGTCCAACCGCAAACCTAACACTGCCAAGTCCACCACAAAACCCTGTCCCCAAGTGCCACATCTACACGTCTTTTAAATACCTCCTGGGATGGTGACTCAACCTCTTCCCTGGGCAGCCTGTTCCAGTGCTCCATAAGCCTTTTGGTGAAGAAATTCTTCCTGCCTTTTGCTCTGGTGTTCGCAGAACACAATACCACTGGCTGTCAAGGAAGTGTTTCAACAGGGACAGAAAGAAGGGGGAAAGGGAGGCAGAAGAGAGAGGGGCAAGAGAAAGAGGAAAAGTGAGGGGGGAAGAAAGGGAAGGAGAGGACAAAGGAGGGAGGGAAGAAAGGAGGGAGGGAGGGAGGGAGGGAGGAAGGGAAAGAGGGAGGGAGGGAGGGAGGGAAGGAAGGAAGGAAAGAAGGAAAGAAGGAAGGAAGGGAGAAAAGAAGGGAGGAAGGGAGGGAGGAGGAGAGGCAAGGACTGAAGAGGGAAGGAAGGAAGGGAGAAAGAGAGGACAGAGGGGACAGAGCAGTGAGAGGAGCCCGTGTGCCAGGTTTGGGAGGTTTGAGGAGTGCCCGGCTTGCTCCCCATGGACAAGAGGAAAGCAGGAAGCAAAAGCACGGGGAGATGATGCGAGAGCTAGAGAAGAGGGGACCAGAGTAGCCCAGGCAAACGCATAGCCTTCTCCTCTGGAGCTTGTTGCCTCCTGCTCCCAGCCGTGCCTTGCTCTACCACCAGCACACTGAAACAAATTTGTCGCTGTCTGATTGACTTCTGCTTACCATCACAGCAGATAAGGCATGCTTGTTTGGCAGGCTTACCATCTCCATAACCAACCTGTCTTTCTCCAGGAGGAAGGTGAGGTCAGATGAAACAGAAATGCTCGTCTTTCTTTTGCTGCTAGACTGTGATGCCAGGGGAAGATGAATGACTTGAGCACCTCCATGAAAACAGCCTGGTGATGAATTAGAATAGCATAGTGAAAAGGAAAGGAAAGAGGAAAGGAAGGGGAAAGGAAAAGGGAAAAGGAAAGGGAAAGGGAAAAGAAGGAAAAGGAACTACTACTACAGCAGGAGCTACTGCTGGTAGGATTCAGGATTCAGCTGAGAAGATGACACTTCTCTGCCAAAGCCCTCCCGGGATTCTGGGATAACTGTGGGATTTTAGCAGAATGTGAGGGTACAGGGAGTATGCAAAGAGGTGACCTTTGAGCACAAGCCTCTTGTCAACATCTGCATCTTCCCAAGATCATGCTCCTTCTCTCTTCTTCTCTGGTGGTATTTCTGCACTTCTTCTCATTCCCTGCCCTTCATCCGTCCTTCTTTGACAGCCCTCCCAGTGGTGAGGTTGCCCTGGCCAACATCAGGCAGCAAAGAGAAACCAGAGCAGAAGTGTCAGTAGGTGGGCAGAGAGAGGGACTGGAGGCAGGCTGAGGGTATCGGACCTGTGACGAAAACAGCTTCCCCTCCTGCCCACTCTGCCCTCAGCGTCTGTTGTGCTGCCGGTGCGTGGCTGCAGCAGGATTTCCTGCAGGAGGAGGCACCACCAACATGGTTTGGCTAAGCCTTGGCGGTAGCAGGGACATGTCCTGCATGTGCTGGGACCAAAACCCAACAACCTTACTGCCAGTGATTCAAATTTGCCATACATCTACGATGCAGATATTCTGCCTCACGTATTTGATTTTGCCACCCATTTTCACGGGCTCTACACGGTACGGTGGAAGAATGTTCTGCCCTTAATAAACCGATCTCTTTTGTGGTTTCTCAAGGATGAGGGAAGGGCATGGTCATCACACCATGGGCCTCGTGCTTCCCCCTGCTGTGCAACCAAGAGAAAAGCACGGGTGTGCAGAAACTGTTTCCCTAGGTCCTGATCTTCTGAAATGTTAGTGTGGGCCTAGCTGGAGGGTACCGCCCTAACATCAACACTGTTTATAAGAGAAATCTTATGAAAAGATTCATTTTAGATGGATGAGGCATTTTACACTAAAAAAAAATATATATTTAATTTTGACTTTGTACAGTTAAATAGTACTCACGGCTTAATACTCTTTGGAATATTTCGCTGTTGCCAGAACTTCTCTGCTTCTCCCACTCCCCTCTTACCCGAAGTACAATGCTTATGAAACGCATAATTTTGCATTTTATCCTGGAAAAGTCTTTGCTCATTGTTTTTCCTGCAAGCTTTGATGTTTATCTGGGAAACCAGAGCTGTGGGATGGAGCACAGTGCTTCCCGTTCTTGTTTTTTCCACTGTGCAGCTGATGGTGACTGCGGCAGCGATGGTTTGGCAAAGGCACCTGCCGTGAAGCTGGAGGGGTCTCGGGAAGGAACTAAGAGTATGGAAACAGTACCGCCCAGAAACAGAGGGCGGTGACTCGTGCCGCCGCCTGGTAATGCCAGTGCTTTCTGAGTTTGTGCCTCTGTTGTGACGGCTGCTCTAGAGAGGAGACGCTGGCTGTGACCAAGATGGGAGAAACTGAAGGAGTGTCCTCAGGATCAGGGTGATTTGAGATTCCCTGTCTGGTCTGTAATTTTGGGGTGCAAAACAGAGACGCTGAAGCCAGAGCATCCATCCATTCCTCAGCTGGCAAAGCAGAATGGAGAGAGCCGTGGAAGAAGCTCTGACTTGCAAGCCTTGCCTATGCTGAGACCGGTCATTCCTGCATTCCCCAAAACACACCAAGAAGTTGTTTCCCGCGCAGTTCAGGGCACCGAGGGAGGGTGAGGATGGGTTCACGTGCAAACGGAGGACATCGTTAAGAAAGCCCGTCCTCTGTCAGAGCCAATCCCTGCCTCCTGATTTCAGGTCACCCCTCTCTGAAACCAAAGCGCCTCAGAGAGACAGGCAGAAAGCTGGCAAAGCATTTCCCAGGGGGTAAACACCGGTTCACCTTGGGAACAGCTTCCCTGCACCGCCTGTGCTGGGATGAAATCTAGCAACAGGCACGTTCTGTCTATGTGTCTGTGTTCTCACGCCTCCTGTGAAAGTAGCTGGGCTCCTCTGAATGCCAAGGCACAGCCAAAGGAGGAAGGACTGTGTGTTATATAGCGTGTGTGTTATATAGCGGTGTTCAAAATGCAATTTTCGGGGAGAGAAGCAATCAGAGCTCTACAAAGGAGCACACTGCTGTGATTCCTACCACCACGTAGCATGCAGCTGCAGAAACCAGCAGCAGAAAGGTCAGCTCTCTGCACCTTCTTGTGAAAGTTCTCCACAATTACACCATCACAAATCCACCGGCTATCTGCGGCCAGGAACATGGCTGTGACGCTGCCTCCTCCAAGACACTAGCGTGCCAGGTGCGAGCAACTGGTGCTGTCAGCGGCTGTTGAACACGAGAAGCCTTCGAAACAGGGGAACTCATGGGGTTATTCAGCCTGTTCCTTGGCCGGTCGCTGCCTTCCACACCCGGCTTCTTCACTGCTTCCAAAGACGACTGAAACCGAGCTCTGCACGCACATACACGAACCCCCAGGCGCCGGCACAGGCACCTCCAGCAGGACAAACCTCTACCCACCTTGGAGAGGCTCCTGCTTTGTCAGGCTCTGTGGGGTGCAGAGAGGAGTGCTGGAGGTGGCAAGGTTATAGCTCATCCCAACTCCTTTCACGGACAATAACAGAACTCAAGCTCAGTGGATTTTCTTTAATTTATTTTTTTTTAATATCAAACTGAATTTATTTTTTCGTTGTTTTATCCGTTTACTCTTTTTTATGCTACTTTCAACTTCTGTACATAGTCCTTTCCTTCCTTTGCTGTTTCTATCTCTTCCTTTCTTTGCACCTTCCCCTCCCTGATTGTCAGCTGAGCTATTTTCAGATCTTTTAGGGTCCTATTTTTCACCCACCTGGTACCAGATGTGCCAACATAATAATAATTCTCATTATTTTGCCCATAACTGCCGTCTCTTTGGGCCATTTTCCCAGCTGGCAAAGTTTTGGTCTTTCATCTGCAATTTTCTGACAGTAAGGTGGGTAAGGACAGAAGCAAGTGATTTCCTAAGGACTGCAGTGCAACAAGGAATGGCAAGCCAGAGCTTTTCTCTCTCAAGCAAAGCTGCTTTGAAAGGACTGGTGAACTCCCATCACGGAAAGGAAGAGATGCTGACAAAGGATCAGACTGAATGGATTTCAAAGGGGACAGGAAGCTCGGCTTGCAAGATGAGGCACAAGAATCTTTTTCCCAACAAGACTTTTGGCATCGCTTTAGCACCACTTCATGATGGTGAGCTGTCCCAGGAGAAGAGCTTTGTCAGCCCCCCACCCTGTTTGCACAGCCCTCCTGCCGGTGGCGGGAGTGCTCCGGCTGTAGGTGTGCAGCCTGCTGCGCCCAGCTGGGAGAGGAAGCCCCTGCCAAGCCCCTCAGGCACACCTGGGTTGGGGGGGACCGCTCCTTGCTGTCCCCACAGCAACACCCCACAGCGCGGTCCAGGGCTCCGAGGATGCTCCTTCCAGCCGGGCAGAGCTCAGGATGCCCTTCCTGGCACTGGGACCGGGTGGGGGCACCAGATGGGGATGGCCAGCAGAGACCACGGGTGATGCCCAGTTCGGTCCCCATCGGACCTGTGACGAAACCAGCTTCCCCTCCTGCCCGCTCTGCCCTCAGCGTCTGTTGTGCTGCCGGTGCGTGGCTGCAGCAGGATTTCCTGCAGGAGGAGGCACCGCCAACATGGCCCTGGGGCGCCGGGGACCCATGGCCGTGCCCCCCAGCTGGCTGGCAGCAGCCGTGGTGGGGCACGGGGGTGCCGGGAAAGGCACCAGGAGAAGGGGGAGAAAGCAGCACCCGGAGACTGTGTCAGGGAAATGGGAATTTATTTCCTTTTCCTTGAATCAAGGGTTGACGGAGCCCTGCTAGTGCCGCCGGCGGGGTGGCCTCTTGCAGGGCTGGGCAGAGTCCTGGGGGCCGGAGGCCTTCCTCTTTGGGGGGCGCCGGGGCCCCCTGGGCAAGCGGTCCCTGCCCCGGCCAGGAGCAGAGGGGCTGCAGCCCTGGGCGGAGGGACCTGCCGCCACCGCCTCCCCCGGCTCCTCCTGGGGCTGATCTTGCTCTGCAGGGACGGGCGCAGATGGGGGGCTGTCAGGACCCCCGCGGAGGGTGGCCTCGGACGTGCTGGCTTCCTCCTCCACGTCGGGGCCTGCAGCGCTGCTGGAGGAGGCCGGGTGGGAAGCGGGAGTCCGCCCCGGGGAGGCCGTGGAGCTGTGGCTGGCTGCAGGGCCGTCGTCCTCCCCGCCGGCAGCGCGGGGGTCCTGCTGGCCCAGGTGCTGGTGGATCGCCCAGCCGCACAGGCGAACGGCAGCGGTGATGAGCCGGGGGACGAATGTCCGCGTGTGTTGTGACAGGCAGTTCTGCAGCTTCTGCACCAACACCTCCTCGTCCAGGCCCCAGAGGCACAGGTGGGCCACAATGATCCCCTGCGCGGCGGCCGCCCCCCACCACTGCTCCTCGTAGAGCACCCCGAGCTCATATCGCAGCCAGGGCAGCAGGGGCCTGATGTTATCGGGGTGGCTCTTGAAAAAGTCCGCCCAGACCGCAGGAGGGAAGCTGCCCACCTGAGCCCAGGGCACCACCAGCCCCGCAGGCCCCTGCTCGTCCTGGTGGTCTTCAGCCGTCGGCTCTCTGAGGCTTGGGACACGCAATGTCAAAAAATCGTCCTCCGACCGCACTGAGAACAAGATGGCCGTCATCCCCGACCTGCACAGGGGGCAGTTTGGCTTCTGCCATACCCAGCGCAGTGCACAGCCTAAGCAAAATTGGTGGAGGCAAGGCGACACGTAGGCGATGTCGTCTTTGTCGTCGCAGCAGATGGGGCAGCTCCACTCGCTCTCGGTGGCCATGCTCTCCGCATGCTGAGGTGAGCTGGGAAGCGCTGAGGATAAGGAGCTGCTCCCTCTTGCTGGCGCTGCAGCGGCGGCTGTCGTGCGCTGCAAAATGGAGAGAGGCCACGGTCACTCGCTGTCCCGGGGAGGGGAGGGGAGGGGAGGAGAGGAAGAAATGCCCAGGCCCCTCGAGAAGGACACCCTCCTGGCTCCCCAAGCCCCATCACCCGCCCCACGGCTGCTCGGGGGGGACGTTTCCCCGCACGGCTCACCTCCGCTGCCGCACGCGCACCCCGCGGTGCCCGGCTGCCTGAACCAGGCCGGGCTGGGGAAACACGGGGCATGGCTCTGGGACGGGCACTGAGAGCTGCCGATGGCAGCCACCAAAGCACCACCCAGCACCCGGAGAAGCCTTGCTCGACCCTCCAGACCTCGCAGGCACGCTCGGCAGGAGTCCAGGCACGAGCCAGACTGGCCAAGGCTCTGCTGGTGCCCGAAGACAAGCAGCGAGGGACATGAGGTCACAGTGCATCGCCCGCTGATGTCACAGGCCACCGCTCGGCCTTCCACCCCCACAGGTGCACAGCATCTGGAGAAGAAGAAAACAGCGTTTCTTGTTTTCATCTTCTACATTTCCGTGTTGCCCTGGCTTGGTCACCTGCAACACACGCCCATGACTGTGTGTCTCGTCCCCACTCCTGACGCCTTGCAGAGGTCTCCTGCAAGGGGGAGCCTGGTGGGAACAGTCGGCGTGGACTGCCCGCGGCTGGGTGACGTGTCCCCCAGCTGGCTGCCTTTCCCCGTGCAATGCCGGGATTTGCAGAGGGGACCTGGGTGCTTAGTGGCCAGCCCTGGGTGAGAGTCTCCCGGCCTGCTGGGTCGTGCCCCCCGCCGGCGGGGAGAAGCCTAAAGGGGCATTTTGCTCCAGCCCCTTCCACTCCCGCTGGCACTCGCCCACAGTGCCGGGTCCCTCTCCGCTTACCACGATTGCCATGCTTCTGGTAGCTGGTGCTCCTGGCCAACTGTTGCACTGGTGGTCCTCAAAGGCGCTAGCAATGGAGCCTGAGCCTACATACGCAGGAAGGAGCTGTAGTTGCTGTCCCTCCCGAGTACGGCAGAAGGGCCGCAGGCGCCCTGCTCACGACTCCGGGGAGCCCAGGATCGATCACCGCGTGGGCCATGCTGTCCCATCGTCCATCCGTTCCTGCTTCTGGCTTTTATAATCATTTACAGGCATTAGTCCAAGCACTTCTTTTTTATTTCGGAAGAGCATTTTCTGTTCCGGGTTGACTGCCTAGAGAGTGAAGGGTGCTGTGTAAGTCGGCCACGGGGGTCTGCACGTTAAAAATCTCGTGAGGTGACAGCCCATATTTGCTATTCCCAATGCTTCTCGTCTGCGTCAATGGGAGAGGCAAACACACTCAGGCATTTCAGGCCAGTCTCCGCACAAAGTTTTTGCCCATTTGCTTTTACAGTCAAGAGTTTTTCCTCTCTACAGCCCCATTGGATTGGGCGTGACGGGCACAAAGACACTTTGGTTCTGTTTGCAGGGCTGCACGATTCCTCCGCAATGCTTGCCCAGAAAAGTGGGTCCCCGTGTTGCTATCTAGCGGTAGGGGAATGCTAAACGCAGGAATGAGTTCTCTCTGCAATTTGTTTTTGCAACAGTTGTTTCATCTGCATGTTTACAAGGACAGGCCTCCATCCTGAGAAGGTTTCTAAAACGAGAAGGACCTATGCAAAATCACAGCATCTAGGCCTCTGAATAAAGTAAATCTGCAAATTTACAAATGGTTCCCACGGTGCCAGGTGTGCAGCTATACTTGTCTTCTCCTTCTGTCTTACACCGTTTTGTTGAAAACTTCTCCTAACCGTATGAAGCCTTAAGAATTTGAAGGGTACTATGCTAGCAAGCTTCAGTCGTTAACACCTTCACTTCTGACCAAATGAAAGCCCTTCCCCGACTGTTCAAACTACAGAACTACTTGAATAACTGAAAACGTGTATGAATTATACAAATCCTAAATTTATGTGGAGTGTTTAAAAAGAAAAAGAAATCGTACTTAAAGTTCTTCAACTTTCCTTCGCCAGTATTAGCTGTATCTTCCGATACACCAACACTGTGTACTCGCTGACTACGCTAAAACCTTCTGTTGCTCTCATCCCATTCCAAAACAATGTTGAGAATGGACAGATAATGGGAAAAGAGCTGCACAAGCAAACTTTCAGGCAAACCCATCAAAAATGTGGAGCAAACCTATCCTGTCATGGAGCTGCCGTCATCCCCCCTGTGATGCTGTGGGCCACTGACTGGGCCACGCGAGCAAGGGCAGGTCTATCTGTTCTTCCTCTTGCTGTAAGCCCAAAGCCGCTTTGCCTGCAGCTTGCAGGGAGCTGTAAAGCACTCCAGCCAGGCCCACGGCAGGGTGTTGTCTGCCTCCTTGGGTTGCTGTAGGACAATTACTGGGATGCAATCAAGTGAACTACAGCTTGAAACCGGGCTGGGAGAGAAGGGGTGGGGGTAAGCAGTAGGACAGTTTCCCTACCTCTCCTTTACCATCTTCTCAGGCACATCTCCGAGGGAGGAATCCCCGGGCACATCACAGGAGTCTGAACAACCCCACTTTCTTCAGCCTTTGAATACCTAATCTCAACCACTGCTGGCTGAGGAGGTAGTTTAGTTCATATTCAGTACAAACTGAACCTTCTAAAGCAATGTTCCTGCTGCTTTGGTGAATGAGCCCGGTATCTCTGGTTCTGCATCAACGGGAGGATCGGTCTGAATGCTGTCTCAGCTCTTTCCCTGCACCGACCCCCTTCAGTGCCGAGGATGGCACCGAAACTGTCACCTGGCCTGTCCCTGTGCGCGGGTTGTTGTCGTTCCTAAGGGCAGGATCCCTGGAAGGGTTCCAGCTCTTAGGGGAGGAAAAGGTTAAAAAAGCCCCAACCGTCCATCTCCTTGGACCAGGGACTTACCTGAGCATCCTCGGGGACAAGGATCTCTCGTGCCTCTAGCAGTCGGACTGGCTGACCGTGGGTTGTCCTCTGCAGCCAGCTCTTGTTAACAAACTGGATGGGATGCATGTGTCTACGGAGGTTGGCCTTTCCAATAGGTATGTGATTTACAGAGCCCTGTAATACTCGGTTCTACTACTTGTCTCTGTCAGGTTTAAATCTCTGTAAGATGAGGCCACTCTTTTGCAACGGTGCATTTCCCTTTCCTATCCGATTCTTCACAAATTTGGAAAGTCAATTTGTAGAGAGCTTAGAACCACAGACTCACAGAATCATTTAGGTTGGAAAAGACCTCTAAGGCTATCGAGTCCAACCGCAAACCTAACACTGCCAAGTCCACCACAAAACCCTGTCCCCAAGTGCCACATCTACACGTCTTTTAAATACCTCCTGGGATGGTGACTCAACCTCTTCCCTGGGCAGCCTGTTCCAGTGCTCCATAAGCCTTTTGGTGAAGAAATTCTTCCTGCCTTTTGCTCTGGTGTTCGCAGAACACAATACCACTGGCTGTCAAGGAAGTGTTTCAACAGGGACAGAAAGAAGGGGGAAAGGGAGGCAGAAGAGAGAGGGGCAAGAGAAAGAGGAAAAGTGAGGGGGGAAGAAAGGGAAGGAGAGGACAAAGGAGGGAGGGAAGAAAGGAGGGAGGGAGGGAGGGAGGGAGGAAGGGAAAGAGGGAGGGAGGGAGGGAGGGAAGGAAGGAAGGAAAGAAGGAAAGACGGAAGGAAGGGAGAAAAGAAGGGAGGAAGGGAGGGAGGAGGAGAGGCAAGGACTGAAGAGGGAAGGAAGGAAGGGAGAAAGAGAGGACAGAGGGGACAGAGCAGTGAGAGGAGCCCGTGTGCCAGGTTTGGGAGGTTTGAGGAGTGCCCGGCTTGCTCCCCATGGACAAGAGGAAAGCAGGAAGCAAAAGCACGGGGAGATGATGCGAGAGCTAGAGAAGAGGGGACCAGAGTAGCCCAGGCAAACGCATAGCCTTCTCCTCTGGAGCTTGTTGCCTCCTGCTCCCAGCCGTGCCTTGCTCTACCACCAGCACACTGAAACAAATTTGTCGCTGTCTGATTGACTTCTGCTTACCATCACAGCAGATAAGGCATGCTTGTTTGGCAGGCTTACCATCTCCATAACCAACCTGTCTTTCTCCAGGAGGAAGGTGAGGTCAGATGAAACAGAAATGCTCGTCTTTCTTTTGCTGCTAGACTGTGATGCCAGGGGAAGATGAATGACTTGAGCACCTCCATGAAAACAGCCTGGTGATGAATTAGAATAGCATAGTGAAAAGGAAAGGAAAGAGGAAAGGAAGGGGAAAGGAAAAGGGAAAAGGAAAGGGAAAGGGAAAAGAAGGAAAAGGAACTACTACTACAGCAGGAGCTACTGCTGGTAGGATTCAGGATTCAGCTGAGAAGATGACACTTCTCTACCAAAGGCCTCCCGGGATTCTGGGATAACTGTGGGATTTTAGCAGAATGTGAGGGTACAGGGAGTATGCAAAGAGGTGACCTTTGAGCACAAGCCTCTTGTCAACATCTGCATCTTCCCAAGATCATGCTCCTTCTCTCTTCTTCTCTGGTGGTATTTCTGCACTTCTTCTCATTCCCTGCCCTTCATCCATCCTTCTTTGACAGCCCTCCCAGTGGTGAGGTTGCCCTGGCCAACATCAGGCAGCAAAGAGAAACCAGAGCAGAAGTGTCAGTAGGTGGGCAGAGAGAGGGACTGGAGGCAGGCTGAGGGTATCGGACCTGTGACGAAAACAGCTTCCCCTCCTGCCCACTCTGCCCTCAGCGTCTGTTGTGCTGCCGGTGCGTGGCTGCAGCAGGATTTCCTGCAGGAGGAGGCACCACCAACATGGTTTGGCTAAGCCTTGGCGGTAGCAGGGACATGTCCTGCATGTGCTGGGACCAAAACCCAACAACCTTACTGCCAGTGATTCAAATTTGCCATACATCTACGATGCAGATATTCTGCCTCACGTATTTGATTTTGCCACCCATTTTCACGGGCTCTACACGGTACGGTGGAAGAATGTTCTGCCCTTAATAAACCGATCTCTTTTGTGGTTTCTCAAGGATGAGGGAAGGGCATGGTCATCACACCATGGGCCTCGTGCTTCCCCCTGCTGTGCAACCAAGAGAAAAGCACGGGTGTGCAGAAACTGTTTCCCTAGGTCCTGATCTTCTGAAATGTTAGTGTGGGCCTAGCTGGAGGGTACCGCCCTAACATCAACACTGTTTATAAGAGAAATCTTATGAAAAGATTCATTTTAGATGGATGAGGCATTTTACACTAAAAAAAAATATATATTTAATTTTGACTTTGTACAGTTAAATAGTACTCACGGCTTAATACTCTTTGGAATATTTCGCTGTTGCCAGAACTTCTCTGCTTCTCCCACTCCCCTCTTACCCGAAGTACAATGCTTATGAAACGCATAATTTTGCATTTTATCCTGGAAAAGTCTTTGCTCATTGTTTTTCCTGCAAGCTTTGATGTTTATCTGGGAAACCAGAGCTGTGGGATGGAGCACAGTGCTTCCCGTTCTTGTTTTTTCCACTGTGCAGCTGATGGTGACTGCGGCAGCGATGGTTTGGCAAAGGCACCTGCCGTGAAGCTGGAGGGGTCTCGGGAAGGAACTAAGAGTATGGAAACAGTACCGCCCAGAAACAGAGGGCGGTGACTCGTGCCGCCGCCTGGTAATGCCAGTGCTTTCCGAGTTTGTGCCTCTGTTGTGACGGCTGCTCTAGAGAGGAGACGCTGGCTGTGACCAAGATGGGAGAAACTGAAGGAGTGTCCTCAGGATCAGGGTGATTTGAGATTCCCTGTCTGGTCTGTAATTTTGGGGTGCAAAACAGAGACGCTGAAGCCAGAGCATCCATCCATTCCTCAGCTGGCAAAGCAGAATGGAGAGAGCCGTGGAAGAAGCTCTGACTTGCAAGCCTTGCCTATGCTGAGACCGGTCATTCCTGCATTCCCCAAAACACACCAAGAAGTTGTTTCCCGCGCAGTTCAGGGCACCGAGGGAGGGTGAGGATGGGTTCACGTGCAAACGGAGGACATCGTTAAGAAAGCCCGTCCTCTGTCAGAGCCAATCCCTGCCTCCTGATTTCAGGTCACCCCTCTCTGAAACCAAAGCGCCTCAGAGAGACAGGCAGAAAGCTGGCAAAGCATTTCCCAGGGGGTAAACACCGGTTCACCTTGGGAACAGCTTCCCTGCACCGCCTGTGCTGGGATGAAATCTAGCAACAGGCACGTTCTGTCTATGTGTCTGTGTTCTCACGCCTCCTGTGAAAGTAGCTGGGCTCCTCTGAATGCCAAGGCACAGCCAAAGGAGGAAGGACTGTGTGTTATATAGCGTGTGTGTTATATAGCGGTGTTCAAAATGCAATTTTCGGGGAGAGAAGCAATCAGAGCTCTACAAAGGAGCACACTGCTGTGATTCCTACCACCACGTAGCATGCAGCTGCAGAAACCAGCAGCAGAAAGGTCAGCTCTCTGCACCTTCTTGTGAAAGTTCTCCACAATTACACCATCACAAATCCACCGGCTATCTGCGGCCGGGAACATGGCTGTGACGCTGCCTCCTCCAAGACACTAGCGTGCCAGGTGCGAGCACCGAAGAACTGGTGCTGTCAGCGGCTGTTGAACACGAGAAGCCTTCGAAACAGGGGAACTCATGGGGTTATTCAGCCTGTTCCTTGGCCGGTCGCTGCCTTCCACACCCGGCTTCTTCACTGCTTCCAAAGACGACTGAAACCGAGCTCTGCACGCACTTACACGAACCCCCAGGCGCCGGCACAGGCACCTCCAGCAGGACAAACCTCTACCCACCTTGGAGAGGCTCCTGCTTTGTCAGGCTCTGTGGGGTGCAGAGAGGAGTGCTGGAGGTGGCAAGGTTATAGCTCATCCCAACTCCTTTCACGGACAATAACAGAACTCAAGCTCAGTGGATTTTCTTTAATTTATTTTTTTTTAATATCAAACTGAATTTATTTTTTCGTTGTTTTATCCGTTTACTCTTTTTTATGCTACTTTCAACTTCTGTACATAGTCCTTTCCTTCCTTTGCTGTTTCTATCTCTTCCTTTCTTTGCACCTTCCCCTCCCTGATTGTCAGCTGAGCTATTTTCAGATCTTTTAGGGTCCTATTTTTCACCCACCTGGTACCAGATGTGCCAACATAATAATAATTCTCATTATTTTGCCCATAACTGCCGTCTCTTTGGGCCATTTTCCCAGCTGGCAAAGTTTTGGTCTTTCATCTGCAATTTTCTGACAGTAAGGTGGGTAAGGACAGAAGCAAGTGATTTCCTAAGGACTGCAGTGCAACAAGGAATGGCAAGCCAGAGCTTTTCTCTCTCAAGCAAAGCTGCTTTGAAAGGACTGGTGAACTCCCATCACGGAAAGGAAGAGATGCTGACAAAGGATCAGACTGAATGGATTTCAAAGGGGACAGGAAGCTCGGCTTGCAAGATGAGGCACAAGAATCTTTTTCCCAACAAGACTTTTGGCATCGCTTTAGCACCACTTCATGATGGTGAGCTGTCCCAGGAGAAGAGCTTTGTCAGCCCCCCACCCTGTTTGCACAGCCCTCCTGCCGGTGGCGGGAGTGCTCCGGCTGTAGGTGTGCAGCCTGCTGCGCCCAGCTGGGAGAGGAAGCCCCTGCCAAGCCCCTCAGGCACACCTGGGTTGGGGGGGACCGCTCCTTGCTGTCCCCACAGCAACACCCCACAGCGCGGTCCAGGGCTCCGAGGATGCTCCTTCCAGCCGGGCAGAGCTCAGGATGCCCTTCCTGGCACTGGGACCGGGTGGGGGCACCAGATGGGGATGGCCAGCAGAGACCACGGGTGATGCCCAGTTCGGTCCCCATCGGACCTGTGACGAAACCAGCTTCCCCTCCTGCCCGCTCTGCCCTCAGCGTCTGTTGTGCTGCCGGTGCGTGGCTGCAGCAGGATTTCCTGCAGGAGGAGGCACCGCCAACATGGCCCTGGGGCGCCGGGGACCCATGGCCGTGCCCCCCAGCTGGCTGGCAGCAGCCGTGGTGGGGCACGGGGGTGCCGGGAAAGGCACCAGGAGAAGGGGGAGAAAGCAGCACCCGGAGACTGTGTCAGGGAAACAGGAATTTATTTCCTTTTCCTTGAATCAAGGGTTGACGGAGCCCTGCTAGTGCCGCTGGCGGGGTGGCCTCTTGCAGGGCTGGGCAGAGTCCTGGGGGCCGGAGGCCTTCCTCTTTGGGGGGCGCCGGGGCCCCCTGGGCAAGCGGTCCCTGCCCCGGCCAGGAGCGGAGGGGCTGCAGCCCTGGGCGGAGGGACCTGCCGCCACCGCCTCCCCCGGCTCCTCCTGGGGCTGATCTTGCTCTGCAGGGACGGGCGCAGATGGGGGGCTGTCAGGACCCCCGCGGAGGGTGGCCTCGGACGTGCTGGCTTCCTCCTCCACGTCGGGGCCTGCAGCGCTGCTGGAGGAGGCCGGGTGGGAAGCGGGAGTCCGCCCCGGGGAGGCCGTGGAGCTGTGGCTGGCTGCAGGGCCGTCGTCCTCCCCGCCGGCAGCGCGGGGGTCCTGCTGGCCCAGGTGCTGGTGGATCGCCCAGCCGCACAGGCGAACGGCAGCGGTGATGAGCCGGGGGACGAATGTCCGCGTGTGTTGTGACAGGCAGTTCTGCAGCTTCTGCACCAACACCTCCTCGTCCAGGCCCCAGAGGCACAGGTGGGCCACAATGATCCCCTGCGCGGCGGCCGCCCCCCACCACTGCTCCTCGTAGAGCACCCCGAGCTCATATCGCAGCCAGGGCAGCAGGGGCCTGATGTTATCGGGGTGGCTCTTGAAAAAGTCCGCCCAGACCGCAGGAGGGAAGCTGCCCACCTGAGCCCAGGGCACCACCAGCCCCGCAGGCCCCTGCTCGTCCTGGTGGTCTTCAGCCGTCGGCTCTCTGAGGCTTGGGACACGCAATGTCAAAAAATCGTCCTCCGACCGCACTGAGAACAAGATGGCCGTCATCCCCGACCTGCACAGGGGGCAGTTTGGCTTCTGCCATACCCAGCGCAGTGCACAGCCTAAGCAAAATTGGTGGAGGCAAGGCGACACGTAGGCGATGTCGTCTTTGTCGTCGCAGCAGATGGGGCAGCTCCACTCGCTCTCGGTGGCCATGCTCTCCGCATGCTGAGGTGAGCTGGGAAGCGCTGAGGATAAGGAGCTGCTCCCTCTTGCTGGCGCTGCAGCGGCGGCTGTCGTGCGCTGCAAAATGGAGAGAGGCCACGGTCACTCGCTGTCCCGGGGAGGGGAGGGGAGGGGAGGGGAGGGGAGGAGAGGAAGAAATGCCCAGGCCCCTCGAGAAGGACACCCTCCTGGCTCCCCAAGCCCCATCACCCGCCCCACGGCTGCTCGGGGGGGACGTTTCCCCGCACGGCTCACCTCCGCTGCCGCACGCGCACCCCGCGGTGCCCGGCTGCCTGAACCAGGCCGGGCTGGGGAAACACGGGGCATGGCTCTGGGACGGGCACTGAGAGCTGCCGATGGCAGCCACCAAAGCACCACCCAGCACCCGGAGAAGCCTTGCTCGACCCTCCAGACCTCGCAGGCACGCTCGGCAGGAGTCCAGGCACGAGCCAGACTGGCCAAGGCTCTGCTGGTGCCCGAAGACAAGCAGCGAGGGACATGAGGTCACAGTGCATCGCCCGCTGATGTCACAGGCCACCGCTCGGCCTTCCACCCCCACAGGTGCACAGCATCTGGAGAAGAAGAAAACAGCGTTTCTTGTTTTCATCTTCTACATTTCCGTGTTGCCCTGGCTTGGTCACCTGCAACACACGCCCATGACTGTGTGTCTCGTCCCCACTCCTGACGCCTTGCAGAGGTCTCCTGCAAGGGGGAGCCTGGTGGGAACAGTCGGCGTGGACTGCCCGCGGCTGGGTGACGTGTCCCCCAGCTGGCTGCCTTTCCCCGTGCAATGCCGGGATTTGCAGAGGGGACCTGGGTGCTTAGTGGCCAGCCCTGGGTGAGAGTCTCCCGGCCTGCTGGGTCGTGCCCCCCGCCGGCGGGGAGAAGCCTAAAGGGGCATTTTGCTCCAGCCCCTTCCACTCCCGCTGGCACTCGCCCACAGTGCCGGGTCCCTCTCCGCTTACCACGATTGCCATGCTTCTGGTAGCTGGTGCTCCTGGCCAACTGTTGCACTGGTGGTCCTCAAAGGCGCTAGCAATGGAGCCTGAGCCTACATACGCAGGAAGGAGCTGTAGTTGCTGTCCCTCCCGAGTACGGCAGAAGGGCCGCAGGCGCCCTGCTCACGACTCCGGGGAGCCCAGGATCGATCACCGCGTGGGCCATGCTGTCCCATCGTCCATCCGTTCCTGCTTCTGGCTTTTATAATCATTTACAGGCATTAGTCCAAGCACTTCTTTTTTATTTCGGAAGAGCATTTTCTGTTCCGGGTTGACTGCCTAGAGAGTGAAGGGTGCTGTGTAAGTCGGCCACGGGGGTCTGCACGTTAAAAATCTCGTGAGGTGACAGCCCATATTTGCTATTCCCAATGCTTCTCGTCTGCGTCAATGGGAGAGGCAAACACACTCAGGCATTTCAGGCCAGTCTCCGCACAAAGTTTTTGCCCATTTGCTTTTACAGTCAAGAGTTTTTCCTCTCTACAGCCCCATTGGATTGGGCGTGACGGGCACAAAGACACTTTGGTTCTGTTTGCAGGGCTGCACGATTCCTCCGCAATGCTTGCCCAGAAAAGTGGGTCCCCGTGTTGCTATCTAGCGGTAGGGGAATGCTAAACGCAGGAATGAGTTCTCTCTGCAATTTGTTTTTGCAACAGTTGTTTCATCTGCATGTTTACAAGGACAGGCCTCCATCCTGAGAAGGTTTCTAAAACGAGAAGGACCTATGCAAAATCACAGCATCTAGGCCTCTGAATAAAGTAAATCTGCAAATTTACAAATGGTTCCCACGGTGCCAGGTGTGCAGCTATACTTGTCTTCTCCTTCTGTCTTACACCGTTTTGTTGAAAACTTCTCCTAACCGTATGAAGCCTTAAGAATTTGAAGGGTACTATGCTAGCAAGCTTCAGTCGTTAACACCTTCACTTCTGACCAAATGAAAGCCCTTCCCCGACTGTTCAAACTACAGAACTACTTGAATAACTGAAAACGTGTATGAATTATACAAATCCTAAATTTATGTGGAGTGTTTAAAAAGAAAAAGAAATCGTACTTAAAGTTCTTCAACTTTCCTTCGCCAGTATTAGCTGTATCTTCCGATACACCAACACTGTGTACTCGCTGACTACGCTAAAACCTTCTGTTGCTCTCATCCCATTCCAAAACAATGTTGAGAATGGACAGATAATGGGAAAAGAGCTGCACAAGCAAACTTTCAGGCAAACCCATCAAAAATGTGGAGCAAACCTATCCTGTCATGGAGCTGCCGTCATCCCCCCTGTGATGCTGTGGGCCACTGACTGGGCCACGCGAGCAAGGGCAGGTCTATCTGTTCTTCCTCTTGCTGTAAGCCCAAAGCCGCTTTGCCTGCAGCTTGCAGGGAGCTGTAAAGCACTCCAGCCAGGCCCACGGCAGGGTGTTGTCTGCCTCCTTGGGTTGCTGTAGGACAATTACTGGGATGCAATCAAGTGAACTACAGCTTGAAACCGGGCTGGGAGAGAAGGGGTGGGGGTAAGCAGTAGGACAGTTTCCCTACCTCTCCTTTACCATCTTCTCAGGCATATCTCCGAGGGAGGAATCCCCGGGCACATCACAGGAGTCTGAACAACCCCACTTTCTTCAGCCTTTGAATACCTAATCTCAACCACTGCTGGCTGAGGAGGTAGTTTAGTTCATATTCAGTACAAACTGAACCTTCTAAAGCAATGTTCCTGCTGCTTTGGTGAATGAGCCCGGTATCTCTGGTTCTGCATCAACGGGAGGATCGGTCTGAATGCTGTCTCAGCTCTTTCCCTGCACCGACCCCCTTCAGTGCCGAGGATGGCACCGAAACTGTCACCTGGCCTGTCCCTGTGCGCGGGTTGTTGTCGTTCCTAAGGGCAGGATCCCTGGAAGGGTTCCAGCTCTTAGGGGAGGAAAAGGTTAAAAAAGCCCCAACCGTCCATCTCCTTGGACCAGGGACTTACCTGAGCATCCTTGGGGACAAGGATCTCTCGTGCCTCTAGCAGTCGGACTGGCTGACCGTGGGTTGTCCTCTGCAGCCAGCTCTTGTTAACAAACTGGATGGGATGCATGTGTCTACGGAGGTTGGCCTTTCCAATAGGTATGTGATTTACAGAGCCCTGTAATACTCGGTTCTACTACTTGTCTCTGTCAGGTTTAAATCTCTGTAAGATGAGGCCACTCTTTTGCAACGGTGCATTTCCCTTTCCTATCCGATTCTTCACAAATTTGGAAAGTCAATTTGTAGAGAGCTTAGAACCACAGACTCACAGAATCATTTAGGTTGGAAAAGACCTCTAAGGCTATCGAGTCCAACCGCAAACCTAACACTGCCAAGTCCACCACAAAACCCTGTCCCCAAGTGCCACATCTACACGTCTTTTAAATACCTCCTGGGATGGTGACTCAACCTCTTCCCTGGGCAGCCTGTTCCAGTGCTCCATAAGCCTTTTGGTGAAGAAATTCTTCCTGCCTTTTGCTCTGGTGTTCGCAGAACACAATACCACTGGCTGTCAAGGAAGTGTTTCAACAGGGACAGAAAGAAGGGGGAAAGGGAGGCAGAAGAGAGAGGGGCAAGAGAAAGAGGAAAAGTGAGGGGGGAAGAAAGGGAAGGAGAGGACAAAGGAGGGAGGGAAGAAAGGAGGGAGGGAGGGAGGGAGGGAAGGAAGGAAAGAAGGAAAGAAGGAAGGAAGGGAGAAAAGAAGGGAGGAAGGGAGGGAGGAGGAGAGGCAAGGACTGAAGAGGGAAGGAAGGAAGGGAGAAAGAGAGGACAGAGGGGACAGAGCAGTGAGAGGAGCCCGTGTGCCAGGTTTGGGAGGTTTGAGGAGTGCCCGGCTTGCTCCCCATGGACAAGAGGAAAGCAGGAAGCAAAAGCACGGGGAGATGATGCGAGAGCTAGAGAAGAGGGGACCAGAGTAGCCCAGGCAAACGCATAGCCTTCTCCTCTGGAGCTTGTTGCCTCCTGCTCCCAGCCGTGCCTTGCTCTACCACCAGCACACTGAAACAAATTTGTCGCTGTCTGATTGACTTCTGCTTACCATCACAGCAGATAAGGCATGCTTGTTTGGCAGGCTTACCATCTCCATAACCAACCTGTCTTTCTCCAGGAGGAAGGTGAGGTCAGATGAAACAGAAATGCTCGTCTTTCTTTTGCTGCTAGACTGTGATGCCAGGGGAAGATGAATGACTTGAGCACCTCCATGAAAACAGCCTGGTGATGAATTAGAATAGCATAGTGAAAAGGAAAGGAAAGAGGAAAGGAAGGGGAAAGGAAAAGGGAAAAGGAAAGGGAAAGGGAAAAGAAGGAAAAGGAACTACTACTACAGCAGGAGCTACTGCTGGTAGGATTCAGGATTCAGCTGAGAAGATGACACTTCTCTGCCAAAGCCCTCCCGGGATTCTGGGATAACTGTGGGATTTTAGCAGAATGTGAGGGTACAGGGAGTATGCAAAGAGGTGACCTTTGAGCACAAGCCTCTTGTCAACATCTGCATCTTCCCAAGATCATGCTCCTTCTCTCTTCTTCTCTGGTGGTATTTCTGCACTTCTTCTCATTCCCTGCCCTTCATCCATCCTTCTTTGACAGCCCTCCCAGTGGTGAGGTTGCCCTGGCCAACATCAGGCAGCAAAGAGAAACCAGAGCAGAAGTGTCAGTAGGTGGGCAGAGAGAGGGACTGGAGGCAGGCTGAGGGTATCGGACCTGTGACGAAAACAGCTTCCCCTCCTGCCCACTCTGCCCTCAGCGTCTGTTGTGCTGCCGGTGCGTGGCTGCAGCAGGATTTCCTGCAGGAGGAGGCACCACCAACATGGTTTGGCTAAGCCTTGGCGGTAGCAGGGACATGTCCTGCATGTGCTGGGACCAAAACCCAACAACCTTACTGCCAGTGATTCAAATTTGCCATACATCTACGATGCAGATATTCTGCCTCACGTATTTGATTTTGCCACCCATTTTCACGGGCTCTACACGGTACGGTGGAAGAATGTTCTGCCCTTAATAAACCGATCTCTTTTGTGGTTTCTCAAGGATGAGGGAAGGGCATGGTCATCACACCATGGGCCTCGTGCTTCCCCCTGCTGTGCAAGCAAGAGAAAAGCAGGGGTGTGCAGAAACTGTTTCCCTAGGTCCTGATCTTCTGAAATGTTAGTGTGGGCCTAGCTGGAGTGTACCGCCCTAACATCAACACTGTTTATAAGAGAAATCTTATGAAAAGATTCATTTTAGATGGATGAGGCGTTTTACACTAAAAAAATATATATATTTAATTTTGACTTTGTACAGTTAAATAGTACTCACGGCTTAATACTCTTTGGAATATTTCGCTGTTGCCAGAACTTCTCTGCTTCTCCCACTCCCCTCTTACCCGAAGTACAATGCTTATGAAACGCATAATTTTGCATTTTATCCTGGAAAAGTCTTTGCTCATTGTTTTTCCTGCAAGCTTTGATGTTTATCTGGGAAACCAGAGCTGTGGGATGGAGCACAGTGCTTCCCGTTCTTGTTTTTTCCACTGTGCAGCTGATGGTGACTGCGGCAGCGATGGTTTGGCAAAGGCACCTGCCGTGAAGCTGGAGGGGTCTCGGGAAGGAACTAAGAGTATGGAAACAGTACCGCCCAGAAACAGAGGGCGGTGACTCGTGCCGCCGCCTGGTAATGCCAGTGCTTTCTGAGTTTGTGCCTCTGTTGTGACGGCTGCTCTAGAGAGGAGACGCTGGCTGTGACCAAGATGGGAGAAACTGAAGGAGTGTCCTCAGGATCAGGGTGATTTGAGATTCCCTGTCTGGTCTGTAATTTTGGGGTGCAAAACAGAGACGCTGAAGCCAGAGCATCCATCCATTCCTCAGCTGGCAAAGCAGAATGGAGAGAGCCGTGGAAGAAGCTCTGACTTGCAAGCCTTGCCTATGCTGAGACCGGTCATTCCTGCATTCCCCAAAACACACCAAGAAGTTGTTTCCCGCGCAGTTCAGGGCACCGAGGGAGGGTGAGGATGGGTTCACGTGCAAACGGAGGACATCGTTAAGAAAGCCCTTCCTCTGTCAGAACCAATCCCTGCCTCCTGATTTCAGGTCACCCCTCTCTGAAACCAAAGCGCCTCAGAGAGACAGGCAGAAAGCTGGCAAAGCATTTCCCAGGGGGTAAACACCGGTTCACCTTGGGAACTGCTTCCCTGCACCGCCTGTGCTGGGATGAAATCTAGCAACAGGCACATTCTGTCTATGTGTCTGTGTTCTCACGCCTCCTGTGAAAGTAGCTGGGCTCCTCTGAATGCCAAGGCACAGCCAAAGGAGGAAGGACTGTGTGTTATATAGCGTGTGTGTTATATAGCGGTGTTCAAAATGCAATTTTCGGGGAGAGAAGCAATCAGAGCTCTACAAAGGAGCACACTGCTGTGATTCCTACCACCACGTAGCATGCAGCTGCAGAAACCAGCAGCAGAAAGGTCAGCTCTCTGCACCTTCTTGTGAAAGTTCTCCACAATTACACCATCACAAATCCACCGGCTATCTGCGGCCAGGAACATGGCTGTGACGCTGCCTCCTCCAAGACACTAGCGTGCCAGGTGCGAGCAACTGGTGCTGTCAGCGGCTGTTGAACACGAGAAGCCTTCGAAACAGGGGAACTCATGGGGTTATTCAGCCTGTTCCTTGGCCGGTCGCTGCCTTCCACACCCGGCTTCTTCACTGCTTCCAAAGACGACTGAAACCGAGCTCTGCACGCACTTACACGAACCCCCAGGCGCCGGCACAGGCACCTCCAGCAGGACAAACCTCTACCCACCTTGGAGAGGCTCCTGCTTTGTCAGGCTCTGTGGGGTGCAGAGAGGAGTGCTGGAGGTGGCAAGGTTATAGCTCATCCCAACTCCTTTCACGGACAATAACAGAACTCAAGCTCAGTGGATTTTCTTTAATTTATTTTTTTTTAATATCAAACTGAATTTATTTTTTCGTTGTTTTATCCGTTTACTCTTTTTTATGCTACTTTCAACTTCTGTACATAGTCCTTTCCTTCCTTTGCTGTTTCTATCTCTTCCTTTCTTTGCACCTTCCCCTCCCTGATTGTCAGCTGAGCTATTTTCAGATCTTTTAGGGTCCTATTTTTCACCCACCTGGTACCACATGTGCCAACATAATAATAATTCTCATTATTTTGCCCATAACTGCCGTCTCTTTGGGCCATTTTCCCAGCTGGCAAAGTTTTGGTCTTTCATCTGCAATTTTCTGACAGTAAGGTGGGTAAGGACAGAAGCAAGTGATTTCCTAAGGACTGCAGTGCAACAAGGAATGGCAAGCCAGAGCTTTTCTCTCTCAAGCAAAGCTGCTTTGAAAGGACTGGTGAACTCCCATCACGGAAAGGAAGAGATGCTGACAAAGGATCAGACTGAATGGATTTCAAAGGGGACAGGAAGCTCGGCTTGCAAGATGAGGCACAAGAATCTTTTTCCCAACAAGACTTTTGGCATCGCTTTAGCACCACTTCATGATGGTGAGCTGTCCCAGGAGAAGAGCTTTGTCAGCCCCCCACCCTGTTTGCACAGCCCTCCTGCCGGTGGCGGGAGTGCTCCGGCTGTAGGTGTGCAGCCTGCTGCGCCCAGCTGGGAGAGGAAGCCCCTGCCAAGCCCCTCAGGCACACCTGGGTTGGGGGGGACCGCTCCTTGCTGTCCCCACAGCAACACCCCACAGCGCGGTCCAGGGCTCCGAGGATGCTCCTTCCAGCCGGGCAGAGCTCAGGATGCCCTTCCTGGCACTGGGACCGGGTGGGGGCACCAGATGGGGATGGCCAGCAGAGACCACGGGTGATGCCCAGTTCGGTCCCCATCGGACCTGTGACGAAACCAGCTTCCCCTCCTGCCCGCTCTGCCCTCAGCGTCTGTTGTGCTGCCGGTGCGTGGCTGCAGCAGGATTTCCTGCAGGAGGAGGCACCGCCAACATGGCCCTGGGGCGCCGGGGACCCATGGCCGTGCCCCCCAGCTGGCTGGCAGCAGCCGTGGTGGGGCACGGGGGTGCCGGGAAAGGCACCAGGAGAAGGGGGAGAAAGCAGCACCCGGAGACTGTGTCAGGGAAACAGGAATTTATTTCCTTTTCCTTGAATCAAGGGTTGACGGAGCCCTGCTAGTGCCGCCGGCGGGGTGGCCTCTTGCAGGGCTGGGCAGAGTCCTGGGGGCCGGAGGCCTTCCTCTTTGGGGGGCGCCGGGGCCCCCTGGGCAAGCGGTCCCTGCCCCGGCCAGGAGCGGAGGGGCTGCAGCCCTGGGCGGAGGGACCTGCCGCCACCGCCTCCCCCGGCTCCTCCTGGGGCTGATCTTGCTCTGCAGGGACGGGCGCAGATGGGGGGCTGTCAGGACCCCCGCGGAGGGTGGCCTCGGACGTGCTGGCTTCCTCCTCCACGTCGGGGCCTGCAGCGCTGCTGGAGGAGGCCGGGTGGGAAGCGGGAGTCCGCCCCGGGGAGGCCGTGGAGCTGTGGCTGGCTGCAGGGCCGTCGTCCTCCCCGCCGGCAGCGCGGGGGTCCTGCTGGCCCAGGTGCTGGTGGATCGCCCAGCCGCACAGGCGAACGGCAGCGGTGATGAGCCGGGGGACGAATGTCCGCGTGTGTTGTGACAGGCAGTTCTGCAGCTTCTGCACCAACACCTCCTCGTCCAGGCCCCAGAGGCACAGGTGGGCCACAATGATCCCCTGCGCGGCGGCCGCCCCCCACCACTGCTCCTCGTAGAGCACCCCGAGCTCATATCGCAGCCAGGGCAGCAGGGGCCTGATGTTATCGGGGTGGCTCTTGAAAAAGTCCGCCCAGACCGCAGGAGGGAAGCTGCCCACCTGAGCCCAGGGCACCACCAGCCCCGCAGGCCCCTGCTCGTCCTGGTGGTCTTCAGCCGTCGGCTCTCTGAGGCTTGGGACACGCAATGTCAAAAAATCGTCCTCCGACCGCACTGAGAACAAGATGGCCGTCATCCCCGACCTGCACAGGGGGCAGTTTGGCTTCTGCCATACCCAGCGCAGTGCACAGCCTAAGCAAAATTGGTGGAGGCAAGGCGACACGTAGGCAATGTCGTCTTTGTCGTCGCAGCAGATGGGGCAGCTCCACTCGCTCTCGGTGGCCATGCTCTCCGCATGCTGAGGTGAGCTGGGAAGCGCTGAGGATAAGGAGCTGCTCCCTCTTGCTGGCGCTGCAGCGGCGGCTGTCGTGCGCTGCAAAATGGAGAGAGGCCACGGTCACTCGCTGTCCCGGGGAGGGGAGGGGAGGGGAGGGGAGGGGAGGAGAGGAAGAAATGCCCAGGCCCCTCGAGAAGGACACCCTCCTGGCTCCCCAAGCCCCATCACCCGCCCCACGGCTGCTCGGGGGGGACGTTTCCCCGCACGGCTCACCTCCGCTGCCGCACGCGCACCCCGCGGTGCCCGGCTGCCTGAACCAGGCCGGGCTGGGGAAACACGGGGCATGGCTCTGGGACGGGCACTGAGAGCTGCCGATGGCAGCCACCAAAGCACCACCCAGCACCCGGAGAAGCCTTGCTCGACCCTCCAGACCTCGCAGGCACGCTCGGCAGGAGTCCAGGCACGAGCCAGACTGGCCAAGGCTCTGCTGGTGCCCGAAGACAAGCAGCGAGGGACATGAGGTCACAGTGCATCGCCCGCTGATGTCACAGGCCACCGCTCGGCCTTCCACCCCCACAGGTGCACAGCATCTGGAGAAGAAGAAAACAGCGTTTCTTGTTTTCATCTTCTACATTTCCGTGTTGCCCTGGCTTGGTCACCTGCAACACACGCCCATGACTGTGTGTCTCGTCCCCACTCCTGACGCCTTGCAGAGGTCTCCTGCAAGGGGGAGCCTGGTGGGAACAGTCGGCGTGGACTGCCCGCGGCTGGGTGACGTGTCCCCCAGCTGGCTGCCTTTCCCCGTGCAATGCCGGGATTTGCAGAGGGGACCTGGGTGCTTAGTGGCCAGCCCTGGGTGAGAGTCTCCCGGCCTGCTGGGTCGTGCCCCCCGCCGGCGGGGAGAAGCCTAAAGGGGCATTTTGCTCCAGCCCCTTCCACTCCCGCTGGCACTCGCCCACAGTGCCGGGTCCCTCTCCGCTTACCACGATTGCCATGCTTCTGGTAGCTGGTGCTCCTGGCCAACTGTTGCACTGGTGGTCCTCAAAGGCGCTAGCAATGGAGCCTGAGCCTACATACGCAGGAAGGAGCTGTAGTTGCTGTCCCTCCCGAGTACGGCAGAAGGGCCGCAGGCGCCCTGCTCACGACTCCGGGGAGCCCAGGATCGATCACCGCGTGGGCCATGCTGTCCCATCGTCCATCCGTTCCTGCTTCTGGCTTTTATAATCATTTACAGGCATTAGTCCAAGCACTTCTTTTTTATTTCGGAAGAGCATTTTCTGTTCCGGGTTGACTGCCTAGAGAGTGAAGGGTGCTGTGTAAGTCGGCCACGGGGGTCTGCACGTTAAAAATCTCGTGAGGTGACAGCCCATATTTGCTATTCCCAATGCTTCTCGTCTGCGTCAATGGGAGAGGCAAACACACTCAGGCATTTCAGGCCAGTCTCCGCACAAAGTTTTTGCCCATTTGCTTTTACAGTCAAGAGTTTTTCCTCTCTACAGCCCCATTGGATTGGGCGTGACGGGCACAAAGACACTTTGGTTCTGTTTGCAGGGCTGCACGATTCCTCCGCAATGCTTGCCCAGAAAAGTGGGTCCCCGTGTTGCTATCTAGCGGTAGGGGAATGCTAAACGCAGGAATGAGTTCTCTCTGCAATTTGTTTTTGCAACAGTTGTTTCATCTGCATGTTTACAAGGACAGGCCTCCATCCTGAGAAGGTTTCTAAAACGAGAAGGACCTATGCAAAATCACAGCATCTAGGCCTCTGAATAAAGTAAATCTGCAAATTTACAAATGGTTCCCACGGTGCCAGGTGTGCAGCTATACTTGTCTTCTCCTTCTGTCTTACACCGTTTTGTTGAAAACTTCTCCTAACCGTATGAAGCCTTAAGAATTTGAAGGGTACTATGCTAGCAAGCTTCAGTCGTTAACACCTTCACTTCTGACCAAATGAAAGCCCTTCCCCGACTGTTCAAACTACAGAACTACTTGAATAACTGAAAACGTGTATGAATTATACAAATCCTAAATTTATGTGGAGTGTTTAAAAAGAAAAAGAAATCGTACTTAAAGTTCTTCAACTTTCCTTCGCCAGTATTAGCTGTATCTTCCGATACACCAACACTGTGTACTCGCTGACTACGCTAAAACCTTCTGTTGCTCTCATCCCATTCCAAAACAATGTTGAGAATGGACAGATAATGGGAAAAGAGCTGCACAAGCAAACTTTCAGGCAAACCCATCAAAAATGTGGAGCAAACCTATCCTGTCATGGAGCTGCCGTCATCCCCCCTGTGATGCTGTGGGCCACTGACTGGGCCACGCGAGCAAGGGCAGGTCTATCTGTTCTTCCTCTTGCTGTAAGCCCAAAGCCGCTTTGCCTGCAGCTTGCAGGGAGCTGTAAAGCACTCCAGCCAGGCCCACGGCAGGGTGTTGTCTGCCTCCTTGGGTTGCTGTAGGACAATTACTGGGATGCAATCAAGTGAACTACAGCTTGAAACCGGGCTGGGAGAGAAGGGGTGGGGGTAAGCAGTAGGACAGTTTCCCTACCTCTCCTTTACCATCTTCTCAGGCATATCTCCGAGGGAGGAATCCCCGGGCACATCACAGGAGTCTGAACAACCCCACTTTCTTCAGCCTTTGAATACCTAATCTCAACCACTGCTGGCTGAGGAGGTAGTTTAGTTCATATTCAGTACAAACTGAACCTTCTAAAGCAATGTTCCTGCTGCTTTGGTGAATGAGCCCGGTATCTCTGGTTCTGCATCAACGGGAGGATCGGTCTGAATGCTGTCTCAGCTCTTTCCCTGCACCGACCCCCTTCAGTGCCGAGGATGGCACCGAAACTGTCACCTGGCCTGTCCCTGTGCGCGGGTTGTTGTCGTTCCTAAGGGCAGGATCCCTGGAAGGGTTCCAGCTCTTAGGGGAGGAAAAGGTTAAAAAAGCCCCAACCGTCCATCTCCTTGGACCAGGGACTTACCTGAGCATCCTCGGGGACAAGGATCTCTCGTGCCTCTAGCAGTCGGACTGGCTGACCGTGGGTTGTCCTCTGCAGCCAGCTCTTGTTAACAAACTGGATGGGATGCATGTGTCTACGGAGGTTGGCCTTTCCAATAGGTATGTGATTTACAGAGCCCTGTAATACTCGGTTCTACTACTTGTCTCTGTCAGGTTTAAATCTCTGTAAGATGAGGCCACTCTTTTGCAACGGTGCATTTCCCTTTCCTATCCGATTCTTCACAAATTTGGAAAGTCAATTTGTAGAGAGCTTAGAACCACAGACTCACAGAATCATTTAGGTTGGAAAAGAACTCTAAGGCTATCGAGTCCAACCGCAAACCTAACACTGCCAAGTCCACCACAAAACCCTGTCCCCAAGTGCCACATCTACACGTCTTTTAAATACCTCCTGGGATGGTGACTCAACCTCTTCCCTGGGCAGCCTGTTCCAGTGCTCCGTAAGCCTTTTGGTGAAGAAATTCTTCCTGCCTTTTGCTCTGGTGTTCGCAGAACACAATACCACTGGCTGTCAAGGAAGTGTTTCAACAGGGACAGAAAGAAGGGGGAAAGGGAGGCAGGAGAGGGGCAAGAGAAAGAGGAAAAGTGAGGGGGGAAGAAAGGGAAGGAGAGGACAAAGGAGGGAGGGAAGAAAGGAGGGAGGGAGGGAGGGAGGGAGGAAGGGAAAGAGGGAGGGAGGGAGGGAGGGAAGGAAGGAAGGAAAGAAGGAAAGACGGAAGGAAGGGAGAAAAGAAGGGAGGAAGGGAGGGAGGAGGAGAGGCAAGGACTGAAGAGGGAAGGAAGGAAGGGAGAAAGAGAGGACAGAGGGGACAGAGCAGTGAGAGGAGCCCGTGTGCCAGGTTTGGGAGGTTTGAGGAGTGCCCGGCTTGCTCCCCATGGACAAGAGGAAAGCAGGAAGCAAAAGCACGGGGAGATGATGCGAGAGCTAGAGAAGAGGGGACCAGAGTAGCCCAGGCAAACGCATAGCCTTCTCCTCTGGAGCTTGTTGCCTCCTGCTCCCAGCCGTGCCTTGCTCTACCACCAGCACACTGAAACAAATTTGTCGCTGTCTGATTGACTTCTGCTTACCATCACAGCAGATAAGGCATGCTTGTTTGGCAGGCTTACCATCTCCATAACCAACCTGTCTTTCTCCAGGAGGAAGGTGAGGTCAGATGAAACAGAAATGCTCGTCTTTCTTTTGCTGCTAGACTGTGATGCCAGGGGAAGATGAATGACTTGAGCACCTCCATGAAAACAGCCTGGTGATGAATTAGAATAGCATAGTGAAAAGGAAAGGAAAGAGGAAAGGAAGGGGAAAGGAAAAGGGAAAAGGAAAGGGAAAGGGAAAAGAAGGAAAAGGAACTACTACTACAGCAGGAGCTACTGCTGGTAGGATTCAGGATTCAGCTGAGAAGATGACACTTCTCTGCCAAAGGCCTCCCGGGATTCTGGGATAACTGTGGGATTTTAGCAGAATGTGAGGGTACAGGGAGTATGCAAAGAGGTGACCTTTGAGCACAAGCCTCTTGTCAACATCTGCATCTTCCCAAGATCATGCTCCTTCTCTCTTCTTCTCTGGTGGTATTTCTGCACTTCTTCTCATTCCCTGCCCTTCATCCATCCTTCTTTGACAGCCCTCCCAGTGGTGAGGTTGCCCTGGCCAACATCAGGCAGCAAAGAGAAACCAGAGCAGAAGTGTCAGTAGGTGGGCAGAGAGAGGGACTGGAGGCAGGCTGAGGGTATCGGACCTGTGACGAAAACAGCTTCCCCTCCTGCCCACTCTGCCCTCAGCGTCTGTTGTGCTGCCGGTGCGTGGCTGCAGCAGGATTTCCTGCAGGAGGAGGCACCACCAACATGGTTTGGCTAAGCCTTGGCGGTAGCAGGGACATGTCCTGCATGTGCTGGGACCAAAACCCAACAACCTTACTGCCAGTGATTCAAATTTGCCATACATCTACGATGCAGATATTCTGCCTCACGTATTTGATTTTGCCACCCATTTTCACGGGCTCTACACGGTACGGTGGAAGAATGTTCTGCCCTTAATAAACCGATCTCTTTTGTGGTTTCTCAAGGATGAGGGAAGGGCATGGTCATCACACCATGGGCCTCGTGCTTCCCCCTGCTGTGCAACCAAGAGAAAAGCACGGGTGTGCAGAAACTGTTTCCCTAGGTCCTGATCTTCTGAAATGTTAGTGTGGGCCTAGCTGGAGGGTACCGCCCTAACATCAACACTGTTTATAAGAGAAATCTTATGAAAAGATTCATTTTAGATGGATGAGGCGTTTTACACTAAAAAAATATATATATTTAATTTTGACTTTGTACAGTTAAATAGTACTCACGGCTTAATACTCTTTGGAATATTTCGCTGTTGCCAGAACTTCTCTGCTTCTCCCACTCCCCTCTTACCCAAAGTACAATGCTTATGAAACGCATAATTTTGCATTTTATCCTGGGAAAGTCTTTGCTCATTGTTTTTCCTGCAAGCTTTGATGTTTATCTGGGAAACCAGAGCTGTGGGATGGAGCACAGTGCTTCCCGTTCTTGTTTTTTCCACTGTGCAGCTGATGGTGACTGCGGCAGCGATGGTTTGGCAAAGGCACCTGCCGTGAAGCTGGAGGGGTCTCGGGAAGGAACTAAGAGTATGGAAACAGTACCGCCCAGAAACAGAGGGCGGTGACTCGTGCCGCCGCCTGGTAATGCCAGTGCTTTCTGAGTTTGTGCCTCTGTTGTGACGGCTGCTCTAGAGAGGAGACGCTGGCTGTGACCAAGATGGGAGAAACTGAAGGAGTGTCCTCAGGATCAGGGTGATTTGAGATTCCCTGTCTGGTCTGTAATTTTGGGGTGCAAAACAGAGACGCTGAAGCCAGAGCATCCATCCATTCCTCAGCTGGCAAAGCAGAATGGAGAGAGCCGTGGAAGAAGCTCTGACTTGCAAGCCTTGCCTATGCTGAGACCGGTCATTCCTGCATTCCCCAAAACACACCAAGAAGTTGTTTCCCGCGCAGTTCAGGGCACCGAGGGAGGGTGAGGATGGGTTCACGTGCAAACGGAGGACATCGTTAAGAAAGCCCGTCCTCTGTCAGAGCCAATCCCTGCCTCCTGATTTCAGGTCACCCCTCTCTGAAACCAAAGCGCCTCAGAGAGACAGGCAGAAAGCTGGCAAAGCATTTCCCAGGGGGTAAACACCGGTTCACCTTGGGAACAGCTTCCCTGCACCGCCTGTGCTGGGATGAAATCTAGCAACAGGCACGTTCTGTCTATGTGTCTGTGTTCTCACGCCTCCTGTGAAAGTAGCTGGGCTCCTCTGAATGCCAAGGCACAGCCAAAGGAGGAAGGACTGTGTGTTATATAGCGTGTGTGTTATATAGCGGTGTTCAAAATGCAATTTTCGGGGAGAGAAGCAATCAGAGCTCTACAAAGGAGCACACTGCTGTGATTCCTACCACCACGTAGCATGCAGCTGCAGAAACCAGCAGCAGAAAGGTCAGCTCTCTGCACCTTCTTGTGAAAGTTCTCCACAATTACACCATCACAAATCCACCGGCTATCTGCGGCCGGGAACATGGCTGTGACGCTGCCTCCTCCAAGACACTAGCGTGCCAGGTGCGAGCAACTGGTGCTGTCAGCGGCTGTTGAACACGAGAAGCCTTCGAAACAGGGGAACTCATGGGGTTATTCAGCCTGTTCCTTGGCCGGTCGCTGCCTTCCACACCCGGCTTCTTCACTGCTTCCAAAGACGACTGAAACCGAGCTCTGCACGCACATACACGAACCCCCAGGCGCCGGCACAGGCACCTCCAGCAGGACAAACCTCTACCCACCTTGGAGAGGCTCCTGCTTTGTCAGGCTCTGTGGGGTGCAGAGAGGAGTGCTGGAGGTGGCAAGGTTATAGCTCATCCCAACTCCTTTCACGGACAATAACAGAACTCAAGCTCAGTGGATTTTCTTTAATTTATTTTTTTTTAATATCAAACTGAATTTATTTTTTCGTTGTTTTATCCGTTTACTCTTTTTTATGCTACTTTCAACTTCTGTACATAGTCCTTTCCTTCCTTTGCTGTTTCTATCTCTTCCTTTCTTTGCACCTTCCCCTCCCTGATTGTCAGCTGAGCTATTTTCAGATCTTTTAGGGTCCTATTTTTCACCCACCTGGTACCAGATGTGCCAACATAATAATAATTCTCATTATTTTGCCCATAACTGCCGTCTCTTTGGGCCATTTTCCCAGCTGGCAAAGTTTTGGTCTTTCATCTGCAATTTTCTGACAGTAAGGTGGGTAAGGACAGAAGCAAGTGATTTCCTAAGGACTGCAGTGCAACAAGGAATGGCAAGCCAGAGCTTTTCTCTCTCAAGCAAAGCTGCTTTGAAAGGACTGGTGAACTCCCATCACGGAAAGGAAGAGATGCTGACAAAGGATCAGACTGAATGGATTTCAAAGGGGACAGGAAGCTCGGCTTGCAAGATGAGGCACAAGAATCTTTTTCCCAACAAGACTTTTGGCATCGCTTTAGCACCACTTCATGATGGTGAGCTGTCCCAGGAGAAGAGCTTTGTCAGCCCCCCACCCTGTTTGCACAGCCCTCCTGCCGGTGGCGGGAGTGCTCCGGCTGTAGGTGTGCAGCCTGCTGCGCCCAGCTGGGAGAGGAAGCCCCTGCCAAGCCCCTCAGGCACACCTGGGTTGGGGGGGACCGCTCCTTGCTGTCCCCACAGCAACACCCCACAGCGCGGTCCAGGGCTCCGAGGATGCTCCTTCCAGCCGGGCAGAGCTCAGGATGCCCTTCCTGGCACTGGGACCGGGTGGGGGCACCAGATGGGGATGGCCAGCAGAGACCACGGGTGATGCCCAGTTCGGTCCCCATCGGACCTGTGACGAAACCAGCTTCCCCTCCTGCCCGCTCTGCCCTCAGCGTCTGTTGTGCTGCCGGTGCGTGGCTGCAGCAGGATTTCCTGCAGGAGGAGGCACCGCCAACATGGCCCTGGGGCGCCGGGGACCCATGGCCGTGCCCCCCCAGCTGGCTGGCAGCAGCCGTGGTGGGGCACAGGGGTGCCGGGAAAGGCACCAGGAGAAGGGGGAGAAAGCAGCACCCAGAGACTGTGTCAGGGAAACAGGAATTTATTTCCTTTTCCTTGAATCAAGGGTTGACGGAGCCCTGCTAGTGCCGCCAGCGGGGTGGCCTCTTGCAGGGCTGGGCAGAGTCCTGGGGGCCGGAGGCCTTCCTCTTTGGGGGGCGCCGGGGCCCCCTGGGCAAGCGGTCCCTGCCCCGGCCAGGAGCGGAGGGGCTGCAGCCCTGGGCGGAGGGACCTGCCGCCACCGCCTCCCCCAGCTCCTCCTGGGGCTGATCTTGCTCTGCAGGGACGGGCGCAGATGGGGGGCTGTCAGGACCCCCGCGGAGGGTGGCCTCGGACGTGCTGGCTTCCTCCTCCACGTCGGGGCCTGCAGCGCTGCTGGAGGAGGCCGGGTGGGAAGCGGGAGTCCGCCCCGGGGAGGCCGTGGAGCTGTGGCTGGCTGCAGGGCCGTCGTCCTCCCCGCCGGCAGCGCGGGGGTCCTGCTGGCCCAGGTGCTGGTGGATCGCCCAGCCGCACAGGCGAACGGCAGCGGTGATGAGCCGGGGGACGAATGTCCGCGTGTGTTGTGACAGGCAGTTCTGCAGCTTCTGCACCAACACCTCCTCGTCCAGGCCCCAGAGGCACAGGTGGGCCACAATGATCCCCTGCGCGGCGGCCGCCCCCCACCACTGCTCCTCGTAGAGCACCCCGAGCTCATATCGCAGCCAGGGCAGCAGGGGCCTGATGTTATCGGGGTGGCTCTTGAAAAAGTCCGCCCAGACCGCAGGAGGGAAGCTGCCCACCTGAGCCCAGGGCACCACCAGCCCCGCAGGCCCCTGCTCGTCCTGGTGGTCTTCAGCCGTCGGCTCTCTGAGGCTTGGGACACGCAATGTCAAAAAATCGTCCTCCGACCGCACTGAGAACAAGATGGCCGTCATCCCCGACCTGCACAGGGGGCAGTTTGGCTTCTGCCATACCCAGCGCAGTGCACAGCCTAAGCAAAATTGGTGGAGGCAAGGCGACACGTAGGCGATGTCGTCTTTGTCGTCGCAGCAGATGGGGCAGCTCCACTCGCTCTCGGTGGCCATGCTCTCCGCATGCTGAGGTGAGCTGGGAAGCGCTGAGGATAAGGAGCTGCTCCCTCTTGCTGGCGCTGCAGCGGCGGCTGTCGTGCGCTGCAAAATGGAGAGAGGCCACGGTCACTCGCTGTCCCGGGGAGGGGAGGGGAGGGGAGGAGAGGAAGAAATGCCCAGGCCCCTCGAGAAGGACACCCTCCTGGCTCCCCAAGCCCCATCACCCGCCCCACGGCTGCTCGGGGGGGACGTTTCCCCGCACGGCTCACCTCCGCTGCCGCACGCGCACCCCGCGGTGCCCGGCTGCCTGAACCAGGCCGGGCTGGGGAAACACGGGGCATGGCTCTGGGACGGGCACTGAGAGCTGCCGATGGCAGCCACCAAAGCACCACCCAGCACCCGGAGAAGCCTTGCTCGACCCTCCAGACCTCGCAGGCACGCTCGGCAGGAGTCCAGGCACGAGCCAGACTGGCCAAGGCTCTGCTGGTGCCCGAAGACAAGCAGCGAGGGACATGAGGTCACAGTGCATCGCCCGCTGATGTCACAGGCCACCGCTCGGCCTTCCACCCCCACAGGTGCACAGCATCTGGAGAAGAAGAAAACAGCGTTTCTTGTTTTCATCTTCTACATTTCCGTGTTGCCCTGGCTTGGTCACCTGCAACACACGCCCATGACTGTGTGTCTCGTCCCCACTCCTGACGCCTTGCAGAGGTCTCCTGCAAGGGGGAGCCTGGTGGGAACAGTCGGCGTGGACTGCCCGCGGCTGGGTGACGTGTCCCCCAGCTGGCTGCCTTTCCCCGTGCAATGCCGGGATTTGCAGAGGGGACCTGGGTGCTTAGTGGCCAGCCCTGGGTGAGAGTCTCCCGGCCTGCTGGGTCGTGCCCCCCGCCGGCGGGGAGAAGCCTAAAGGGGCATTTTGCTCCAGCCCCTTCCACTCCCGCTGGCACTCGCCCACAGTGCCGGGTCCCTCTCCGCTTACCACGATTGCCATGCTTCTGGTAGCTGGTGCTCCTGGCCAACTGTTGCACTGGTGGTCCTCAAAGGCGCTAGCAATGGAGCCTGAGCCTACATACGCAGGAAGGAGCTGTAGTTGCTGTCCCTCCCGAGTACGGCAGAAGGGCCGCAGGCGCCCTGCTCACGACTCCGGGGAGCCCAGGATCGATCACCGCGTGGGCCATGCTGTCCCATCGTCCATCCGTTCCTGCTTCTGGCTTTTATAATCATTTACAGGCATTAGTCCAAGCACTTCTTTTTTATTTCGGAAGAGCATTTTCTGTTCCGGGTTGACTGCCTAGAGAGTGAAGGGTGCTGTGTAAGTCGGCCACGGGGGTCTGCACGTTAAAAATCTCGTGAGGTGACAGCCCATATTTGCTATTCCCAATGCTTCTCGTCTGCGTCAATGGGAGAGGCAAACACACTCAGGCATTTCAGGCCAGTCTCCGCACAAAGTTTTTGCCCATTTGCTTTTACAGTCAAGAGTTTTTCCTCTCTACAGCCCCATTGGATTGGGCGTGACGGGCACAAAGACACTTTGGTTCTGTTTGCAGGGCTGCACGATTCCTCCGCAATGCTTGCCCAGAAAAGTGGGTCCCCGTGTTGCTATCTAGCGGTAGGGGAATGCTAAACGCAGGAATGAGTTCTCTCTGCAATTTGTTTTTGCAACAGTTGTTTCATCTGCATGTTTACAAGGACAGGCCTCCATCCTGAGAAGGTTTCTAAAACGAGAAGGACCTATGCAAAATCACAGCATCTAGGCCTCTGAATAAAGTAAATCTGCAAATTTACAAATGGTTCCCACGGTGCCAGGTGTGCAGCTATACTTGTCTTCTCCTTCTGTCTTACACCGTTTTGTTGAAAACTTCTCCTAACCGTATGAAGCCTTAAGAATTTGAAGGGTACTATGCTAGCAAGCTTCAGTCGTTAACACCTTCACTTCTGACCAAATGAAAGCCCTTCCCCGACTGTTCAAACTACAGAACTACTTGAATAACTGAAAACGTGTATGAATTATACAAATCCTAAATTTATGTGGAGTGTTTAAAAAGAAAAAGAAATCGTACTTAAAGTTCTTCAACTTTCCTTCGCCAGTATTAGCTGTATCTTCCGATACACCAACACTGTGTACTCGCTGACTACGCTAAAACCTTCTGTTGCTCTCATCCCATTCCAAAACAATGTTGAGAATGGACAGATAATGGGAAAAGAGCTGCACAAGCAAACTTTCAGGCAAACCCATCAAAAATGTGGAGCAAACCTATCCTGTCATGGAGCTGCCGTCATCCCCCCTGTGATGCTGTGGGCCACTGACTGGGCCACGCGAGCAAGGGCAGGTCTATCTGTTCTTCCTCTTGCTGTAAGCCCAAAGCCGCTTTGCCTGCAGCTTGCAGGGAGCTGTAAAGCACTCCAGCCAGGCCCACGGCAGGGTGTTGTCTGCCTCCTTGGGTTGCTGTAGGACAATTACTGGGATGCAATCAAGTGAACTACAGCTTGAAACCGGGCTGGGAGAGAAGGGGTGGGGGTAAGCAGTAGGACAGTTTCCCTACCTCTCCTTTACCATCTTCTCAGGCACATCTCCGAGGGAGGAATCCCCGGGCACATCACAGGAGTCTGAACAACCCCACTTTCTTCAGCCTTTGAATACCTAATCTCAACCACTGCTGGCTGAGGAGGTAGTTTAGTTCATATTCAGTACAAACTGAACCTTCTAAAGCAATGTTCCTGCTGCTTTGGTGAATGAGCCCGGTATCTCTGGTTCTGCATCAACGGGAGGATCGGTCTGAATGCTGTCTCAGCTCTTTCCCTGCACCGACCCCCTTCAGTGCCGAGGATGGCACCGAAACTGTCACCTGGCCTGTCCCTGTGCGCGGGTTGTTGTCGTTCCTAAGGGCAGGATCCCTGGAAGGGTTCCAGCTCTTAGGGGAGGAAAAGGTTAAAAAAGCCCCAACCGTCCATCTCCTTGGACCAGGGACTTACCTGAGCATCCTCGGGGACAAGGATCTCTCGTGCCTCTAGCAGTCGGACTGGCTGACCGTGGGTTGTCCTCTGCAGCCAGCTCTTGTTAACAAACTGGATGGGATGCATGTGTCTACGGAGGTTGGCCTTTCCAATAGGTATGTGATTTACAGAGCCCTGTAATACTCGGTTCTACTACTTGTCTCTGTCAGGTTTAAATCTCTGTAAGATGAGGCCACTCTTTTGCAACGGTGCATTTCCCTTTCCTATCCGATTCTTCACAAATTTGGAAAGTCAATTTGTAGAGAGCTTAGAACCACAGACTCACAGAATCATTTAGGTTGGAAAAGACCTCTAAGGCTATCGAGTCCAACCGCAAACCTAACACTGCCAAGTCCACCACAAAACCCTGTCCCCAAGTGCCACATCTACACGTCTTTTAAATACCTCCTGGGATGGTGACTCAACCTCTTCCCTGGGCAGCCTGTTCCAGTGCTCCGTAAGCCTTTTGGTGAAGAAATTCTTCCTGCCTTTTGCTCTGGTGTTCGCAGAACACAATACCACTGGCTGTCAAGGAAGTGTTTCAACAGGGACAGAAAGAAGGGGGAAAGGGAGGCAGAAGAGAGAGGGGCAAGAGAAAGAGGAAAAGTGAGGGGGGAAGAAAGGGAAGGAGAGGACAAAGGAGGGAGGGAAGAAAGGAGGGAGGGAGGGAGGGAGGGAGGAAGGGAAAGAGGGAGGGAGGGAGGGAGGGAAGGAAGGAAGGAAAGAAGGAAAGACGGAAGGAAGGGAGAAAAGAAGGGAGGAAGGGAGGGAGGAGGAGAGGCAAGGACTGAAGAGGGAAGGAAGGAAGGGAGAAAGAGAGGACAGAGGGGACAGAGCAGTGAGAGGAGCCCGTGTGCCAGGTTTGGGAGGTTTGAGGAGTGCCCGGCTTGCTCCCCATGGACAAGAGGAAAGCAGGAAGCAAAAGCACGGGGAGATGATGCGAGAGCTAGAGAAGAGGGGACCAGAGTAGCCCAGGCAAACGCATAGCCTTCTCCTCTGGAGCTTGTTGCCTCCTGCTCCCAGCCGTGCCTTGCTCTACCACCAGCACACTGAAACAAATTTGTCGCTGTCTGATTGACTTCTGCTTACCATCACAGCAGATAAGGCATGCTTGTTTGGCAGGCTTACCATCTCCATAACCAACCTGTCTTTCTCCAGGAGGAAGGTGAGGTCAGATGAAACAG
Organism: Haliaeetus albicilla; assembly: GCF_947461875.1. NCBI lineage: Eukaryota > Metazoa > Chordata > Aves > Accipitriformes > Accipitridae > Haliaeetus > Haliaeetus albicilla. Next base: position 54,884,010 of record NC_091516.1, read on the forward strand.
AAATGCTCGTCTTTCTTTTGCTGCTAGACTGTGATGCCAGGGGAAGATGAATGACTTGAGCACCTCCATGAAAACAGCCTGGTGATGAATTAGAATAGCATAGTGAAAAGGAAAGGAAAGAGGAAAGGAAGGGGAAAGGAAAAGGGAAAAGGAAAGGGAAAGGGAAAAGAAGGAAAAGGAACTACTACTACAGCAGGAGCTACTGCTGGTAGGATTCAGGATTCAGCTGAGAAGATGACACTTCTCTGCCAAAGCCCTCCCGGGATTCTGGGATAACTGTGGGATTTTAGCAGAATGTGAGGGTACAGGGAGTATGCAAAGAGGTGACCTTTGAGCACAAGCCTCTTGTCAACATCTGCATCTTCCCAAGATCATGCTCCTTCTCTCTTCTTCTCTGGTGGTATTTCTGCACTTCTTCTCATTCCCTGCCCTTCATCCATCCTTCTTTGACAGCCCTCCCAGTGGTGAGGTTGCCCTGGCCAACATCAGGCAGCAAAGAGAAACCAGAGCAGAAGTGTCAGTAGGTGGGCAGAGAGAGGGACTGGAGGCAGGCTGAGGGTATCGGACCTGTGACGAAAACAGCTTCCCCTCCTGCCCACTCTGCCCTCAGCGTCTGTTGTGCTGCCGGTGCGTGGCTGCAGCAGGATTTCCTGCAGGAGGAGGCACCACCAACATGGTTTGGCTAAGCCTTGGCGGTAGCAGGGACATGTCCTGCATGTGCTGGGACCAAAACCCAACAACCTTACTGCCAGTGATTCAAATTTGCCATACATCTACGATGCAGATATTCTGCCTCACGTATTTGATTTTGCCACCCATTTTCACGGGCTCTACACGGTACGGTGGAAGAATGTTCTGCCCTTAATAAACCGATCTCTTTTGTGGTTTCTCAAGGATGAGGGAAGGGCATGGTCATCACACCATGGGCCTCGTGCTTCCCCCTGCTGTGCAAGCAAGAGAAAAGCAGGGGTGTGCAGAAACTGTTTCCCTAGGTCCTGATCTTCTGAAATGTTAGTGTGGGCCTAGCTGGAGGGTACCGCCCTAACATCAACACTGTTTATAAGAGAAATCTTATGAAAAGATTCATTTTAGATGGATGAGGCGTTTTACACTAAAAAAATATATATATTTAATTTTGACTTTGTACAGTTAAATAGTACTCACGGCTTAATACTCTTTGGAATATTTCGCTGTTGCCAGAACTTCTCTGCTTCTCCCACTCCCCTCTTACCCGAAGTACAATGCTTATGAAACGCATAATTTTGCATTTTATCCTGGAAAAGTCTTTGCTCATTGTTTTTCCTGCAAGCTTTGATGTTTATCTGGGAAACCAGAGCTGTGGGATGGAGCACAGTGCTTCCCGTTCTTGTTTTTTCCACTGTGCAGCTGATGGTGACTGCGGCAGCGATGGTTTGGCAAAGGCACCTGCCGTGAAGCTGGAGGGGTCTCGGGAAGGAACTAAGAGTATGGAAACAGTACCGCCCAGAAACAGAGGGCGGTGACTCGTGCCGCCGCCTGGTAATGCCAGTGCTTTCTGAGTTTGTGCCTCTGTTGTGACGGCTGCTCTAGAGAGGAGACGCTGGCTGTGACCAAGATGGGAGAAACTGAAGGAGTGTCCTCAGGATCAGGGTGATTTGAGATTCCCTGTCTGGTCTGTAATTTTGGGGTGCAAAACAGAGACGCTGAAGCCAGAGCATCCATCCATTCCTCAGCTGGCAAAGCAGAATGGAGAGAGCCGTGGAAGAAGCTCTGACTTGCAAGCCTTGCCTATGCTGAGACCGGTCATTCCTGCATTCCCCAAAACACACCAAGAAGTTGTTTCCCGCGCAGTTCAGGGCACCGAGGGAGGGTGAGGATGGGTTCACGTGCAAACGGAGGACATCGTTAAGAAAGCCCTTCCTCTGTCAGAACCAATCCCTGCCTCCTGATTTCAGGTCACCCCTCTCTGAAACCAAAGCGCCTCAGAGAGACAGGCAGAAAGCTGGCAAAGCATTTCCCAGGGGGTAAACACCGGTTCACCTTGGGAACAGCTTCCCTGCACCGCCTGTGCTGGGATGAAATCTAGCAACAGGCACGTTCTGTCTATGTGTCTGTGTTCTCACGCCTCCTGTGAAAGTAGCTGGGCTCCTCTGAATGCCAAGGCACAGCCAAAGGAGGAAGGACTGTGTGTTATATAGCGTGTGTGTTATATAGCGGTGTTCAAAATGCAATTTTCGGGGAGAGAAGCAATCAGAGCTCTACAAAGGAGCACACTGCTGTGATTCCTACCACCACGTAGCATGCAGCTGCAGAAACCAGCAGCAGAAAGGTCAGCTCTCTGCACCTTCTTGTGAAAGTTCTCCACAATTACACCATCACAAATCCACCGGCTATCTGCGGCCGGGAACATGGCTGTGACGCTGCCTCCTCCAAGACACTAGCGTGCCAGGTGCGAGCACCGAAGAACTGGTGCTGTCAGCGGCTGTTGAACACGAGAAGCCTTCGAAACAGGGGAACTCATGGGGTTATTCAGCCTGTTCCTTGGCCGGTCGCTGCCTTCCACACCCGGCTTCTTCACTGCTTCCAAAGACGACTGAAACCGAGCTCTGCACGCACTTACACGAACCCCCAGGCGCCGGCACAGGCACCTCCAGCAGGACAAACCTCTACCCACCTTGGAGAGGCTCCTGCTTTGTCAGGCTCTGTGGGGTGCAGAGAGGAGTGCTGGAGGTGGCAAGGTTATAGCTCATCCCAACTCCTTTCACGGACAATAACAGAACTCAAGCTCAGTGGATTTTCTTTAATTTATTTTTTCTTAATATCAAACTGAATTTATTTTTTCGTTGTTTTATCCGTTTACTCTTTTTTATGCTACTTTCAACTTCTGTACATAGTCCTTTCCTTCCTTTGATGTTTCTATCTCTTCCTTTCTTTGCACCTTCCCCTCCCTGATTGTCAGCTGAGCTATTTTCAGATCTTTTAGGGTCCTATTTTTCACCCACCTGGTACCACATGTGCCAACATAATAATAATTCTCATTATTTTGCCCATAACTGCCGTCTCTTTGGGCCATTTTCCCAGCTGGCAAAGTTTTGGTCTTTCATCTGCAATTTTCTGACAGTAAGGTGGGTAAGGACAGAAGCAAGTGATTTCCTAAGGACTGCAGTGCAACAAGGAATGGCAAGCCAGAGCTTTTCTCTCTCAAGCAAAGCTGCTTTGAAAGGACTGGTGAACTCCCATCACGGAAAGGAAGAGATGCTGACAAAGGATCAGACTGAATGGATTTCAAAGGGGACAGGAAGCTCGGCTTGCAAGATGAGGCACAAGAATCTTTTTCCCAACAAGACTTTTGGCATCGCTTTAGCACCACTTCATGATGGTGAGCTGTCCCAGGAGAAGAGCTTTGTCAGCCCCCCACCCTGTTTGCACAGCCCTCCTGCCGGTGGCGGGAGTGCTCCGGCTGTAGGTGTGCAGCCTGCTGCGCCCAGCTGGGAGAGGAAGCCCCTGCCAAGCCCCTCAGGCACACCTGGGTTGGGGGGGACCGCTCCTTGCTGTCCCCACAGCAACACCCCACAGCGCGGTCCAGGGCTCCGAGGATGCTCCTTCCAGCCGGGCAGAGCTCAGGATGCCCTTCCTGGCACTGGGACCGGGTGGGGGCACCAGATGGGGATGGCCAGCAGAGACCACGGGTGATGCCCAGTTCGGTCCCCATCGGACCTGTGACGAAACCAGCTTCCCCTCCTGCCCGCTCTGCCCTCAGCGTCTGTTGTGCTGCCGGTGCGTGGCTGCAGCAGGATTTCCTGCAGGAGGAGGCACCGCCAACATGGCCCTGGGGCGCCGGGGACCCATGGCCGTGCCCCCCAGCTGGCTGGCAGCAGCCGTGGTGGGGCACGGGGGTGCCGGGAAAGGCACCAGGAGAAGGGGGAGAAAGCAGCACCCGGAGACTGTGTCAGGGAAACGGGAATTTATTTCCTTTTCCTTGAATCAAGGGTTGACGGAGCCCTGCTAGTGCCGCCGGCGGGGTGGCCTCTTGCAGGGCTGGGCAGAGTCCTGGGGGCCGGAGGCCTTCCTCTTTGGGGGGCGCCGGGGCCCCCTGGGCAAGCGGTCCCTGCCCCGGCCAGGAGCGGAGGGGCTGCAGCCCTGGGCGGAGGGACCTGCCGCCACCGCCTCCCCCGGCTCCTCCTGGGGCTGATCTTGCTCTGCAGGGACGGGCGCAGATGGGGGGCTGTCAGGACCCCCGCGGAGGGTGGCCTCGGACGTGCTGGCTTCCTCCTCCACGTCGGGGCCTGCAGCGCTGCTGGAGGAGGCCGGGTGGGAAGCGGGAGTCCGCCCCGGGGAGGCCGTGGAGCTGTGGCTGGCTGCAGGGCCGTCGTCCTCCCCGCCGGCAGCGCGGGGGTCCTGCTGGCCCAGGTGCTGGTGGATCGCCCAGCCGCACAGGCGAACGGCAGCGGTGATGAGCCGGGGGACGAATGTCCGCGTGTGTTGTGACAGGCAGTTCTGCAGCTTCTGCACCAACACCTCCTCGTCCAGGCCCCAGAGGCACAGGTGGGCCACAATGATCCCCTGCGCGGCGGCCGCCCCCCACCACTGCTCCTCGTAGAGCACCCCGAGCTCATATCGCAGCCAGGGCAGCAGGGGCCTGATGTTATCGGGGTGGCTCTTGAAAAAGTCCGCCCAGACCGCAGGAGGGAAGCTGCCCACCTGAGCCCAGGGCACCACCAGCCCCGCAGGCCCCTGCTCGTCCTGGTGGTCTTCAGCCGTCGGCTCTCTGAGGCTTGGGACACGCAATGTCAAAAAATCGTCCTCCGACCGCACTGAGAACAAGATGGCCGTCATCCCCGACCTGCACAGGGGGCAGTTTGGCTTCTGCCATACCCAGCGCAGTGCACAGCCTAAGCAAAATTGGTGGAGGCAAGGCGACACGTAGGCGATGTCGTCTTTGTCGTCGCAGCAGATGGGGCAGCTCCACTCGCTCTCGGTGGCCATGCTCTCCGCATGCTGAGGTGAGCTGGGAAGCGCTGAGGATAAGGAGCTGCTCCCTCTTGCTGGCGCTGCAGCGGCGGCTGTCGTGCGCTGCAAAATGGAGAGAGGCCACGGTCACTCGCTGTCCCGGGGAGGGGAGGGGAGGGGAGGAGAGGAAGAAATGCCCAGGCCCCTCGAGAAGGACACCCTCCTGGCTCCCCAAGCCCCATCACCCGCCCCACGGCTGCTCGGGGGGGACGTTTCCCCGCACGGCTCACCTCCGCTGCCGCACGCGCACCCCGCGGTGCCCGGCTGCCTGAACCAGGCCGGGCTGGGGAAACACGGGGCATGGCTCTGGGACGGGCACTGAGAGCTGCCGATGGCAGCCACCAAAGCACCACCCAGCACCCGGAGAAGCCTTGCTCGACCCTCCAGACCTCGCAGGCACGCTCGGCAGGAGTCCAGGCACGAGCCAGACTGGCCAAGGCTCTGCTGGTGCCCGAAGACAAGCAGCGAGGGACATGAGGTCACAGTGCATCGCCCGCTGATGTCACAGGCCACCGCTCGGCCTTCCACCCCCACAGGTGCACAGCATCTGGAGAAGAAGAAAACAGCGTTTCTTGTTTTCATCTTCTACATTTCCGTGTTGCCCTGGCTTGGTCACCTGCAACACACGCCCATGACTGTGTGTCTCGTCCCCACTCCTGACGCCTTGCAGAGGTCTCCTGCAAGGGGGAGCCTGGTGGGAACAGTCGGCGTGGACTGCCCGCGGCTGGGTGACGTGTCCCCCAGCTGGCTGCCTTTCCCCGTGCAATGCCGGGATTTGCAGAGGGGACCTGGGTGCTTAGTGGCCAGCCCTGGGTGAGAGTCTCCCGGCCTGCTGGGTCGTGCCCCCCGCCGGCGGGGAGAAGCCTAAAGGGGCATTTTGCTCCAGCCCCTTCCACTCCCGCTGGCACTCGCCCACAGTGCCGGGTCCCTCTCCGCTTACCACGATTGCCATGCTTCTGGTAGCTGGTGCTCCTGGCCAACTGTTGCACTGGTGGTCCTCAAAGGCGCTAGCAATGGAGCCTGAGCCTACATACGCAGGAAGGAGCTGTAGTTGCTGTCCCTCCCGAGTACGGCAGAAGGGCCGCAGGCGCCCTGCTCACGACTCCGGGGAGCCCAGGATCGATCACCGCGTGGGCCATGCTGTCCCATCGTCCATCCGTTCCTGCTTCTGGCTTTTATAATGATTTACAGGCATTAGTCCAAGCACTTCTTTTTTATTTCGGAAGAGCATTTTCTGTTCCGGGTTGACTGCCGGGAACAGAGAGTGAAGGGTGCTGTGTAAGTCGGCCACGGGGGTCTGCACGTTAAAAATCTCGTGAGGTGACAGCCCATATTTGCTATTCCCAATGCTTCTCGTCTGCGTCAATGGGAGAGGCAAACACACTCAGGCATTTCAGGCCAGTCTCCGCACAAAGTTTTTGCCCATTTGCTTTTACAGTCAAGAGTTTTTCCTCTCTACAGCCCCATTGGATTGGGCGTGACGGGCACAAAGACACTTTGGTTCTGTTTGCAGGGCTGCACGATTCCTCCGCAATGCTTGCCCAGAAAAGTGGGTCCCCGTGTTGCTATCTAGCGGTAGGGGAATGCTAAACGCAGGAATGAGTTCTCTCTGCAATTTGTTTTTGCAACAGTTGTTTCATCTGCATGTTTACAAGGACAGGCCTCCATCCTGAGAAGGTTTCTAAAACGAGAAGGACCTATGCAAAATCACAGCATCTAGGCCTCTGAATAAAGTAAATCTGCAAATTTACAAATGGTTCCCACGGTGCCAGGTGTGCAGCTATACTTGTCTTCTCCTTCTGTCTTACACCGTTTTGTTGAAAACTTCTCCTAACCGTATGAAGCCTTAAGAATTTGAAGGGTACTATGCTAGCAAGCTTCAGTCGTTAACACCTTCACTTCTGACCAAATGAAAGCCCTTCCCCGACTGTTCAAACTACAGAACTACTTGAATAACTGAAAACGTGTATGAATTATACAAATCCTAAATTTATGTGGAGTGTTTAAAAAGAAAAAGAAATCGTACTTAAAGTTCTTCAACTTTCCTTCGCCAGTATTAGCTGTATCTTCCGATACACCAACACTGTGTACTCGCTGACTACGCTAAAACCTTCTGTTGCTCTCATCCCATTCCAAAACAATGTTGAGAATGGACAGATAATGGGAAAAGAGCTGCACAAGCAAACTTTCAGGCAAACCCATCAAAAATGTGGAGCAAACCTATCCTGTCATGGAGCTGCCGTCATCCCCCCTGTGATGCTGTGGGCCACTGACTGGGCCACGCGAGCAAGGGCAGGTCTATCTGTTCTTCCTCTTGCTGTAAGCCCAAAGCCGCTTTGCCTGCAGCTTGCAGGGAGCTGTAAAGCACTCCAGCCAGGCCCACGGCAGGGTGTTGTCTGCCTCCTTGGGTTGCTGTAGGACAATTACTGGGATGCAATCAAGTGAACTACAGCTTGAAACCGGGCTGGGAGAGAAGGGGTGGGGGTAAGCAGTAGGACAGTTTCCCTACCTCTCCTTTACCATCTTCTCAGGCATATCTCCGAGGGAGGAATCCCCGGGCACATCACAGGAGTCTGAACAACCCCACTTTCTTCAGCCTTTAAATACCTAATCTCAACCACTGCTGGCTGAGGAGGTAGTTTAGTTCATATTCAGTACAAACTGAACCTTCTAAAGCAATGTTCCTGCTGCTTTGGTGAATGAGCCCGGTATCTCTGGTTCTGCATCAACGGGAGGATCGGTCTGAATGCTGTCTCAGCTCTTTCCCTGCACCGACCCCCTTCAGTGCCGAGGATGGCACCGAAACTGTCACCTGGCCTGTCCCTGTGCGCGGGTTGTTGTCGTTCCTAAGGGCAGGATCCCTGGAAGGGTTCCAGCTCTTAGGGGAGGAAAAGGTTAAAAAAGCCCCAACCGTCCATCTCCTTGGACCAGGGACTTACCTGAGCATCCTCGGGGACAAGGATCTCTCGTGCCTCTAGCAGTCGGACTGGCTGACCGTGGGTTGTCCTCTGCAGCCAGCTCTTGTTAACAAACTGGATGGGATGCATGTGTCTACGGAGGTTGGCCTTTCCAATAGGTATGTGATTTACAGAGCCCTGTAATACTCGGTTCTACTACTTGTCTCTGTCAGGTTTAAATCTCTGTAAGATGAGGCCACTCTTTTGCAACGGTGCATTTCCCTTTCCTATCCGATTCTTCACAAATTTGGAAAGTCAATTTGTAGAGAGCTTAGAACCACAGACTCACAGAATCATTTAGGTTGGAAAAGACCTCTAAGGCTATCGAGTCCAACCGCAAACCTAACACTGCCAAGTCCACCACAAAACCCTGTCCCCAAGTGCCACATCTACACGTCTTTTAAATACCTCCTGGGATGGTGACTCAACCTCTTCCCTGGGCAGCCTGTTCCAGTGCTCCATAAGCCTTTTGGTGAAGAAATTCTTCCTGCCTTTTGCTCTGGTGTTCGCAGAACACAATACCACTGGCTGTCAAGGAAGTGTTTCAACAGGGACAGAAAGAAGGGGGAAAGGGAGGCAGAAGAGAGAGGGGCAAGAGAAAGAGGAAAAGTGAGGGGGGAAGAAAGGGAAGGAGAGGACAAAGGAGGGAGGGAAGAAAGGAGGGAGGGAGGGAGGGAGGGAGGAAGGGAAAGAGGGAGAGGGAGGGAGGGAGGGAAGGAAGGAAGGAAAGAAGGAAAGAAGGAAGGAAGGGAGAAAAGAAGGGAGGGAGGGAGGGAGGAGGAGAGGCAAGGACTGAAGAGGGAAGGAAGGAAGGGAGAAAGAGAGGACAGAGGGGACAGAGCAGTGAGAGGAGCCCGTGTGCCAGGTTTGGGAGGTTTGAGGAGTGCCCGGCTTGCTCCCCATGGACAAGAGGAAAGCAGGAAGCAAAAGCACGGGGAGATGATGCGAGAGCTAGAGAAGAGGGGACCAGAGTAGCCCAGGCAAACGCATAGCCTTCTCCTCTGGAGCTTGTTGCCTCCTGCTCCCAGCCGTGCCTTGCTCTACCACCAGCACACTGAAACAAATTTGTCGCTGTCTGATTGACTTCTGCTTACCATCACAGCAGATAAGGCATGCTTGTTTGGCAGGCTTACCATCTCCATAACCAACCTGTCTTTCTCCAGGAGGAAGGTGAGGTCAGATGAAACAGAAATGCTCGTCTTTCTTTTGCTGCTAGACTGTGATGCCAGGGGAAGATGAATGACTTGAGCACCTCCATGAAAACAGCCTGGTGATGAATTAGAATAGCATAGTGAAAAGGAAAGGAAAGAGGAAAGGAAGGGGAAAGGAAAAGGGAAAAGGAAAGGGAAAGGGAAAAGAAGGAAAAGGAACTACTACTACAGCAGGAGCTACTGCTGGTAGGATTCAGGATTCAGCTGAGAAGATGACACTTCTCTACCAAAGGCCTCCCGGGATTCTGGGATAACTGTGGGATTTTAGCAGAATGTGAGGGTACAGGGAGTATGCAAAGAGGTGACCTTTGAGCACAAGCCTCTTGTCAACATCTGCATCTTCCCAAGATCATGCTCCTTCTCTCTTCTTCTCTGGTGGTATTTCTGCACTTCTTCTCATTCCCTGCCCTTCATCCATCCTTCTTTGACAGCCCTCCCAGTGGTGAGGTTGCCCTGGCCAACATCAGGCAGCAAAGAGAAACCAGAGCAGAAGTGTCAGTAGGTGGGCAGAGAGAGGGACTGGAGGCAGGCTGAGGGTATCGGACCTGTGACGAAAACAGCTTCCCCTCCTGCCCACTCTGCCCTCAGCGTCTGTTGTGCTGCCGGTGCGTGGCTGCAGCAGGATTTCCTGCAGGAGGAGGCACCACCAACATGGTTTGGCTAAGCCTTGGCGGTAGCAGGGACATGTCCTGCATGTGCTGGGACCAAAACCCAACAACCTTACTGCCAGTGATTCAAATTTGCCATACATCTACGATGCAGATATTCTGCCTCACGTATTTGATTTTGCCACCCATTTTCACGGGCTCTACACGGTACGGTGGAAGAATGTTCTGCCCTTAATAAACCGATCTCTTTTGTGGTTTCTCAAGGATGAGGGAAGGGCATGGTCATCACACCATGGGCCTCGTGCTTCCCCCTGCTGTGCAAGCAAGAGAAAAGCACGGGTGTGCAGAAACTGTTTCCCTAGGTCCTGATCTTCTGAAATGTTAGTGTGGGCCTAGCTGGAGTGTACCGCCCTAACATCAACACTGTTTATAAGAGAAATCTTATGAAAAGATTCATTTTAGATGGATGAGGCATTTTACACTAAAAAAAAATATATATTTAATTTTGACTTTGTACAGTTAAATAGTACTCACGGCTTAATACTCTTTGGAATATTTCGCTGTTGCCAGAACTTCTCTGCTTCTCCCACTCCCCTCTTACCCGAAGTACAATGCTTATGAAACGCATAATTTTGCATTTTATCCTGGAAAAGTCTTTGCTCATTGTTTTTCCTGCAAGCTTTGATGTTTATCTGGGAAACCAGAGCTGTGGGATGGAGCACAGTGCTTCCCGTTCTTGTTTTTTCCACTGTGCAGCTGATGGTGACTGCGGCAGCGATGGTTTGGCAAAGGCACCTGCCGTGAAGCTGGAGGGGTCTCGGGAAGGAACTAAGAGTATGGAAACAGTACCGCCCAGAAACAGAGGGCGGTGACTCGTGCCGCCGCCTGGTAATGCCAGTGCTTTCTGAGTTTGTGCCTCTGTTGTGACGGCTGCTCTAGAGAGGAGACGCTGGCTGTGACCAAGATGGGAGAAACTGAAGGAGTGTCCTCAGGATCAGGGTGATTTGAGATTCCCTGTCTGGTCTGTAATTTTGGGGTGCAAAACAGAGACGCTGAAGCCAGAGCATCCATCCATTCCTCAGCTGGCAAAGCAGAATGGAGAGAGCCGTGGAAGAAGCTCTGACTTGCAAGCCTTGCCTATGCTGAGACCGGTCATTCCTGCATTCCCCAAAACACACCAAGAAGTTGTTTCCCGCGCAGTTCAGGGCACCGAGGGAGGGTGAGGATGGGTTCACGTGCAAACGGAGGACATCGTTAAGAAAGCCCTTCCTCTGTCAGAACCAATCCCTGCCTCCTGATTTCAGGTCACCCCTCTCTGAAACCAAAGCGCCTCAGAGAGACAGGCAGAAAGCTGGCAAAGCATTTCCCAGGGGGTAAACACCGGTTCACCTTGGGAACTGCTTCCCTGCACCGCCTGTGCTGGGATGAAATCTAGCAACAGGCACGTTCTGTCTATGTGTCTGTGTTCTCACGCCTCCTGTGAAAGTAGCTGGGCTCCTCTGAATGCCAAGGCACAGCCAAAGGAGGAAGGACTGTGTGTTATATAGCGTGTGTGTTATATAGCGGTGTTCAAAATGCAATTTTCGGGGAGAGAAGCAATCAGAGCTCTACAAAGGAGCACACTGCTGTGATTCCTACCACCACGTAGCATGCAGCTGCAGAAACCAGCAGCAGAAAGGTCAGCTCTCTGCACCTTCTTGTGAAAGTTCTCCACAATTACACCATCACAAATCCACCGGCTATCTGCGGCCGGGAACATGGCTGTGACGCTGCCTCCTCCAAGACACTAGCGTGCCAGGTGCGAGCACCGAAGAACTGGTGCTGTCAGCGGCTGTCGAACACGAGAAGCCTTCGAAACAGGGGAACTCATGGGGTTATTCAGCCTGTTCCTTGGCCGGTCGCTGCCTTCCACACCCGGCTTCTTCACTGCTTCCAAAGACGACTGAAACCGAGCTCTGCACGCACTTACACGAACCCCCAGGCGCCGGCACAGGCACCTCCAGCAGGACAAACCTCTACCCACCTTGGAGAGGCTCCTGCTTTGTCAGGCTCTGTGGGGTGCAGAGAGGAGTGCTGGAGGTGGCAAGGTTATAGCTCATCCCAACTCCTTTCACGGACAATAACAGAACTCAAGCTCAGTGGATTTTCTTTAATTTATTTTTTTTTAATATCAAACTGAATTTATTTTTTCGTTGTTTTATCCGTTTACTCTTTTTTATGCTACTTTCAACTTCTGTACATAGTCCTTTCCTTCCTTTGCTGTTTCTATCTCTTCCTTTCTTTGCACCTTCCCCTCCCTGATTGTCAGCTGAGCTATTTTCAGATCTTTTAGGGTCCTATTTTTCACCCACCTGGTACCAGCTGTGCCAACATAATAATAATTCTCATTATTTTGCCCATAACTGCCGTCTCTTTGGGCCATTTTCCCAGCTGGCAAAGTTTTGGTCTTTCATCTGCAATTTTCTGACAGTAAGGTGGGTAAGGACAGAAGCAAGTGATTTCCTAAGGACTGCAGTGCAACAAGGAATGGCAAGCCAGAGCTTTTCTCTCTCAAGCAAAGCTGCTTTGAAAGGACTGGTGAACTCCCATCACGGAAAGGAAGAGATGCTGACAAAGGATCAGACTGAATGGATTTCAAAGGGGACAGGAAGCTCGGCTTGCAAGATGAGGCACAAGAATCTTTTTCCCAACAAGACTTTTGGCATCGCTTTAGCACCACTTCATGATGGTGAGCTGTCCCAGGAGAAGAGCTTTGTCAGCCCCCCACCCTGTTTGCACAGCCCTCCTGCCGGTGGCGGGAGTGCTCCGGCTGTAGGTGTGCAGCCTGCTGCGCCCAGCTGGGAGAGGAAGCCCCTGCCAAGCCCCTCAGGCACACCTGGGTTGGGGGGGACCGCTCCTTGCTGTCCCCACAGCAACACCCCACAGCGCGGTCCAGGGCTCCGAGGATGCTCCTTCCAGCCGGGCAGAGCTCAGGATGCCCTTCCTGGCACTGGGACCGGGTGGGGGCACCAGATGGGGATGGCCAGCAGAGACCACGGGTGATGCCCAGTTCGGTCCCCATCGGACCTGTGACGAAACCAGCTTCCCCTCCTGCCCGCTCTGCCCTCAGCGTCTGTTGTGCTGCCGGTGCGTGGCTGCAGCAGGATTTCCTGCAGGAGGAGGCACCGCCAACATGGCCCTGGGGCGCCGGGGACCCATGGCCGTGCCCCCCAGCTGGCTGGCAGCAGCCGTGGTGGGGCACGGGGGTGCCGGGAAAGGCACCAGGAGAAGGGGGAGAAAGCAGCACCCGGAGACTGTGTCAGGGAAACAGGAATTTATTTCCTTTTCCTTGAATCAAGGGTTGACGGAGCCCTGCTAGTGCCGCCGGCGGGGTGGCCTCTTGCAGGGCTGGGCAGAGTCCTGGGGGCCGGAGGCCTTCCTCTTTGGGGGGCGCCGGGGCCCCCTGGGCAAGCGGTCCCTGCCCCGGCCAGGAGCGGAGGGGCTGCAGCCCTGGGCGGAGGGACCTGCCGCCACCGCCTCCCCCGGCTCCTCCTGGGGCTGATCTTGCTCTGCAGGGACGGGCGCAGATGGGGGGCTGTCAGGACCCCCGCGGAGGGTGGCCTCGGACGTGCTGGCTTCCTCCTCCACGTCGGGGCCTGCAGCGCTGCTGGAGGAGGCCGGGTGGGAAGCGGGAGTCCGCCCCGGGGAGGCCGTGGAGCTGTGGCTGGCTGCAGGGCCGTCGTCCTCCCCGCCGGCAGCGCGGGGGTCCTGCTGGCCCAGGTGCTGGTGGATCGCCCAGCCGCACAGGCGAACGGCAGCGGTGATGAGCCGGGGGACGAATGTCCGCGTGTGTTGTGACAGGCAGTTCTGCAGCTTCTGCACCAACACCTCCTCGTCCAGGCCCCAGAGGCACAGGTGGGCCACAATGATCCCCTGCGCGGCGGCCGCCCCCCACCACTGCTCCTCGTAGAGCACCCCGAGCTCATATCGCAGCCAGGGCAGCAGGGGCCTGATGTTATCGGGGTGGCTCTTGAAAAAGTCCGCCCAGACCGCAGGAGGGAAGCTGCCCACCTGAGCCCAGGGCACCACCAGCCCCGCAGGCCCCTGCTCGTCCTGGTGGTCTTCAGCCGTCGGCTCTCTGAGGCTTGGGACACGCAATGTCAAAAAATCGTCCTCCGACCGCACTGAGAACAAGATGGCCGTCATCCCCGACCTGCACAGGGGGCAGTTTGGCTTCTGCCATACCCAGCGCAGTGCACAGCCTAAGCAAAATTGGTGGAGGCAAGGCGACACGTAGGCGATGTCGTCTTTGTCGTCGCAGCAGATGGGGCAGCTCCACTCGCTCTCGGTGGCCATGCTCTCCGCATGCTGAGGTGAGCTGGGAAGCGCTGAGGATAAGGAGCTGCTCCCTCTTGCTGGCGCTGCAGCGGCGGCTGTCGTGCGCTGCAAAATGGAGAGAGGCCACGGTCACTCGCTGTCCCGGGGAGGGGAGGGGAGGGGAGGAGAGGAAGAAATGCCCAGGCCCCTCGAGAAGGACACCCTCCTGGCTCCCCAAGCCCCATCACCCGCCCCACGGCTGCTCGGGGGGGACGTTTCCCCGCACGGCTCACCTCCGCTGCCGCACGCGCACCCCGCGGTGCCCGGCTGCCTGAACCAGGCCGGGCTGGGGAAACACGGGGCATGGCTCTGGGACGGGCACTGAGAGCTGCCGATGGCAGCCACCAAAGCACCACCCAGCACCCGGAGAAGCCTTGCTCGACCCTCCAGACCTCGCAGGCACGCTCGGCAGGAGTCCAGGCACGAGCCAGACTGGCCAAGGCTCTGCTGGTGCCCGAAGACAAGCAGCGAGGGACATGAGGTCACAGTGCATCGCCCGCTGATGTCACAGGCCACCGCTCGGCCTTCCACCCCCACAGGTGCACAGCATCTGGAGAAGAAGAAAACAGCGTTTCTTGTTTTCATCTTCTACATTTCCGTGTTGCCCTGGCTTGGTCACCTGCAACACACGCCCATGACTGTGTGTCTCGTCCCCACTCCTGACGCCTTGCAGAGGTCTCCTGCAAGGGGGAGCCTGGTGGGAACAGTCGGCGTGGACTGCCCGCGGCTGGGTGACGTGTCCCCCAGCTGGCTGCCTTTCCCCGTGCAATGCCGGGATTTGCAGAGGGGACCTGGGTGCTTAGTGGCCAGCCCTGGGTGAGAGTCTCCCGGCCTGCTGGGTCGTGCCCCCCGCCGGCGGGGAGAAGCCTAAAGGGGCATTTTGCTCCAGCCCCTTCCACTCCCGCTGGCACTCGCCCACAGTGCCGGGTCCCTCTCCGCTTACCACGATTGCCATGCTTCTGGTAGCTGGTGCTCCTGGCCAACTGTTGCACTGGTGGTCCTCAAAGGCGCTAGCAATGGAGCCTGAGCCTACATACGCAGGAAGGAGCTGTAGTTGCTGTCCCTCCCGAGTACGGCAGAAGGGCCGCAGGCGCCCTGCTCACGACTCCGGGGAGCCCAGGATCGATCACCGCGTGGGCCATGCTGTCCCATCGTCCATCCGTTCCTGCTTCTGGCTTTTATAATCATTTACAGGCATTAGTCCAAGCACTTCTTTTTTATTTCGGAAGAGCATTTTCTGTTCCAGGTTGACTGCCTAGAGAGTGAAGGGTGCTGTGTAAGTCGGCCACGGGGGTCTGCACGTTAAAAATCTCGTGAGGTGACAGCCCATATTTGCTATTCCCAATGCTTCTCGTCTGCGTCAATGGGAGAGGCAAACACACTCAGGCATTTCAGGCCAGTCTCCGCACAAAGTTTTTGCCCATTTGCTTTTACAGTCAAGAGTTTTTCCTCTCTACAGCCCCATTGGATTGGGCGTGACGGGCACAAAGACACTTTGGTTCTGTTTGCAGGGCTGCACGATTCCTCCGCAATGCTTGCCCAGAAAAGTGGGTCCCCGTGTTGCTATCTAGCGGTAGGGGAATGCTAAACGCAGGAATGAGTTCTCTCTGCAATTTGTTTTTGCAACAGTTGTTTCATCTGCATGTTTACAAGGACAGGCCTCCATCCTGAGAAGGTTTCTAAAACGAGAAGGACCTATGCAAAATCACAGCATCTAGGCCTCTGAATAAAGTAAATCTGCAAATTTACAAATGGTTCCCACGGTGCCAGGTGTGCAGCTATACTTGTCTTCTCCTTCTGTCTTACACCGTTTTGTTGAAAACTTCTCCTAACCGTATGAAGCCTTAAGAATTTGAAGGGTACTATGCTAGCAAGCTTCAGTCGTTAACACCTTCACTTCTGACCAAATGAAAGCCCTTCCCCGACGGTTCAAACTACAGAACTACTTGAATAACTGAAAACGTGTATGAATTATACAAATCCTAAATTTATGTGGAGTGTTTAAAAAGAAAAAGAAATCGTACTTAAAGTTCTTCAACTTTCCTTCGCCAGTATTAGCTGTATCTTCCGATACACCAACACTGTGTACTCGCTGACTACGCTAAAACCTTCTGTTGCTCTCATCCCATTCCAAAACAATGTTGAGAATGGACAGATAATGGGAAAAGAGCTGCACAAGCAAACTTTCAGGCAAACCCATCAAAAATGTGGAGCAAACCTATCCTGTCATGGAGCTGCCGTCATCCCCCCTGTGATGCTGTGGGCCACTGACTGGGCCACGCGAGCAAGGGCAGGTCTATCTGTTCTTCCTCTTGCTGTAAGCCCAAAGCCGCTTTGCCTGCAGCTTGCAGGGAGCTGTAAAGCACTCCAGCCAGGCCCACGGCAGGGTGTTGTCTGCCTCCTTGGGTTGCTGTAGGACAATTACTGGGATGCAATCAAGTGAACTACAGCTTGAAACCGGGCTGGGAGAGAAGGGGTGGGGGTAAGCAGTAGGACAGTTTCCCTACCTCTCCTTTACCATCTTCTCAGGCATATCTCCGAGGGAGGAATCCCCGGGCACATCACAGGAGTCTGAACAACCCCACTTTCTTCAGCCTTTGAATACCTAATCTCAACCACTGCTGGCTGAGGAGGTAGTTTAGTTCATATTCAGTACAAACTGAACCTTCTAAAGCAATGTTCCTGCTGCTTTGGTGAATGAGCCCGGTATCTCTGGTTCTGCATCAACGGGAGGATCGGTCTGAATGCTGTCTCAGCTCTTTCCCTGCACCGACCCCCTTCAGTGCCGAGGATGGCACCGAAACTGTCACCTGGCCTGTCCCTGTGCGCGGGTTGTTGTCGTTCCTAAGGGCAGGATCCCTGGAAGGGTTCCAGCTCTTAGGGGAGGAAAAGGTTAAAAAAGCCCCAACCGTCCATCTCCTTGGACCAGGGACTTACCTGAGCATCCTCGGGGACAAGGATCTCTCGTGCCTCTAGCAGTCGGACTGGCTGACCGTGGGTTGTCCTCTGCAGCCAGCTCTTGTTAACAAACTGGATGGGATGCATGTGTCTACGGAGGTTGGCCTTTCCAATAGGTATGTGATTTACAGAGCCCTGTAATACTCGGTTCTACTACTTGTCTCTGTCAGGTTTAAATCTCTGTAAGATGAGGCCACTCTTTTGCAACGGTGCATTTCCCTTTCCTATCCGATTCTTCACAAATTTGGAAAGTCAATTTGTAGAGAGCTTAGAACCATAGACTCACAGAATCATTTAGGTTGGAAAAGACCTCTAAGGCTATCGAGTCCAACCGTAAACCTAACACTGCCAAGTCCACCACAAAACCCTGTCCCCAAGTGCCACATCTACACGTCTTTTAAATACCTCCTGGGATGGTGACTCAACCTCTTCCCTGGGCAGCCTGTTCCAGTGCTCCGTAAGCCTTTTGGTGAAGAAATTCTTCCTGCCTTTTGCTCTGGTGTTCGCAGAACACAATACCACTGGCTGTCAAGGAAGTGTTTCAACAGGGACAGAAAGAAGGGGGAAAGGGAGGCAGAAGAGAGAGGGGCAAGAGAAAGAGGAAAAGTGAGGGGGGAAGAAAGGGAAGGAGAGGACAAAGGAGGGAGGGAAGAAAGGAGGGAGGGAGGGAGGGAGGGAGGAAGGGAAAGAGGGAGGGAGGGAGGGAAGGAAGGAAGGAAAGAAGGAAAGACGGAAGGAAGGGAGAAAAGAAGGGAGGAAGGGAGGGAGGAGGAGAGGCAAGGACTGAAGAGGGAAGGAAGGAAGGGAGAAAGAGAGGACAGAGGGGACAGAGCAGTGAGAGGAGCCCGTGTGCCAGGTTTGGGAGGTTTGAGGAGTGCCCGGCTTGCTCCCCATGGACAAGAGGAAAGCAGGAAGCAAAAGCACGGGGAGATGATGCGAGAGCTAGAGAAGAGGGGACCAGAGTAGCCCAGGCAAACGCATAGCCTTCTCCTCTGGAGCTTGTTGCCTCCTGCTCCCAGCCGTGCCTTGCTCTACCACCAGCACACTGAAACAAATTTGTCGCTGTCTGATTGACTTCTGCTTACCATCACAGCAGATAAGGCATGCTTGTTTGGCAGGCTTACCATCTCCATAACCAACCTGTCTTTCTCCAGGAGGAAGGTGAGGTCAGATGAAACAGAAATGCTCGTCTTTCTTTTGCTGCTAGACTGTGATGCCAGGGGAAGATGAATGACTTGAGCACCTCCATGAAAACAGCCTGGTGATGAATTAGAATAGCATAGTGAAAAGGAAAGGAAAGAGGAAAGGAAGGGGAAAGGAAAAGGGAAAAGGAAAGGGAAAGGGAAAAGAAGGAAAAGGAACTACTACTACAGCAGGAGCTACTGCTGGTAGGATTCAGGATTCAGCTGAGAAGATGACACTTCTCTGCCAAAGCCCTCCCGGGATTCTGGGATAACTGTGGGATTTTAGCAGAATGTGAGGGTACAGGGAGTATGCAAAGAGGTGACCTTTGAGCACAAGCCTCTTGTCAACATCTGCATCTTCCCAAGATCATGCTCCTTCTCTCTTCTTCTCTGGTGGTATTTCTGCACTTCTTCTCATTCCCTGCCCTTCATCCATCCTTCTTTGACAGCCCTCCCAGTGGTGAGGTTGCCCTGGCCAACATCAGGCAGCAAAGAGAAACCAGAGCAGAAGTGTCAGTAGGTGGGCAGAGAGAGGGACTGGAGGCAGGCTGAGGGTATCGGACCTGTGACGAAAACAGCTTCCCCTCCTGCCCACTCTGCCCTCAGCGTCTGTTGTGCTGCCGGTGCGTGGCTGCAGCAGGATTTCCTGCAGGAGGAGGCACCACCAACATGGTTTGGCTAAGCCTTGGCGGTAGCAGGGACATGTCCTGCATGTGCTGGGACCAAAACCCAACAACCTTACTGCCAGTGATTCAAATTTGCCATACATCTACGATGCAGATATTCTGCCTCACGTATTTGATTTTGCCACCCATTTTCACGGGCTCTACACGGTACGGTGGAAGAATGTTCTGCCCTTAATAAACCGATCTCTTTTGTGGTTTCTCAAGGATGAGGGAAGGGCATGGTCATCACACCATGGGCCTCGTGCTTCCCCCTGCTGTGCAAGCAAGAGAAAAGCACGGGTGTGCAGAAACTGTTTCCCTAGGTCCTGATCTTCTGAAATGTTAGTGTGGGCCTAGCTGGAGGGTACCGCCCTAACATCAACACTGTTTATAAGAGAAATCTTATGAAAAGATTCATTTTAGATGGATGAGGCATTTTACACTAAAAAAATATATATATTTAATTTTGACTTTGTACAGTTAAATAGTACTCACGGCTTAATACTCTTTGGAATATTTCGCTGTTGCCAGAACTTTTCTGCTTCTCCCACTCCCCTCTTACCCGAAGTACAATGCTTATGAAACGCATAATTTTGCATTTTATCCTGGGAAAGTCTTTGCTCATTGTTTTTCCTGCAAGCTTTGATGTTTATCTGGGAAACCAGAGCTGTGGGATGGAGCACAGTGCTTCCCGTTCTTGTTTTTTCCACTGTGCAGCTGATGGTGACTGCGGCAGCGATGGTTTGGCAAAGGCACCTGCCGTGAAGCTGGAGGGGTCTCGGGAAGGAACTAAGAGTATGGAAACAGTACCGCCCAGAAACAGAGGGCGGTGACTCGTGCCGCCGCCTGGTAATGCCAGTGCTTTCTGAGTTTGTGCCTCTGTTGTGACGGCTGCTCTAGAGAGGAGACGCTGGCTGTGACCAAGATGGGAGAAACTGAAGGAGTGTCCTCAGGATCAGGGTGATTTGAGATTCCCTGTCTGGTCTGTAATTTTGGGGTGCAAAACAGAGACGCTGAAGCCAGAGCATCCATCCATTCCTCAGCTGGCAAAGCAGAATGGAGAGAGCCGTGGAAGAAGCTCTGACTTGCAAGCCTTGCCTATGCTGAGACCGGTCATTCCTGCATTCCCCAAAACACACCAAGAAGTTGTTTCCCGCGCAGTTCAGGGCACCGAGGGAGGGTGAGGATGGGTTCACGTGCAAACGGAGGACATCGTTAAGAAAGCCCTTCCTCTGTCAGAACCAATCCCTGCCTCCTGATTTCAGGTCACCCCTCTCTGAAACCAAAGCGCCTCAGAGAGACAGGCAGAAAGCTGGCAAAGCATTTCCCAGGGGGTAAACACCGGTTCACCTTGGGAACTGCTTCCCTGCACCGCCTGTGCTGGGATGAAATCTAGCAACAGGCACGTTCTGTCTATGTGTCTGTGTTCTCACGCCTCCTGTGAAAGTAGCTGGGCTCCTCTGAATGCCAAGGCACAGCCAAAGGAGGAAGGACTGTGTGTTATATAGCGTGTGTGTTATATAGCGGTGTTCAAAATGCAATTTTCGGGGAGAGAAGCAATCAGAGCTCTACAAAGGAGCACACTGCTGTGATTCCTACCACCACGTAGCATGCAGCTGCAGAAACCAGCAGCAGAAAGGTCAGCTCTCTGCACCTTCTTGTGAAAGTTCTCCACAATTACACCATCACAAATCCACCGGCTATCTGCGGCCGGGAACATGGCTGTGACGCTGCCTCCTCCAAGACACTAGCGTGCCAGGTGCGAGCACCGAAGAACTGGTGCTGTCAGCGGCTGTCGAACACGAGAAGCCTTCGAAACAGGGGAACTCATGGGGTTATTCAGCCTGTTCCTTGGCCGGTCGCTGCCTTCCACACCCGGCTTCTTCACTGCTTCCAAAGACGACTGAAACCGAGCTCTGCACGCACATACACGAACCCCCAGGCGCCGGCACAGGCACCTCCAGCAGGACAAACCTCTACCCACCTTGGAGAGGCTCCTGCTTTGTCAGGCTCTGTGGGGTGCAGAGAGGAGTGCTGGAGGTGGCAAGGTTATAGCTCATCCCAACTCCTTTCACGGACAATAACAGAACTCAAGCTCAGTGGATTTTCTTTAATTTATTTTTTTTTAATATCAAACTGAATTTATTTTTTCGTTGTTTTATCCGTTTACTCTTTTTTATGCTACTTTCAACTTCTGTACATAGTCCTTTCCTTCCTTTGCTGTTTCTATCTCTTCCTTTCTTTGCACCTTCCCCTCCCTGATTGTCAGCTGAGCTATTTTCAGATCTTTTAGGGTCCTATTTTTCACCCACCTGGTACCACATGTGCCAACATAATAATAATTCTCATTATTTTGCCCATAACTGCCGTCTCTTTGGGCCATTTTCCCAGCTGGCAAAGTTTTGGTCTTTCATCTGCAATTTTCTGACAGTAAGGTGGGTAAGGACAGAAGCAAGTGATTTCCTAAGGACTGCAGTGCAACAAGGAATGGCAAGCCAGAGCTTTTCTCTCTCAAGCAAAGCTGCTTTGAAAGGACTGGTGAACTCCCATCACGGAAAGGAAGAGATGCTGACAAAGGATCAGACTGAATGGATTTCAAAGGGGACAGGAAGCTCGGCTTGCAAGATGAGGCACAAGAATCTTTTTCCCAACAAGACTTTTGGCATCGCTTTAGCACCACTTCATGATGGTGAGCTGTCCCAGGAGAAGAGCTTTGTCAGCCCCCCACCCTGTTTGCACAGCCCTCCTGCCGGTGGCGGGAGTGCTCCGGCTGTAGGTGTGCAGCCTGCTGCGCCCAGCTGGGAGAGGAAGCCCCTGCCAAGCCCCTCAGGCACACCTGGGTTGGGGGGGACCGCTCCTTGCTGTCCCCACAGCAACACCCCACAGCGCGGTCCAGGGCTCCGAGGATGCTCCTTCCAGCCGGGCAGAGCTCAGGATGCCCTTCCTGGCACTGGGACCGGGTGGGGGCACCAGATGGGGATGGCCAGCAGAGACCACGGGTGATGCCCAGTTCGGTCCCCATCGGACCTGTGACGAAACCAGCTTCCCCTCCTGCCCGCTCTGCCCTCAGCGTCTGTTGTGCTGCCGGTGCGTGGCTGCAGCAGGATTTCCTGCAGGAGGAGGCACCGCCAACATGGCCCTGGGGCGCCGGGGACCCATGGCCGTGCCCCCCAGCTGGCTGGCAGCAGCCGTGGTGGGGCACGGGGGTGCCGGGAAAGGCACCAGGAGAAGGGGGAGAAAGCAGCACCCGGAGACTGTGTCAGGGAAACAGGAATTTATTTCCTTTTCCTTGAATCAAGGGTTGACGGAGCCCTGCTAGTGCCGCCGGCGGGGTGGCCTCTTGCAGGGCTGGGCAGAGTCCTGGGGGCCGGAGGCCTTCCTCTTTGGGGGGCGCCGGGGCCCCCTGGGCAAGCGGTCCCTGCCCCGGCCAGGAGCGGAGGGGCTGCAGCCCTGGGCGGAGGGACCTGCCGCCACCGCCTCCCCCGGCTCCTCCTGGGGCTGATCTTGCTCTGCAGGGACGGGCGCAGATGGGGGGCTGTCAGGACCCCCGCGGAGGGTGGCCTCGGACGTGCTGGCTTCCTCCTCCACGTCGGGGCCTGCAGCGCTGCTGGAGGAGGCCGGGTGGGAAGCGGGAGTCCGCCCCGGGGAGGCCGTGGAGCTGTGGCTGGCTGCAGGGCCGTCGTCCTCCCCGCCGGCAGCGCGGGGGTCCTGCTGGCCCAGGTGCTGGTGGATCGCCCAGCCGCACAGGCGAACGGCAGCGGTGATGAGCCAGGGGACGAATGTCCGCGTGTGTTGTGACAGGCAGTTCTGCAGCTTCTGCACCAACACCTCCTCGTCCAGGCCCCAGAGGCACAGGTGGGCCACAATGATCCCCTGCGCGGCGGCCGCCCCCCACCACTGCTCCTCGTAGAGCACCCCGAGCTCATATCGCAGCCAGGGCAGCAGGGGCCTGATGTTATCGGGGTGGCTCTTGAAAAAGTCCGCCCAGACCGCAGGAGGGAAGCTGCCCACCTGAGCCCAGGGCACCACCAGCCCCGCAGGCCCCTGCTCGTCCTGGTGGTCTTCAGCCGTCGGCTCTCTGAGGCTTGGGACACGCAATGTCAAAAAATCGTCCTCCGACCGCACTGAGAACAAGATGGCCGTCATCCCCGACCTGCACAGGGGGCAGTTTGGCTTCTGCCATACCCAGCGCAGTGCACAGCCTAAGCAAAATTGGTGGAGGCAAGGCGACACGTAGGCGATGTCGTCTTTGTCGTCGCAGCAGATGGGGCAGCTCCACTCGCTCTCGGTGGCCATGCTCTCCGCATGCTGAGGTGAGCTGGGAAGCGCTGAGGATAAGGAGCTGCTCCCTCTTGCTGGCGCTGCAGCGGCGGCTGTCGTGCGCTGCAAAATGGAGAGAGGCCACGGTCACTCGCTGTCCCGGGGAGGGGAGGGGAGGGGAGGAGAGGAAGAAATGCCCAGGCCCCTCGAGAAGGACACCCTCCTGGCTCCCCAAGCCCCATCACCCGCCCCACGGCTGCTCGGGGGGGACGTTTCCCCGCACGGCTCACCTCCGCTGCCGCACGCGCACCCCGCGGTGCCCGGCTGCCTGAACCAGGCCGGGCTGGGGAAACACGGGGCATGGCTCTGGGACGGGCACTGAGAGCTGCCGATGGCAGCCACCAAAGCACCACCCAGCACCCGGAGAAGCCTTGCTCGACCCTCCAGACCTCGCAGGCACGCTCGGCAGGAGTCCAGGCACGAGCCAGACTGGCCAAGGCTCTGCTGGTGCCCGAAGACAAGCAGCGAGGGACATGAGGTCACAGTGCATCGCCCGCTGATGTCACAGGCCACCGCTCGGCCTTCCACCCCCACAGGTGCACAGCATCTGGAGAAGAAGAAAACAGCGTTTCTTGTTTTCATCTTCTACATTTCCGTGTTGCCCTGGCTTGGTCACCTGCAACACACGCCCATGACTGTGTGTCTCGTCCCCACTCCTGACGCCTTGCAGAGGTCTCCTGCAAGGGGGAGCCTGGTGGGAACAGTCGGCGTGGACTGCCCGCGGCTGGGTGACGTGTCCCCCAGCTGGCTGCCTTTCCCCGTGCAATGCCGGGATTTGCAGAGGGGACCTGGGTGCTTAGTGGCCAGCCCTGGGTGAGAGTCTCCCGGCCTGCTGGGTCGTGCCCCCCGCCGGCGGGGAGAAGCCTAAAGGGGCATTTTGCTCCAGCCCCTTCCACTCCCGCTGGCACTCGCCCACAGTGCCGGGTCCCTCTCCGCTTACCACGATTGCCATGCTTCTGGTAGCTGGTGCTCCTGGCCAACTGTTGCACTGGTGGTCCTCAAAGGCGCTAGCAATGGAGCCTGAGCCTACATACGCAGGAAGGAGCTGTAGTTGCTGTCCCTCCCGAGTACGGCAGAAGGGCCGCAGGCGCCCTGCTCACGACTCCGGGGAGCCCAGGATCGATCACCGCGTGGGCCATGCTGTCCCATCGTCCATCCGTTCCTGCTTCTGGCTTTTATAATCATTTACAGGCATTAGTCCAAGCACTTCTTTTTTATTTCGGAAGAGCATTTTCTGTTCCAGGTTGACTGCCTAGAGAGTGAAGGGTGCTGTGTAAGTCGGCCACGGGGGTCTGCACGTTAAAAATCTCGTGAGGTGACAGCCCATATTTGCTATTCCCAATGCTTCTCGTCTGCGTCAATGGGAGAGGCAAACACACTCAGGCATTTCAGGCCAGTCTCCGCACAAAGTTTTTGCCCATTTGCTTTTACAGTCAAGAGTTTTTCCTCTCTACAGCCCCATTGGATTGGGCGTGACGGGCACAAAGACACTTTGGTTCTGTTTGCAGGGCTGCACGATTCCTCCGCAATGCTTGCCCAGAAAAGTGGGTCCCCGTGTTGCTATCTAGCGGTAGGGGAATGCTAAACGCAGGAATGAGTTCTCTCTGCAATTTGTTTTTGCAACAGTTGTTTCATCTGCATGTTTACAAGGACAGGCCTCCATCCTGAGAAGGTTTCTAAAACGAGAAGGACCTATGCAAAATCACAGCATCTAGGCCTCTGAATAAAGTAAATCTGCAAATTTACAAATGGTTCCCACGGTGCCAGGTGTGCAGCTATACTTGTCTTCTCCTTCTGTCTTACACCGTTTTGTTGAAAACTTCTCCTAACCGTATGAAGCCTTAAGAATTTGAAGGGTACTATGCTAGCAAGCTTCAGTCGTTAACACCTTCACTTCTGACCAAATGAAAGCCCTTCCCCGACTGTTCAAACTACAGAACTACTTGAATAACTGAAAACGTGTATGAATTATACAAATCCTAAATTTATGTGGAGTGTTTAAAAAGAAAAAGAAATCGTACTTAAAGTTCTTCAACTTTCCTTCGCCAGTATTAGCTGTATCTTCCGATACACCAACACTGTGTACTCGCTGACTACGCTAAAACCTTCTGTTGCTCTCATCCCATTCCAAAACAATGTTGAGAATGGACAGATAATGGGAAAAGAGCTGCACAAGCAAACTTTCAGGCAAACCCATCAAAAATGTGGAGCAAACCTATCCTGTCATGGAGCTGCCGTCATCCCCCCTGTGATGCTGTGGGCCACTGACTGGGCCACGCGAGCAAGGGCAGGTCTATCTGTTCTTCCTCTTGCTGTAAGCCCAAAGCCGCTTTGCCTGCAGCTTGCAGGGAGCTGTAAAGCACTCCAGCCAGGCCCACGGCAGGGTGTTGTCTGCCTCCTTGGGTTGCTGTAGGACAATTACTGGGATGCAATCAAGTGAACTACAGCTTGAAACCGGGCTGGGAGAGAAGGGGTGGGGGTAAGCAGTAGGACAGTTTCCCTACCTCTCCTTTACCATCTTCTCAGGCATATCTCCGAGGGAGGAATCCCCGGGCACATCACAGGAGTCTGAACAACCCCACTTTCTTCAGCCTTTGAATACCTAATCTCAACCACTGCTGGCTGAGGAGGTAGTTTAGTTCATATTCAGTACAAACTGAACCTTCTAAAGCAATGTTCCTGCTGCTTTGGTGAATGAGCCCGGTATCTCTGGTTCTCCATCAACGGGAGGATCGGTCTGAATGCTGTCTCAGCTCGTTCCCTGCACCGACCCCCTTCAGTGCCGAGGGTGGCACCGAAACTGTCACCTGGCCTGTCCCTGTGCGCGGGTTGTTGTCGTTCCTAAGGGCAGGATCCCTGGAAGGGTTCCAGCTCTTAGGGGAGGAAAAGGTTAAAAAAGCCCCAACCGTCCATCTCCTTGGATCAGGGACTTACCTGAGCATCCTCGGGGACAAGGATCTCTCGTGCCTCTAGCAGTCGGACTGGCTGACCGTGGGTTGTCCTCTGCAGCCAGCTCTTGTTAACAAACTGGATGGGATGCATGTGTCTACGGAGGTTGGCCTTTCCAATAGGTATGTGATTTACAGAGCCCTGTAATACTCGGTTCTACTACTTGTCTCTGTCAGGTTTAAATCTCTGTAAGATGAGGCCACTCTTTTGCAACGGTGCATTTCCCTTTCCTATCCGATTCTTCACAAATTTGGAAAGTCAATTTGTAGAGAGCTTAGAACCACAGACTCACAGAATCATTTAGGTTGGAAAAGACCTCTAAGGCTATCGAGTCCAACCGTAAACCTAACACTGCCAAGTCCACCACAAAACCCTGTCCCCAAGTGCCACATCTACACGTCTTTTAAATACCTCCTGGGATGGTGACTCAACCTCTTCCCTGGGCAGCCTGTTCCAGTGCTCCGTAAGCCTTTTGGTGAAGAAATTCTTCCTGCCTTTTGCTCTGGTGTTCGCAGAACACAATACCACTGGCTGTCAAGGAAGTGTTTCAACAGGGACAGAAAGAAGGGGGAAAGGGAGGCAGAAGAGAGAGGGGCAAGAGAAAGAGGAAAAGTGAGGGGGGAAGAAAGGGAAGGAGAGGACAAAGGAGGGAGGGAAGACAGGAGGGAGGGAGGGAGGGAGAGAGGGAGAGAGGAAGGGAAAGAGGGAGGGAGTGAGGGAGGAAAGGAAGGAAGGAAGGAAGAAAAGAAGGGAGGAAGGGAGGGAGGAAGAGAGGCAAGGACTGAAGAGGGAAGGAAGGAAGGGAGAAAGAGAGGACAGAGGGGACAGAGCAGTGAGAGGAGCCCGTGTGCCAGGTTTAGGAGGTTTGAGGAGTGCCCGGCTTGCTCCCCATGGACAAGAGGAAAGCAGGAAGCAAAAGCACGGGGAGATGATGCGAGAGCTAGAGAAGAGGGGACCAGAGTAGCCCAGGCAAACGCATAGCCTTCTCCTCTGGAGCTTGTTGCCTCCTGCTCCCAGCCGTGCCTTGCTCTACCACCAGCACGCTGAAACAAATTTGTCGCTGTCTGATTGACTTCTGCTTACCATCACAGCAGATAAGGCATGCTTGTTTGGCAGGCTTACCATCTCCATAACCAACCTGTCTTTCTCCAGGAGGAAGGTGAGGTCAGATGAAACACAAATGCTCGTCTTTCTTTTGCTGCTAGACTGTGATGCCAGGGGAAGATGAATGACTTGAGCACCTCCATGAAAACAACCTGGTGATGAATTAGAATAGCATAGTGAAAAGGAAAGGAAAGAGGAAAGGAAGGGGAAAGGAAAAGGGAAAAGGAAAGGGAAAGGGAAAAGAAGGAAAAGGAACTACTACTACAGCAGGAGCTACTGCTGGTAGGATTCAGGATTCAGCTGAGAAGATGACACTTCTCTGCCAAAGCCCTCCCGGGATTCTGGGATAACTGTGGGATTTTAGCAGAATGTGAGGGTACAGGGAGTATGCAAAGAGGTGACCTTTGAGCACAAGCCTCTTGTCAACATCTGCATCTTCCCAAGATCATGCTCCTTCTCTCTTCTTCTCTGGTGGTATTTCTGCACTTCTTCTCATTCCCTGCCCTTCATCCATCCTTCTTTGACAGCCCTCCCAGTGGTGAGGTTGCCCTGGCCAACATCAGGCAGCAAAGAGAAACCAGAGCAGAAGTGTCAGTAGGTGGGCAGAGAGAGGGACTGGAGGCAGGCTGAGGGTATCGGACCTGTGACGAAAACAGCTTCCCCTCCTGCCCACTCTGCCCTCAGCGTCTGTTGTGCTGCCGGTGCGTGGCTGCAGCAGGATTTCCTGCAGGAGGAGGCACCACCAACATGGTTTGGCTAAGCCTTGGCGGTAGCAGGGACATGTCCTGCATGTGCTGGGACCAAAACCCAACAACCTTACTGCCAGTGATTCAAATTTGCCATACATCTACGATGCAGATATTCTGCCTCACGTATTTGATTTTGCCACCCATTTTCACGGGCTCTACACGGTACGGTGGAAGAATGTTCTGCCCTTAATAAACCGATCTCTTTTGTGGTTTCTCAAGGATGAGGGAAGGGCATGGTCATCACACCATGGGCCTCGTGCTTCCCCCTGCTGTGCAAGCAAGAGAAAAGCAGGGGTGTGCAGAAACTGTTTCCCTAGGTCCTGATCTTCTGAAATGTTAGTGTGGGCCTAGCTGGAGGGTACCGCCCTAACATCAACACTGTTTATAAGAGAAATCTTATGAAAAGATTCATTTTAGATGGATGAGGCATTTTACACTAAAAAAAAATATATATTTAATTTTGACTTTGTACAGTTAAATAGTACTCACGGCTTAATACTCTTTGGAATATTTCGCTGTTGCCAGAACTTCTCTGCTTCTCCCACTCCCCTCTTACCCGAAGTACAATGCTTATGAAACGCATAATTTTGCATTTTATCCTGGAAAAGTCTTTGCTCATTGTTTTTCCTGCAAGCTTTGATGTTTATCTGGGAAACCAGAGCTGTGGGATGGAGCACAGTGCTTCCCGTTCTTGTTTTTTCCACTGTGCAGCTGATGGTGACTGCGGCAGCGATGGTTTGGCAAAGGCACCTGCCGTGAAGCTGGAGGGGTCTCGGGAAGGAACTAAGAGTATGGAAACAGTACCGCCCAGAAACAGAGGGCGGTGACTCGTGCCGCCGCCTGGTAATGCCAGTGCTTTCTGAGTTTGTGCCTCTGTTGTGACGGCTGCTCTAGAGAGGAGACGCTGGCTGTGACCAAGATGGGAGAAACTGAAGGAGTGTCCTCAGGATCAGGGTGATTTGAGATTCCCTGTCTGGTCTGTAATTTTGGGGTGCAAAACAGAGACGCTGAAGCCAGAGCATCCATCCATTCCTCAGCTGGCAAAGCAGAATGGAGAGAGCCGTGGAAGAAGCTCTGACTTGCAAGCCTTGCCTATGCTGAGACCGGTCATTCCTGCATTCCCCAAAACACACCAAGAAGTTGTTTCCCGCGCAGTTCAGGGCACCGAGGGAGGGTGAGGATGGGTTCACGTGCGAACGGAGGACATCGTTAAGAAAGCCCTTCCTCTGTCAGAACCAATCCCTGCCTCCTGATTTCAGGTCACCCCTCTCTGAAACCAAAGCGCCTCAGAGAGACAGGCAGAAAGCTGGCAAAGCATTTCCCAGGGGGTAAACACCGGTTCACCTTGGGAACTGCTTCCCTGCACCGCCTGTGCTGGGATGAAATCTAGCAACAGGCACGTTCTGTCTATGTGTCTGTGTTCTCACGCCTCCTGTGAAAGTAGCTGGGCTCCTCTGAATGCCAAGGCACAGCCAAAGGAGGAAGGACTGTGTGTTATATAGCGTGTGTGTTATATAGCGGTGTTCAAAATGCAATTTTCGGGGAGAGAAGCAATCAGAGCTCTACAAAGGAGCACACTGCTGTGATTCCTACCACCACGTAGCATGCAGCTGCAGAAACCAGCAGCAGAAAGGTCAGCTCTCTGCACCTTCTTGTGAAAGTTCTCCACAATTACACCATCACAAATCCACCGGCTATCTGCGGCCAGGAACATGGCTGTGACGCTGCCTCCTCCAAGACACTAGCGTGCCAGGTGCGAGCACCGAAGAACTGGTGCTGTCAGCGGCTGTTGAACACGAGAAGCCTTCGAAACAGGGGAACTCATGGGGTTATTCAGCCTGTTCCTTGGCCGGTCGCTGCCTTCCACACCCGGCTTCTTCACTGCTTCCAAAGACGACTGAAACCGAGCTCTGCACGCACTTACACGAACCCCCAGGCGCCGGCACAGGCACCTCCAGCAGGACAAACCTCTACCCACCTTGGAGAGGCTCCTGCTTTGTCAGGCTCTGTGGGGTGCAGAGAGGAGTGCTGGAGGTGGCAAGGTTATAGCTCATCCCAACTCCTTTCACGGACAATAACAGAACTCAAGCTCAGTGGATTTTCTTTAATTTATTTTTTCTTAATATCAAACTGAATTTATTTTTTCGTTGTTTTATCCGTTTACTCTTTTTTATGCTACTTTCAACTTCTGTACATAGTCCTTTCCTTCCTTTGCTGTTTCTATCTCTTCCTTTCTTTGCACCTTCCCCTCCCTGATTGTCAGCTGAGCTATTTTCAGATCTTTTAGGGTCCTATTTTTCACCCACCTGGTACCAGATGTGCCAACATAATAATAATTCTCATTATTTTGCCCATAACTGCCG
Source organism: Haliaeetus albicilla (assembly GCF_947461875.1). Taxonomy (NCBI): domain Eukaryota; kingdom Metazoa; phylum Chordata; class Aves; order Accipitriformes; family Accipitridae; genus Haliaeetus; species Haliaeetus albicilla. Next base: position 54,914,423 of record NC_091516.1, read on the forward strand.
TCTCTTTGGGCCATTTTCCCAGCTGGCAAAGTTTTGGTCTTTCATCTGCAATTTTCTGACAGTAAGGTGGGTAAGGACAGAAGCAAGTGATTTCCTAAGGACTGCAGTGCAACAAGGAATGGCAAGCCAGAGCTTTTCTCTCTCAAGCAAAGCTGCTTTGAAAGGACTGGTGAACTCCCATCACGGAAAGGAAGAGATGCTGACAAAGGATCAGACTGAATGGATTTCAAAGGGGACAGGAAGCTCGGCTTGCAAGATGAGGCACAAGAATCTTTTTCCCAACAAGACTTTTGGCATCGCTTTAGCACCACTTCATGATGGTGAGCTGTCCCAGGAGAAGAGCTTTGTCAGCCCCCCACCCTGTTTGCACAGCCCTCCTGCCGGTGGCGGGAGTGCTCCGGCTGTAGGTGTGCAGCCTGCTGCGCCCAGCTGGGAGAGGAAGCCCCTGCCAAGCCCCTCAGGCACACCTGGGTTGGGGGGGACCGCTCCTTGCTGTCCCCACAGCAACACCCCACAGCGCGGTCCAGGGCTCCGAGGATGCTCCTTCCAGCCGGGCAGAGCTCAGGATGCCCTTCCTGGCACTGGGACCGGGTGGGGGCACCAGATGGGGATGGCCAGCAGAGACCACGGGTGATGCCCAGTTCGGTCCCCATCGGACCTGTGACGAAACCAGCTTCCCCTCCTGCCCGCTCTGCCCTCAGCGTCTGTTGTGCTGCCGGTGCGTGGCTGCAGCAGGATTTCCTGCAGGAGGAGGCACCGCCAACATGGCCCTGGGGCGCCGGGGACCCATGGCCGTGCCCCCCAGCTGGCTGGCAGCAGCCGTGGTGGGGCACGGGGGTGCCGGGAAAGGCACCAGGAGAAGGGGGAGAAAGCAGCACCCGGAGACTGTGTCAGGCAAACGGGAATTTATTTCCTTTTCCTTGAATCAAGGGTTGACGGAGCCCTGCTAGTGCCGCCGGCGGGGTGGCCTCTTGCAGGGCTGGGCAGAGTCCTGGGGGCCGGAGGCCTTCCTCTTTGGGGGGCGCCGGGGCCCCCTGGGCAAGCGGTCCCTGCCCCGGCCAGGAGCGGAGGGGCTGCAGCCCTGGGCGGAGGGACCTGCCGCCACCGCCTCCCCCGGCTCCTCCTGGGGCTGATCTTGCTCTGCAGGGACGGGCGCAGATGGGGGGCTGTCAGGACCCCCGCGGAGGGTGGCCTCGGACGTGCTGGCTTCCTCCTCCACGTCGGGGCCTGCAGCGCTGCTGGAGGAGGCCGGGTGGGAAGCGGGAGTCCGCCCCGGGGAGGCCGTGGAGCTGTGGCTGGCTGCAGGGCCGTCGTCCTCCCCGCCGGCAGCGCGGGGGTCCTGCTGGCCCAGGTGCTGGTGGATCGCCCAGCCGCACAGGCGAACGGCAGCGGTGATGAGCCGGGGGACGAATGTCCGCGTGTGTTGTGACAGGCAGTTCTGCAGCTTCTGCACCAACACCTCCTCGTCCAGGCCCCAGAGGCACAGGTGGGCCACAATGATCCCCTGCGCGGCGGCCGCCCCCCACCACTGCTCCTCGTAGAGCACCCCGAGCTCATATCGCAGCCAGGGCAGCAGGGGCCTGATGTTATCGGGGTGGCTCTTGAAAAAGTCCGCCCAGACCGCAGGAGGGAAGCTGCCCACCTGAGCCCAGGGCACCACCAGCCCCGCAGGCCCCTGCTCGTCCTGGTGGTCTTCAGCCGTCGGCTCTCTGAGGCTTGGGACACGCAATGTCAAAAAATCGTCCTCCGACCGCACTGAGAACAAGATGGCCGTCATCCCCGACCTGCACAGGGGGCAGTTTGGCTTCTGCCATACCCAGCGCAGTGCACAGCCTAAGCAAAATTGGTGGAGGCAAGGCGACACGTAGGCGATGTCGTCTTTGTCGTCGCAGCAGATGGGGCAGCTCCACTCGCTCTCGGTGGCCATGCTCTCCGCATGCTGAGGTGAGCTGGGAAGCGCTGAGGATAAGGAGCTGCTCCCTCTTGCTGGCGCTGCAGCGGCGGCTGTCGTGCGCTGCAAAATGGAGAGAGGCCACGGTCACTCGCTGTCCCGGGGAGGGGAGGGGAGGGGAGGAGAGGAAGAAATGCCCAGGCCCCTCGAGAAGGACACCCTCCTGGCTCCCCAAGCCCCATCACCCGCCCCACGGCTGCTCGGGGGGGACGTTTCCCCGCACGGCTCACCTCCGCTGCCGCACGCGCACCCCGCGGTGCCCGGCTGCCTGAACCAGGCCGGGCTGGGGAAACACGGGGCATGGCTCTGGGACGGGCACTGAGAGCTGCCGATGGCAGCCACCAAAGCACCACCCAGCACCCGGAGAAGCCTTGCTCGACCCTCCAGACCTCGCAGGCACGCTCGGCAGGAGTCCAGGCACGAGCCAGACTGGCCAAGGCTCTGCTGGTGCCCGAAGACAAGCAGCGAGGGACATGAGGTCACAGTGCATCGCCCGCTGATGTCACAGGCCACCGCTCGGCCTTCCACCCCCACAGGTGCACAGCATCTGGAGAAGAAGAAAACAGCGTTTCTTGTTTTCATCTTCTACATTTCCGTGTTGCCCTGGCTTGGTCACCTGCAACACACGCCCATGACTGTGTGTCTCGTCCCCACTCCTGACGCCTTGCAGAGGTCTCCTGCAAGGGGGAGCCTGGTGGGAACAGTCGGCGTGGACTGCCCGCGGCTGGGTGACGTGTCCCCCAGCTGGCTGCCTTTCCCCGTGCAATGCCGGGATTTGCAGAGGGGACCTGGGTGCTTAGTGGCCAGCCCTGGGTGAGAGTCTCCCGGCCTGCTGGGTCGTGCCCCCCGCCGGCGGGGAGAAGCCTAAAGGGGCATTTTGCTCCAGCCCCTTCCACTCCCGCTGGCACTCGCCCACAGTGCCGGGTCCCTCTCCGCTTACCACGATTGCCATGCTTCTGGTAGCTGGTGCTCCTGGCCAACTGTTGCACTGGTGGTCCTCAAAGGCGCTAGCAATGGAGCCTGAGCCTACATACGCAGGAAGGAGCTGTAGTTGCTGTCCCTCCCGAGTACGGCAGAAGGGCCGCAGGCGCCCTGCTCACGACTCCGGGGAGCCCAGGATCGATCACCGCGTGGGCCATGCTGTCCCATCGTCCATCCGTTCCTGCTTCTGGCTTTTATAATCATTTACAGGCATTAGTCCAAGCACTTCTTTTTTATTTCGGAAGAGCATTTTCTGTTCCAGGTTGACTGCCTAGAGAGTGAAGGGTGCTGTGTAAGTCGGCCACGGGGGTCTGCACGTTAAAAATCTCGTGAGGTGACAGCCCATATTTGCTATTCCCAATGCTTCTCGTCTGCGTCAATGGGAGAGGCAAACACACTCAGGCATTTCAGGCCAGTCTCCGCACAAAGTTTTTGCCCATTTGCTTTTACAGTCAAGAGTTTTTCCTCTCTACAGCCCCATTGGATTGGGCGTGACGGGCACAAAGACACTTTGGTTCTGTTTGCAGGGCTGCACAATTCCTCCGCAATGCTTGCCCAGAAAAGTGGGTCCCCGTGTTGCTATCTAGCGGTAGGGGAATGCTAAACGCAGGAATGAGTTCTCTCTGCAATTTGTTTTTGCAACAGTTGTTTCATCTGCATGTTTACAAGGACAGGCCTCCATCCTGAGAAGGTTTCTAAAACGAGAAGGACCTATGCAAAATCACAGCATCTAGGCCTCTGAATAAAGTAAATCTGCAAATTTACAAATGGTTCCCACGGTGCCAGGTGTGCAGCTATACTTGTCTTCTCCTTCTGTCTTACACCGTTTTGTTGAAAACTTCTCCTAACCGTATGAAGCCTTAAGAATTTGAAGGGTACTATGCTAGCAAGCTTCAGTCGTTAACACCTTCACTTCTGACCAAATGAAAGCCCTTCCCCGACTGTTCAAACTACAGAACTACTTGAATAACTGAAAACGTGTATGAATTATACAAATCCTAAATTTATGTGGAGTGTTTAAAAAGAAAAAGAAATCGTACTTAAAGTTCTTCAACTTTCCTTCGCCAGTATTAGCTGTATCTTCCGATACACCAACACTGTGTACTCGCTGACTACGCTAAAACCTTCTGTTGCTCTCATCCCATTCCAAAACAATGTTGAGAATGGACAGATAATGGGAAAAGAGCTGCACAAGCAAACTTTCAGGCAAACCCATCAAAAATGTGGAGCAAACCTATCCTGTCATGGAGCTGCCGTCATCCCCCCTGTGATGCTGTGGGCCACTGACTGGGCCACGCGAGCAAGGGCAGGTCTATCTGTTCTTCCTCTTGCTGTAAGCCCAAAGCCGCTTTGCCTGCAGCTTGCAGGGAGCTGTAAAGCACTCCAGCCAGGCCCACGGCAGGGTGTTGTCTGCCTCCTTGGGTTGCTGTAGGACAATTACTGGGATGCAATCAAGTGAACTACAGCTTGAAACCGGGCTGGGAGAGAAGGGGTGGGGGTAAGCAGTAGGACAGTTTCCCTACCTCTCCTTTACCATCTTCTCAGGCACATCTCCGAGGGAGGAATCCCCGGGCACATCACAGGAGTCTGAACAACCCCACTTTCTTCAGCCTTTGAATACCTAATCTCAACCACTGCTGGCTGAGGAGGTAGTTTAGTTCATATTCAGTACAAACTGAACCTTCTAAAGCAATGTTCCTGCTGCTTTGGTGAATGAGCCCGGTATCTCTGGTTCTCCATCAACGGGAGGATCGGTCTGAATGCTGTCTCAGCTCGTTCCCTGCACCGACCCCCTTCAGTGCCGAGGATGGCACCGAAACTGTCACCTGGCCTGTCCCTGTGCGCGGGTTGTTGTCGTTCCTAAGGGCAGGATCCCTGGAAGGGTTCCAGCTCTTAGGGGAGGAAAAGGTTAAAAAAGCCCCAACCGTCCATCTCCTTGGACCAGGGACTTACCTGAGCATCCTCGGGGACAAGGATCTCTCGTGCCTCTAGCAGTCGGACTGGCTGACCGTGGGTTGTCCTCTGCAGCCAGCTCTTGTTAACAAACTGGATGGGATGCATGTGTCTACGGAGGTTGGCCTTTCCAATAGGTATGTGATTTACAGAGCCCTGTAATACTCGGTTCTACTACTTGTCTCTGTCAGGTTTAAATCTCTGTAAGATGAGGCCACTCTTTTGCAACGGTGCATTTCCCTTTCCTATCCGATTCTTCACAAATTTGGAAAGTCAATTTGTAGAGAGCTTAGAACCATAGACTCACAGAATCATTTAGGTTGGAAAAGACCTCTAAGGCTATCGAGTCCAACCGTAAACCTAACACTGCCAAGTCCACCACAAAACCCTGTCCCCAAGTGCCACATCTACACGTCTTTTAAATACCTCCTGGGATGGTGACTCAACCTCTTCCCTGGGCAGCCTGTTCCAGTGCTCCGTAAGCCTTTTGGTGAAGAAATTCTTCCTGCCTTTTGCTCTGGTGTTCGCAGAACACAATACCACTGGCTGTCAAGGAAGTGTTTCAACAGGGACAGAAAGAAGGGGGAAAGGGAGGCAGAAGAGAGAGGGGCAAGAGAAAGAGGAAAAGTGAGGGGGGAAGAAAGGGAAGGAGAGGACAAAGGAGGGAGGGAAGAAAGGAGGGAGGGAGGGAGGGAGGGAGGAAGGGAAAGAGGGAGGGAGGGAGGGAGGGAAGGAAGGAAGGAAGGAAGGAAAGACGGAAGGAAGGAAGGGAGGAAGAGAGGCAAGGACTGAAGAGGGAAGGAAGGAAGGGAGAAAGAGAGGACAGAGGGGACAGAGCAGTGAGAGGAGCCCGTGTGCCAGGTTTGGGAGGTTTGAGGAGTGCCCGGCTTGCTCCCCATGGACAAGAGGAAAGCAGGAAGCAAAAGCACGGGGAGATGATGCGAGAGCTAGAGAAGAGGGGACCAGAGTATCCCAGGCAAACGCATAGCCTTCTCCTCTGGAGCTTGTTGCCTCCTGCTCCCAGCCGTGCCTTGCTCTACCACCAGCACGCTGAAACAAATTTGTCGCTGTCTGATTGACTTCTGCTTACCATCACAGCAGATAAGGCATGCTTGTTTGGCAGGCTTACCATCTCCATAACCAACCTGTCTTTCTCCAGGAGGAAGGTGAGGTCAGATGAAACAGAAATGCTCGTCTTTCTTTTGCTGCTAGACTGTGATGCCAGGGGAAGATGAATGACTTGAGCACCTCCATGAAAACAGCCTGGTGATGAATTAGAATAGCATAGTGAAAAGGAAAGGAAAGAGGAAAGGAAGGGGAAAGGAAAAGGGAAAAGGAAAGGGAAAGGGAAAAGAAGGAAAAGGAACTACTACTACAGCAGGAGCTACTGCTGGTAGGATTCAGGATTCAGCTGAGAAGATGACACTTCTCTGCCAAAGCCCTCCCGGGATTCTGGGATAACTGTGGGATTTTAGCAGAATGTGAGGGTACAGGGAGTATGCAAAGAGGTGACCTTTGAGCACAAGCCTCTTGTCAACATCTGCATCTTCCCAAGATCATGCTCCTTCTCTCTTCTTCTCTGGTGGTATTTCTGCACTTCTTCTCATTCCCTGCCCTTCATCCATCCTTCTTTGACAGCCCTCCCAGTGGTGAGGTTGCCCTGGCCAACATCAGGCAGCAAAGAGAAACCAGAGCAGAAGTGTCAGTAGGTGGGCAGAGAGAGGGACTGGAGGCAGGCTGAGGGTATCGGACCTGTGACGAAAACAGCTTCCCCTCCTGCCCACTCTGCCCTCAGCGTCTGTTGTGCTGCCGGTGCGTGGCTGCAGCAGGATTTCCTGCAGGAGGAGGCACCACCAACATGGTTTGGCTAAGCCTTGGCGGTAGCAGGGACATGTCCTGCATGTGCTGGGACCAAAACCCAACAACCTTACTGCCAGTGATTCAAATTTGCCATACATCTACGATGCAGATATTCTGCCTCACGTATTTGATTTTGCCACCCATTTTCATGGGCTCTACACGGTACGGTGGAAGAATGTTCTGCCCTTAATAAACCGATCTCTTTTGTGGTTTCTCAAGGATGAGGGAAGGGCATGGTCATCACACCATGGGCCTCGTGCTTCCCCCTGCTGTGCAACCAAGAGAAAAGCACGGGTGTGCAGAAACTGTTTCCCTAGGTCCTGATCTTCTGAAACGTTAGTGTGGGCCTAGCTGGAGGGTACCACCCTAACATCAACACTGTTTATAAGAGAAATCTTATGAAAAGATTCATTTTAGATGGATGAGGCATTTTACACTAAAAAAAAATATATATTTAATTTTGACTTTGTACAGTTAAATAGTACTCACGGCTTAATACTCTTTGGAATATTTCGCTGTTGCCAGAACTTCTCTGCTTCTCCCACTCCCCTCTTACCCGAAGTACAATGCTTATGAAACGCATAATTTTGCATTTTATCCTGGAAAAGTCTTTGCTCATTGTTTTTCCTGCAAGCTTTGATGTTTATCTGGGAAACCAGAGCTGTGGGATGGAGCACAGTGCTTCCCGTTCTTGTTTTTTCCACTGTGCAGCTGATGGTGACTGCGGCAGCGATGGTTTGGCAAAGGCACCTGCCGTGAAGCTGGAGGGGTCTCGGGAAGGAACTAAGAGTATGGAAACAGTACCGCCCAGAAACAGAGGGCGGTGACTCGTGCCGCTGCCTGGTAATGCCAGTGCTTTCTGAGTTTGTGCCTCTGTTGTGACGGCTGCTCTAGAGAGGAGACGCTGGCTGTGACCAAGATGGGAGAAACTGAAGGAGTGTCCTCAGGATCAGGGTGATTTGAGATTCCCTGTCTGGTCTGTAATTTTGGGGTGCAAAACAGAGACGCTGAAGCCAGAGCATCCATCCATTCCTCAGCTGGCAAAGCAGAATGGAGAGAGCCGTGGAAGAAGCTCTGACTTGCAAGCCTTGCCTATGCTGAGACCGGTCATTCCTGCATTCCCCAAAACACACCAAGAAGTTGTTTCCCGCGCAGTTCAGGGCACCGAGGGAGGGTGAGGATGGGTTCACGTGCGAACGGAGGACATCGTTAAGAAAGCCCTTCCTCTGTCAGAACCAATCCCTGCCTCCTGATTTCAGGTCACCCCTCTCTGAAACCAAAGCGCCTCAGAGAGACAGGCAGAAAGCTGGCAAAGCATTTCCCAGGGGGTAAACACCGGTTCACCTTGGGAACTGCTTCCCTGCACCGCCTGTGCTGGGATGAAATCTAGCAACAGGCACGTTCTGTCTATGTGTCTGTGTTCTCACGCCTCCTGTGAAAGTAGCTGGGCTCCTCTGAATGCCAAGGCACAGCCAAAGGAGGAAGGACTGTGTGTTATATAGCGTGTGTGTTATATAGCGGTGTTCAAAATGCAATTTTCGGGGAGAGAAGCAATCAGAGCTCTACAAAGGAGCACACTGCTGTGATTCCTACCACCACGTAGCATGCAGCTGCAGAAACCAGCAGCAGAAAGGTCAGCTCTCTGCACCTTCTTGTGAAAGTTCTCCACAATTACACCATCACAAATCCACCGGCTATCTGCGGCCGGGAACATGGCTGTGACGCTGCCTCCTCCAAGACACTAGCGTGCCAGGTGCGAGCACCGAAGAACTGGTGCTGTCAGCGGCTGTCGAACACGAGAAGCCTTCGAAACAGGGGAACTCATGGGGTTATTCAGCCTGTTCCTTGGCCGGTCGCTGCCTTCCACACCCGGCTTCTTCACTGCTTCCAAAGACGACTGAAACCGAGCTCTGCACGCACATACACGAACCCCCAGGCGCCGGCACAGGCACCTCCAGCAGGACAAACCTCTACCCACCTTGGAGAGGCTCCTGCTTTGTCAGGCTCTGTGGGGTGCAGAGAGGAGTGCTGGAGGTGGCAAGGTTATAGCTCATCCCAACTCCTTTCACGGACAATAACAGAACTCAAGCTCAGTGGATTTTCTTTAATTTATTTTTTCTTAATATCAAACTGAATTTATTTTTTCGTTGTTTTATCCGTTTACTCTTTTTTATGCTACTTTCAACTTCTGTACATAGTCCTTTCCTTCCTTTGATGTTTCTATCTCTTCCTTTCTTTGCACCTTCCCCTCCCTGATTGTCAGCTGAGCTATTTTCAGATCTTTTAGGGTCCTATTTTTCACCCACCTGGTACCAGATGTGCCAACATAATAATAATTCTCATTATTTTGCCCATAACTGCCGTCTCTTTGGGCCATTTTCCCAGCTGGCAAAGTTTTGGTCTTTCATCTGCAATTTTCTGACAGTAAGGTGGGTAAGGACAGAAGCAAGTGATTTCCTAAGGACTGCAGTGCAACAAGGAATGGCAAGCCAGAGCTTTTCTCTCTCAAGCAAAGCTGCTTTGAAAGGACTGGTGAACTCCCATCACGGAAAGGAAGAGATGCTGACAAAGGATCAGACTGAATGGATTTCAAAGGGGACAGGAAGCTCGGCTTGCAAGATGAGGCACAAGAATCTTTTTCCCAACAAGACTTTTGGCATCGCTTTAGCACCACTTCATGATGGTGAGCTGTCCCAGGAGAAGAGCTTTGTCAGCCCCCCACCCTGTTTGCACAGCCCTCCTGCCGGTGGCGGGAGTGCTCTGGCTGTAGGTGTGCAGCCTGCTGCGCCCAGCTGGGAGAGGAAGCCCCTGCCAAGCCCCTCAGGCACACCTGGGTTGGGGGGGACCGCTCCTTGCTGTCCCCACAGCAACACCCCACAGCGCGGTCCAGGGCTCCGAGGATGCTCCTTCCAGCCGGGCAGAGCTCAGGATGCCCTTCCTGGCACTGGGACCGGGTGGGGGCACCAGATGGGGATGGCCAGCAGAGACCACGGGTGATGCCCAGTTCGGTCCCCATCGGACCTGTGACGAAACCAGCTTCCCCTCCTGCCCGCTCTGCCCTCAGCGTCTGTTGTGCTGCCGGTGCGTGGCTGCAGCAGGATTTCCTGCAGGAGGAGGCACCGCCAACATGGCCCTGGGGCGCCGGGGACCCATGGCCGTGCCCCCCAGCTGGCTGGCAGCAGCCGTGGTGGGGCACGGGGGTGCCGGGAAAGGCACCAGGAGAAGGGGGAGAAAGCAGCACCCGGAGACTGTGTCAGGGAAACGGGAATTTATTTCCTTTTCCTTGAATCAAGGGTTGACGGAGCCCTGCTAGTGCCGCCGGCGGGGTGGCCTCTTGCAGGGCTGGGCAGAGTCCTGGGGGCCGGAGGCCTTCCTCTTTGGGGGGCGCCGGGGCCCCCTGGGCAAGCGGTCCCTGCCCCGGCCAGGAGCGGAGGGGCTGCAGCCCTGGGCGGAGGGACCTGCCGCCACCGCCTCCCCCGGCTCCTCCTGGGGCTGATCTTGCTCTGCAGGGACGGGCGCAGATGGGGGGCTGTCAGGACCCCCGCGGAGGGTGGCCTCGGACGTGCTGGCTTCCTCCTCCACGTCGGGGCCTGCAGCGCTGCTGGAGGAGGCCGGGTGGGAAGCGGGAGTCCGCCCCGGGGAGGCCGTGGAGCTGTGGCTGGCTGCAGGGCCGTCGTCCTCCCCGCCGGCAGCGCGGGGGTCCTGCTGGCCCAGGTGCTGGTGGATCGCCCAGCCGCACAGGCGAACGGCAGCGGTGATGAGCCGGGGGACGAATGTCCGCGTGTGTTGTGACAGGCAGTTCTGCAGCTTCTGCACCAACACCTCCTCGTCCAGGCCCCAGAGGCACAGGTGGGCCACAATGATCCCCTGCGCGGCGGCCGCCCCCCACCACTGCTCCTCGTAGAGCACCCCGAGCTCATATCGCAGCCAGGGCAGCAGGGGCCTGATGTTATCGGGGTGGCTCTTGAAAAAGTCCGCCCAGACCGCAGGAGGGAAGCTGCCCACCTGAGCCCAGGGCACCACCAGCCCCGCAGGCCCCTGCTCGTCCTGGTGGTCTTCAGCCGTCGGCTCTCTGAGGCTTGGGACACGCAATGTCAAAAAATCGTCCTCCGACCGCACTGAGAACAAGATGGCCGTCATCCCCGACCTGCACAGGGGGCAGTTTGGCTTCTGCCATACCCAGCGCAGTGCACAGCCTAAGCAAAATTGGTGGAGGCAAGGCGACACGTAGGCGATGTCGTCTTTGTCGTCGCAGCAGATGGGGCAGCTCCACTCGCTCTCGGTGGCCATGCTCTCCGCATGCTGAGGTGAGCTGGGAAGCGCTGAGGATAAGGAGCTGCTCCCTCTTGCTGGCGCTGCAGCGGCGGCTGTCGTGCGCTGCAAAATGGAGAGAGGCCACGGTCACTCGCTGTCCCGGGGAGGGGAGGGGAGGGGAGGAGAGGAAGAAATGCCCAGGCCCCTCGAGAAGGACACCCTCCTGGCTCCCCAAGCCCCATCACCCGCCCCACGGCTGCTCGGGGGGGACGTTTCCCCGCACGGCTCACCTCCGCTGCCGCACGCGCACCCCGCGGTGCCCGGCTGCCTGAACCAGGCCGGGCTGGGGAAACACGGGGCATGGCTCTGGGACGGGCACTGAGAGCTGCCGATGGCAGCCACCAAAGCACCACCCAGCACCCGGAGAAGCCTTGCTCGACCCTCCAGACCTCGCAGGCACGCTCGGCAGGAGTCCAGGCACGAGCCAGACTGGCCAAGGCTCTGCTGGTGCCCGAAGACAAGCAGCGAGGGACATGAGGTCACAGTGCATCGCCCGCTGATGTCACAGGCCACCGCTCGGCCTTCCACCCCCACAGGTGCACAGCATCTGGAGAAGAAGAAAACAGCGTTTCTTGTTTTCATCTTCTACATTTCCGTGTTGCCCTGGCTTGGTCACCTGCAACACACGCCCATGACTGTGTGTCTCGTCCCCACTCCTGACGCCTTGCAGAGGTCTCCTGCAAGGGGGAGCCTGGTGGGAACAGTCGGCGTGGACTGCCCGCGGCTGGGTGACGTGTCCCCCAGCTGGCTGCCTTTCCCCGTGCAATGCCGGGATTTGCAGAGGGGACCTGGGTGCTTAGTGGCCAGCCCTGGGTGAGAGTCTCCCGGCCTGCTGGGTCGTGCCCCCCGCCGGCGGGGAGAAGCCTAAAGGGGCATTTTGCTCCAGCCCCTTCCACTCCCGCTGGCACTCGCCCACAGTGCCGGGTCCCTCTCCGCTTACCACGATTGCCATGCTTCTGGTAGCTGGTGCTCCTGGCCAACTGTTGCACTGGTGGTCCTCAAAGGCGCTAGCAATGGAGCCTGAGCCTACATACGCAGGAAGGAGCTGTAGTTGCTGTCCCTCCCGAGTACGGCAGAAGGGCCGCAGGCGCCCTGCTCACGACTCCGGGGAGCCCAGGATCGATCACCGCGTGGGCCATGCTGTCCCATCGTCCATCCGTTCCTGCTTCTGGCTTTTATAATCATTTACAGGCATTAGTCCAAGCACTTCTTTTTTATTTCGGAAGAGCATTTTCTGTTCCGGGTTGACTGCCTAGAGAGTGAAGGGTGCTGTGTAAGTCGGCCACGGGGGTCTGCACGTTAAAAATCTCGTGAGGTGACAGCCCATATTTGCTATTCCCAATGCTTCTCGTCTGCGTCAATGGGAGAGGCAAACACACTCAGGCATTTCAGGCCAGTCTCCGCACAAAGTTTTTGCCCATTTGCTTTTACAGTCAAGAGTTTTTCCTCTCTACAGCCCCATTGGATTGGGCGTGACGGGCACAAAGACACTTTGGTTCTGTTTGCAGGGCTGCACGATTCCTCCGCAATGCTTGCCCAGAAAAGTGGGTCCCCGTGTTGCTATCTAGCGGTAGGGGAATGCTAAACGCAGGAATGAGTTCTCTCTGCAATTTGTTTTTGCAACAGTTGTTTCATCTGCATGTTTACAAGGACAGGCCTCCATCCTGAGAAGGTTTCTAAAACGAGAAGGACCTATGCAAAATCACAGCATCTAGGCCTCTGAATAAAGTAAATCTGCAAATTTACAAATGGTTCCCACGGTGCCAGGTGTGCAGCTATACTTGTCTTCTCCTTCTGTCTTACACCGTTTTGTTGAAAACTTCTCCTAACCGTATGAAGCCTTAAGAATTTGAAGGGTACTATGCTAGCAAGCTTCAGTCGTTAACACCTTCACTTCTGACCAAATGAAAGCCCTTCCCCGACTGTTCAAACTACAGAACTACTTGAATAACTGAAAACGTGTATGAATTATACAAATCCTACATTTATGTGGAGTGTTTAAAAAGAAAAAGAAATCGTACTTAAAGTTCTTCAACTTTCCTTCGCCAGTATTAGCTGTATCTTCCGATACACCAACACTGTGTACTCGCTGACTACGCTAAAACCTTCTGTTGCTCTCATCCCATTCCAAAACAATGTTGAGAATGGACAGATAATGGGAAAAGAGCTGCACAAGCAAACTTTCAGGCAAACCCATCAAAAATGTGGAGCAAACCTATCCTGTCATGGAGCTGCCGTCATCCCCCCTGTGATGCTGTGGGCCACTGACTGGGCCACGCGAGCAAGGGCAGGTCTATCTGTTCTTCCTCTTGCTGTAAGCCCAAAGCCGCTTTGCCTGCAGCTTGCAGGGAGCTGTAAAGCACTCCAGCCAGGCCCACGGCAGGGTGTTGTCTGCCTCCTTGGGTTGCTGTAGGACAATTACTGGGATGCAATCAAGTGAACTACAGCTTGAAACCGGGCTGGGAGAGAAGGGGTGGGGGTAAGCAATAGGACAGTTTCCCTACCTCTCCTTTACCATCTTCTCAGGCATATCTCCGAGAGAGGAATCCCCGGGCACATCACAGGAGTCTGAACAACCCCACTTTCTTCAGCCTTTAAATACCTAATCTCAACCACTGCTGGCTGAGGAGGTAGTTTAGTTCATATTCAGTACAAACTGAACCTTCTAAAGCAATGTTCCTGCTGCTTTGGTGAATGAGCCCGGTATCTCTGGTTCTCCATCAACGGGAGGATCGGTCTGAATGCTGTCTCAGCTCTTTCCCTGCACCGACCCCCTTCAGTGCCGAGGGTGGCACCGAAACTGTCACCTGGCCTGTCCCTGTGCGCGGGTTGTTGTCGTTCCTAAGGGCAGGATCCCTGGAAGGGTTCCAGCTCTTAGGGGAGGAAAAGGTTAAAAAAGCCCCAACCGTCCATCTCCTTGGACCAGGGACTTACCTGAGCATCCTCGGGGACAAGGATCTCTCGTGCCTCTAGCAGTCGGACTGGCTGACCGTGGGTTGTCCTCTGCAGCCAGCTCTTGTTAACAAACTGGATGGGATGCATGTGTCTACGGAGGTTGGCCTTTCCAATAGGTATGTGATTTACAGAGCCCTGTAATACTCGGTTCTACTACTTGTCTCTGTCAGGTTTAAATCTCTGTAAGATGAGGCCACTCTTTTGCAACGGTGCATTTCCCTTTCCTATCCGATTCTTCACAAATTTGGAAAGTCAATTTGTAGAGAGCTTAGAACCATAGACTCACAGAATCATTTAGGTTGGAAAAGACCTCTAAGGCTATCGAGTCCAACCGTAAACCTAACACTGCCAAGTCCACCACAAAACCCTGTCCCCAAGTGCCACATCTACACGTCTTTTAAATACCTCCTGGGATGGTGACTCAACCTCTTCCCTGGGCAGCCTGTTCCAGTGCTCCGTAAGCCTTTTGGTGAAGAAATTCTTCCTGCCTTTTGCTCTGGTGTTCGCAGAACACAATACCACTGGCTGTCAAGGAAGTGTTTCAACAGGGACAGAAAGAAGGGGGAAAGGGAGGCAGAAGAGAGAGGGGCAAGAGAAAGAGGAAAAGTGAGGGGGGAAGAAAGGGAAGGAGAGGACAAAGGAGGGAGGGAAGAAAGGAGGGAGGGAGGGAGGGAGGGAGGGAGGGAGGAAGGGAAAGAGGGAGAGAGGGAGGGAGGGAAGGAAGGAAGGAAAGAAGGAAAGAAGGAAGGAAGGGAGAAAAGAAGGGAGGAAGGGAGGGAGGAGGAGAGGCAAGGACTGAAGAGGGAAGGAAGGAAGGGAGAAAGAGAGGACAGAGGGGACAGAGCAGTGAGAGGAGCCCGTGTGCCAGGTTTGGGAGGTTTGAGAGTGCCCGGCTTGCTCCCCATGGACAAGAGTCGCTCCCTCTCCTGGGGTGCAGGTGGCCTTTGGTGGCTGCTGCCCCCAGCACCAGTCAGCAGCACAATCGGCAAATAGCAACTGTAATTCACACCAGAATCCAGTCTCTCTAATGCATATTGGCACAGCCGTAATGAGGAATTCAGTGAAAATTGTCCCAAGGGAAATTAGAAGAAACATTTGTCAAAGGGTGGATGGAGGTTGGAAGAACAGTAGGCTGCTACGGAAACGTGTAGAATGGAGTGTGCTAACCACCAGGACGTGCTGTCACCTGTGAAATACTCTGCCTCACATCAAACCTGCCTTTAATCCCACTAATACAAAGCCAGAATGACTCCGCAGCTCTCGGTGTCATTACAGCCTGCTGCTGGGCACAAAGGCAGCAGGCATCATGCAACATCTAGATGTGAGGCTCCAGGATCAGAGCTTGTTATTTTGGTCCATCTTTGTACCAGTGATGCAGGTAAATGGAAGAGGCCAAGTTTCGGCTGTCAGGCAGGTGGCTGAGGATCAGGACCTTTCTTTCCATGAAACACTGTCACTTCCACATGTGAAGCCAGGGATACAGGGAAATCCAGAGTCTTAGTGCCTGAATGAGGTGTAGAGAGGAAGGACTTAGATCCGTAAAGCACTAGGAAGCCCTCTGGGACCAGAGGAGCCTGAACAAGAAGAGAAGGCTGCACTTTGTTCCTAACAAACCGAGGTTCCTGGCACTGACAATTCAAAGGGTCTGGGAGGAATATCTAAAGTAGAAGCTGCGGGAAGGCACACAGGCGCGGAAGAGCACCCAGTTCAGACTGATGAGATCTGAAAAGTGGATACAGCTAGGGTTCAGTGCCCCTCAGGAAATACCAGAAGGGAAATGAAAAGAACAATTGTAATAAATAAGGAAAACATATGAGACTGCTAATGTCAGTCAACTGGCACACGCAAAGTTAAGTGTTGGAGTAAGGGCAAAACTCACAGCTGCTGGCACCCCCATGCCTGGAGCCTGAAAAAGAAGCATGGGGGCTGAAATAGTTGCCTTCAAGGAGTGCCCTGATACAGAGGGCATGTCAGACAGCTAGGATATGGAGGATCAATGGGATTCAATGTTACCTGGCTGCCAGTTTCATAGGAACGATGCGATAAGGTGGTCACGGGGCAGAATGGCACTCTGCGAGAAAGACTTGGAGAGAAGCAACAGTATCAAAGCATTACGGAAAAGAAAAGCGTCACAAGATGGATGTGGGTGGAAAGCACAGACAGACAATAAAAATGTCTTTTCCAGGTTGTACCACTGACGTCCTTGATCAGGAAGGAGAGCGCGATCAAGAAGCATGTCGTGGTTTAAGCCCAGCCGGCAACTAAGCACCCTGAAGCCACTCACTCACTCTTCCGCCCCCAGCCCCGGTGGGATGAGGAGGAAATATAAAGAAAAGCTCGTGGGTCAAGACAAGGACAGGGAGGGATCACTCACCACTTATGGTCACAGGCAAAAGACAGGCTCAGCTTGGGGAAGAAACAAAATTGATTTAATTTGCTACCAATCAAATCAAAACAAGGATACCGAGAAGTAAAACCAAAGCTTAGAACACCTTCCCTCTAACCCTCCCTCCTTCCCTGGCTGCAAATTTTGGACCAGTAGTAATAGGGGGATTCCGAATACTGGCTCAAAGGGCAGGTCTATCTGTTCTTCCTCTTGCTGTAAGCCCAAAGCCGCTTTCTGCAGCTTGCAGGGAGCTGTAAAGCACTCCAGCCAGGCCCACGGCAGGGTGTTGTCTGCCTCCTTGGGTTGCTATAGGACAATCAGTGGGACGCAATCAAGTGAACTACAGCTTGAAACGGGGATGGGAGAGAAGGGGTGGGGGTAAGCAATAGGACAGCTTCCCTACCTCTCCTTTACCATCTTCCGAGGCATATCTCCTCGTGGTGCTTTGTTGCTGGCTGGGCTTAAACCACGACACAATGGGACAGAAAATCTTCTTCCATAGAGAGCTGTAACATTCTCTGATGAAGTCTATCAGCCAAAGGCAAGAGACCTGAACCTCCCAATCTTGTGCTTTGCCCAAAGGATGCATCTAATCAAAGCAGGTTTTGCACAGGAACACTTCAGTGGCAGATGTAGTCCAAAACATGTCTCATGATAGCAGGATGCACATGTAACTCTTAGAGAATACACAGACTCCTCTAATATGCAAGTTACAGGGGCTGAGAACTCCTTACATCTTTCAACTGAAGACTAGCATCTAACTAGTGATTTTCCTTTATGAATGAAAAGTTCAATTTGTCTGCACATCTCCTAGAGATTTTGCAAGGAGAACTTTCGTACTTACAACCACTCTTCCTAGTACAGTATTAATGCCTACAGGCCCAAAGCCATCCAGAGTACCTCTCACTTCTTCTGAAATCAGCAAAGTGCAAGAACAGTGTAACATAATTGCTAATTAATTGACTCCCCGATGGTGGGGAGAAGCCTAAAGGGGCATTTTGCTCCAGCCCCATCCACTCCCGCTGGCACTCGCCCACAGTGCTGGGTCCCTCTCCGCTTACCACGATTGCCATGCTTCTGGTAGCTGGTGCTCCTGGCCAACTGTTGCACTGGTGGTCTTCAAGAGCGCTAGCAATGGAGCGTGAGCCTACATATGCAGGAAGGAGCTGTAGCTGCTGTTCCTCAAAGTCCTAATCATGAAACCACAGCTGATTAGGGATTATGCTTGTCCTTGTTTGCAAGCAGTAAATATCTGCTGTGTTGTGTTGGGCAATTCTCATGGTACCCCTTGATGCTAATTAAACTCACATTTGTACTTAAATATAAAAGAAAATTTTAATGAAGAATGCATTGTCCTACCACCATAAGCAGTTCTACATGGAGTCTGCAAAGATGCATCATGAGCCGATTCCTTAGGTATACTTGCACCAGCACCCATCCTGACAGCAGTTGCATGGGGCACCTCAGCCCAGCCATTGGTCCATCCCCCAGCCCATCTCTTCTGCCCAACAGTGGCCCCTGAGCACTCCCATCCAGGATGGCCACAAGACAATGCTGTGGCTGTTTCTTATAATCAAGGGAAACTTCAGTCCCTTGCCAGGAGTCCTTCCGTCTCTGTCATCACTGCTTCCTGCTAGTTCAACCCTTTCTGCAGCTGGGCCTTCTTGCACTCCGTGCCAGATCATACCACTGCTGAGCAGCTAAAATTTGAATTTCCTCTTTACCATGAAAGAGGACAGCAACATAAATATGTACAAGTGCAATTACTGATGTAGAACTATCACAGCAGAATGTGGTTTTAATTGTGTGATGACTTTATTTGGGTAACTTGCAGTTTTAATATCAAAAAAGGTGTCTTACACTGTTAATGCACTTGGTGAGGTCAGACCTTAATATTTAAGCAAGAAATGAATGGTAATCTTAGGGACAAAGTCTTTTCACATCTTTTGATTCTCTTTATAAACAGAACCAGAATAGATTCATCATGGAGGCTGCTAAAAAAAAAAAAAAAAATAGAGAGAGAGAAAGAGAGAAATAGCTATTGAGGAAGATGCCTTGCATATCTTTGTGTAGGAAAACTGTGGACATAAGGGAAGAGCAACCTCATGAATTGTAGCAATTAATATAATGTAAAGTGCAAAAGCATTGAGCAATGCATATACAGAATGATATCTATGTGTGTAATGCTTTATTATGGGACCAGAAAGCTGCAGAGCTCTCTGTATGTGTGCTAGAAGGCCAGATGGTTAAGGTGGCAAAACGAGAGTGTAGGAGCTGCAGAATGCACAAAGGAAAAACATTTACACTTGAACATAATGTAGACTGTCCATGGCAGCCTTCCATGAGTTTTAAGTATTAATAAAATAATCACCCAAGTGCATGGAGTTTCTGATGCTGGATGGCATATGTGGACATGGGCCAATCCAAATTCATGAAAGGAGCAGGAAAGCTGGAAGTGAGTTATACAAGGAGACGCTGAAAAAATTCTGAGCAGCGGGATTTTTCTGAGGGGGCTGATGGAATTCTCTGTGCTCAAGCCAGTCTTTGAAGCATAGTCAAATATTTCTCTGCATGGAACTTTTAATTTGTGCCTAACAGGGTATAGGCAACACTGGCTGTTTTATTTGGGTAAGTACATGTTCCGGATGTGCCTAATGCCGTGTACAGCTGAGGTTCGGCTGGGTTCACTTAGGGCTCTAGCAGCTGTGTGGTGGCAGGCATAAATCAAGCACGGGGTGCTCCTGCCACCCCTGCTGTCACCCTGCCTGCCCCTCCTGGTGGAACTCGGTTCTCCTGGAGGAAGGGGGTTCAACTCACAGTTGGGTCTTCAGCCGCCGCAGTTTCCACCTTGGTATGGTAACATATTAAGCTGAAAATGGTTTGATAGAATATGCTTGTCCAAGCACAGGAGCTGATCTGCTGAGAGATGAGCTCTCCATGGAGAACAGCATTCCCCATCAATGAAAACCATTGGGTTTGTTTCCCACCACATGTTGGTGACCCAAACAGGCATTAGCACCATGCCAAAAGTCTAATGACCCAAATTGTTGAAACATACACAATAAATACTGGGTACACATGTGCTGTGAAAAATATGTAATATTGCCTTTTCTTGTCGTCTACAGAACAGTTCTCTATTCAGTGTTTAAAAAGATCAAGTATAGCCCTGGCCAGTACTGAGGGAATGACATAATACCAGTTTGACCTGATTTGCCTATTTAGAAGGTTACAATGTTATAAAATCTGGCATTTGAGAGAAGGGGAAATTACCTTATTTATTCATGGAAACACACTGCATTATTGTGCTGTGCCTGCAAAAATACAACCCACAAAGAGTGGATTATAATAATATAGGGCTTTGTTTCAGAACTTGGACAAAATCATTGTCTTCCCAAGTGATATTGACAAGGATTTACCAACTTTTACTCCTTTTCTTACAAGACTCTGTACAGTCTTCCTATCTATTGCTTGGAGCCTATCCTGACATGTTTTCTTAAACTTCAAAAATCCTGTGGCATCATCTCATTGATGACACATAAGAGTTGCATTTCTTCTGTATTTCTCCTCCTAACTCCTGATGTATTTTTAACCATGTTAAGAATTAGTACATCAGCAGGGTACCTGTAATGACAGAAGCAGTCCTTCCAAAACAAAACAGAATGACTGGATTTGGAGACCAGTTCACCTTCCTGGGCTGGGGATTTGGGAGTTGATTGATCACTGCATGAACTGTCTGCATTTCAAGTGTGAATGCAAATGAAAGGGGGTAAAGCTGAAGTAACTGTGAACATAATGATTTGGGAGGGGGTTCACAGCTCCTGTGACCAGCACGAATCCCAGCAGCTGTGCAGTAGCTCTGTTATGTGCAGCATTAATATGCAGCATATAACCCCATAGAGTATTACATACATGTGTTGCATGCCTGTGCCGCTATTCAGCTAAAACTAAATCTGTTCCAGTCTTGCCGAGAAAAAATAGACTCCTACCATTGTGCAAATGTATTGGTTTGTGTGTTTGTATATGCATGCATGTCTGCATATACACAAAGGCTTCAGATGGTGCAAGAACTGTTCTTCTGTCTTTCATTGGTGTCATGGCTAGTAAGTCAGATACTGAGGTTTTCTTGTGCTGTATCTGCATAGTCTGTATGCATTCCTCTTCAAAACAGGTGTTTCAAATTAGCACCAAACAAATGATAAGCAGGCCCTGCATACGCTGTGGAAGCGCGGCAAATTGCCAGGGAGGAAAAGAAAGTTTTCATCTTCTTCAGATGTTCATAAATGGAAAGCACTTAAATGATGTAGAAAACAGCCTTTTAAATTTCAGTTTACAAATGCCAGTTGATGGGATTAGAATCACAGTTTTGTTCTTGGTGAACTCACCCTTTTCTTGAGTAAACATCTAAGATGTAACAGCTAATCTTATTTGTAAAAGTGACTGTTGGATTATTATTAAATTACATTATTGCCTTGTGCCTTTGTCAGAATTATACTTTCTCATAAACATGATGGTCTAAAGAAAAAGATGGTACATGGGCTGCTGGAAGAAGTAATACATTTTATTAAATAACTGATATGATACGAAGAACTGGCCAAACTTCAAGGCACTCAAGCCCTTCTTCAGATTTCAAGGTCTGAGCACCCAAAAGGTGATCTAATTTTTCCAACTCTATCAGTTTGTCTGATAATGTCTACCAGCAAACCACCTTCTGCTTTGTTAAAGTTGGTACTGGTTCGTCAGAACAAAGGAGGAGCCCCAGGTTCCAGTGGAACTGCCAACTGATAGACCACTCTGGATTGAATCAATTCAATTACAAATTTCCAAAATAGCATCTAGGGTTCATAGACATGTCCATGTACTACAAATAACCATTGCAGAATAATTTACTAGCTGTCATAAATGCTTTAATTTTTGCATTGATTTACCAGTAAATAACTGTTTTAAAAAGGTAAGTCTGTAGTTCATGACTGTGACTTCTTAAACACTACTTGAATTGTGGCAGCTTGATGACAAAATTTTTAATGCAAGTGTGCTACCCTAAGCAATTCATTTTCCCTTCATTTTATTTTTTTTTACTGTACTGATAAGCCATTGCATGTCTCTGTAGGTATATGTGTAGATGAATTAAATAAAAATCTTGTTCAGAGGCAAGTCCTTTCTTCGTTAATGCACTTTTCTCATCACAGATCACATGGAAAATACTACTTTGTAGCAGGTAGGCTTACTCCAGTCATGATCTAAACCAGACGGAATCCTTTCAATGCTTTCAGTCTGATCGCCACTTCCCATACATGTTACTTCAACTCATTTGGGGAACAGTTTTTGAACTTTGATTAAAGCGTTTATCCATGACTTTGCATTCTTTAATCATATATTCAACAATCTGCAGGATTTGGTATTTTTTTGCCACATCCATTAAAAAGGCATTAATGCAGCACACTGTATCATAGATTCACTTTGCCTTTTTTATTATTTTGATGGAATTTGCTATCATTTTTCTGGTTCAGAGGTATACCTAACACTGCAAGTGCTCTGCCTCGGACTTCCAGTGACCAGTGACAACAAGCAGCTCTTGGTCTCCGGAGGGTGTTGAAGAGGCACACCTGGACATGCAGAGGAGCAGCTAATCCAAAGGAGAGAGAAATTCTGCCAGTTTCATCTTTCCCGAAGCCACAGCTCCAGCCTGCAATGCTGGCAAGCAGGCTTGGAGGCAATGCTGGGAAATATTTTGCCATGTTGTGGCAGTTCACAGTAAAACAGCCCTGGGTGATCAGAAACACTCAGCTACCCAGAAGGAACAAAGCTGGAATGGATTATTTCAGGTGCAGTAACTGCAAAATGGCTAAATAAAGAAATGAGCTGAGTTACTTATGTGATGTTTCCAGTGTTTCTTCTTTTGCTTTTTCTTATTAGGAGGCCTTGTTGTGTCCATCACTTTTCCTTCACAGACTATCTCCACACTTGGACTCCTCATCCTTTTTTTCTTTTTCTCAAGCTTTGTCTCACTACTTGCTAGATAGCCTGAAAGGCTGCATTCACCTGTGTAGCAGTCACTGAATTATGATAAAGTTTTCTCGGGGTCATTTTCTCTTGCTGGACTTGCGTGCTCCTCAACTGTGCTCTCCAGGTGGCAAGTTTTGTATTTCCTTTTTCCATCAAGATTTTCACTTTTCATTCTGTTCTTCCCTCCAGAAGTGGTCCTTGGTCTGTTGCTTGATCCACTTCTTGATCTGCATCTTTTGTCAGAGCAGTAGTATCTGCTGCAGGGTCCCCTCTGGCTCTACAGACCTCTCCATTTAGTAAAGGATTATATCCTTCGTTCTGGACTAGTAGATTGCCTTAAACAGTGAACATTAGATTGAACCCTCTTCCTGCAGGGGCACTCACAGCCATCTTATAAGTACACTCTTCAACCACCTCATCAGTACAAAAAGCAGAACCCTGCCGGTGTTTCCTTTGCTCATTTTCTCTTCTGTAGTAATCATTGCTGCCTCTGCTTCTTGATCTCCTTTTGCCATGGCCTTTGCTACACAATTGTGATCTGCTTACTTCTCTGAAAGTAGTGTTCTTATGACTTAAGAGAGCCTCTCTGGCTTTTTGGAGAGATCACAGCATCACAGCATGGTTGAGGTTAGAAGGGACTTGGCATTGGTGGAAGAGGATCAGGTCAGGGAATACTTGAGCAAACTGGAAATATGTACATCCATGGGCCCTGATGGGATGCACTCCCAAGTGCTGAGGGAGCTGGCAGATGTCACTGTGAGGCCACTCTCAACAATCTTTGATCAATCATAGCAACTATGGGAACTTCCCAAGGACCAGAGGAAAGCAAATGTCACTCCTGTCTTCAAGAAGGGCAAGAAGGACCCAGGGAAAGATAGGCCAGTCAGCCTTACCTCGATCCCTGGGAAGGTGATGGAACAACTAATACTGGAAACCATTTCCAGGCACATCAACAATGTGAAAGTCAGCAGTAGTCGTCAGCATGGCTTCACCAAGGGCAAGTCACGCTTAACCAACTTGATGAACTTCTACAATGAAATTACTGTCTTGGTAGATGAGGGGACAGCAGTGGATATTGTCTACCTGGACTTCAGTAAGGCCTTTGACACCGTATCCCACAAGATCCTCACAGAGAAGCTGTTGATGTATAGGATGGAGAAGCAGACAGTGAAGAAGTGGATTGAAAACTGGATGAATGGCCAGGGCCAGAGGGTAGTGATCAGTAGTGTGAGGTCTAGTTGGGGGCCAGTGACTAGCAGTGTACCCCAGGGTTCAGTAGTGGCTCCAGTCCTGTTTAACATCCTCATTAATGATCTGGTTGATGGCATAGAGTGTACCCTCAGCAAGTTTGCAGATGACATGAAACTGGGAGGAGTGGCTGAAACACCGGAGGGTTGTGCTGCCATTCAGAGGGACCTGGGCAGCTGAAGAAATGAGCTGACAGGAACCTCATGCAGTTCAACAAGGGGAATTGCGAAGTCCTGAATCTGGGGAGGAACAATCACAGGCACCAGTACATGCTGGGGACCACCCAGCTGGAAAGCAGCATTGCAAAAAAGGAGCTGGGCATCCTGGTGAGCACCAAGTTGAGCATGAGCCAACAATGTGCCCTCACAGCAAAGAAAGCCTATGGTATCCTGGGCTGTATTAGGAGAGGCATTGCCTGCAAGTCAAGGGAGTTGATCTTTCCCCTCTGCTCAGCACTGGTGTGGCCACACCTGGAGTGTTGGGTCCAGTGCTGGGCTCCCCATACACAAGAGACATGGACATACTGGAGAGAGTCCAGCAAAGGGCCACAAAGATGATGAAGGGACTGGAGCCTTTCTCTTATGAGGAAAGGCTGAGAGAGCGGAGACTGTTCAGCCTGGTAAAGAGCAGGTTCAGGGGGATCTTATCAATGTACATAAATACATGAAGGGTGGGTGTAGAGAAGATGAAGGACTAGACGACCTCTAGAGATCCTTTCCAGCCTCAACCACTTTGCCACTCTGTAATTAAAGCGCAGAATAATTTTCAAATTCTCCCTTTAGAATTATGAATTATGCTTATGGAAGAATTATGCTCATGGAAGAACCTCTCTGGATGTGATTTGCAAGGTTTTTCAGATGATATAAGATGTGTAATAAACAGCCTGCAATTTTCTTCTAGGAAAGGTAAAGGCCTATGGTTTTTGTGAATATGTAGAGAGGTTATGTCTGTTATATATAACCTCAAAATTAACTAAATCCAATATTAGTTATCTGTTATGCAAGTGTTGATGTAATTTAATGCAATGCCCTCTATTCTTGATAGCTTTGTTATCAGTATGTCTTTACTGATCAAAGCTTTTATAATGTAACCTTAATTTGGAGGAGGTATTTTCATTGCCCAGTTCTGTATACTTCTCTAGGTCCTTACTTCTACATTTGCAGCATTTCTGAAATAACCCACTGACTTTGTATATGGCACTTCTAAAATTACTGATTTTGCTGTGGAGTGGCCACAGCTGCTGGTAAACTGAAGAGCTGGGATTATAATTGAGATATATTAGCTGTGTTTGTTGTATGTCAGAGGGAAGAGAGTCATGTTTCTAGGTTTAACTTGCAAACATGGAAATGAAATTCTTCTGGTGGTGTCTTCTAGCCTACTAAGTTTATATTGTTTCGTGTGCATCAGAAAAAAAATAGAAAGTTCCTCTCAGCAAAAGCATTTTGATGTTAATGCCATGAAATGGGTAAACAGTTGGGAATACCCAAGAAAAGTTCACTATAGCTCACTAGTAGATGGTAAAGAGTTCATACATACTGTAGAAAATCTAAATACTTCTAAAACAACTTCAAATTTTAAATAAATCACCTGGAACTATAAAAACATGAGAGTTACAAAGGAACTTGGGAGAAAACAAAGGCAAGAGTTTCACAGCTTCTACTCATGACATGTCAGAATTAGATATTCAAATCATAGTGCACTGAACACCCCCATCTCACATTTTATTTAACAGAGATTAATGAGAGGAGATGACCATGTCAAATAGAAAATGTTCAGCTGTTCAGGTGCTTCAGTTAGATAACGGATTGGTAGTCAGTGGTATTTTGTAAATTTTGGAGAGACCTCATGTTGATGCTGATGTTCTGAGTGCCATCAGAATATAGTATTAGTTTTTACATATATGTAATTTCTTTCTTCATTTGTGTGTGCATGTTTGTGTGTGATAGCACAAGTGATATATTCACTTTGGCAGCATTAATGGATAAAATGGATCCACATAATCATGGGAGAAAAGGCAGATATATACATAAGGGATAAGTTCCCTTAGTTCAATAAAGAACATTGACCTGTGACTAAATCAAATTGTGGGTTTAAAGCTTGAGTATTAAATTAAAGAAGGGTTTTATTCCCTGGAGTTCAGATCATTGTGGAAATAGTAGGTTGTCGGAAGAATCACCTAAATGAAAGGTTTTCTTTTACTTCTTTTATTTCAGTTAGGACATTATACAGGTCATGCAAATAGATGAGAAATTGATAATTGAACATAATATAACTGAAATATGATTTTTATATATTTGCACTGGTACTTTATTTATAAAGAGGAAATTTATAAGAAAAGCAAGCTGTACACACATCAGAGTGTGTGTGTAAGCAGAGAATGAGTAAGCAAGAATGCCAGCTGCTTTTTAGAACAGGTATTTATTATTCAAAGAATACTCAGCACCCTAGCTTTGGCATAAGGCACAAAAGTGGAATGAAGCATGCTAGTTTAGGTGATTGGGTTGCCTTCCTAATAAACAATTTTTCTCTCAGTGCCCCTATTTATAAAATCCTTTCTGTTCATTGAATTACTTCTGCCTTTTTTTTTTTTTCAGTTTAGAACATTATCAGTAGCAATGTAATAAATAGATAACTTAAAAAAAAAAAATTCATGTTCTTTGTCCTGATTAAATTGTTGCTTTTCTTGATAGAGTGCTCATTGGAGAGTGACTTTTGGTCAAGAAAGAAAGGGAGCTCCCCTCTCAAACGTGAAGCAGCAGCGGTATCTAAAACAAAAAAAGGAAAGAAAATTTGATACTTCAGAAGAACAGGAGATACAAAGTGGTAAAGATGCTTCCTCTGGGGAAAATAATTTACTGTAAAACTAAGAAGGTTTGACTCATTCTTCCTTCTCAATGAGAAAAGAATGCCAGCTGCTAATAGCTAGATATGCTAAAGTAAGGCTTAGGGTGGCTTCTAATTCATGTTTGGACATAAATAACAGTATAAAAACAGTAATAAAAGTTTGTGGTAACTGAGATTGCAGCTCTCTAAATCTGTTAGGCAAACAACATATGCTTCATTAAAGATCGACAACATGGATGTAATAAAATTAGGTAACTCTAGTTGCACTAGGTTCGTGTGCTGCCACACACAAAAAGCTAGGCAGATAGTCCCCACATTTGTTGCCTTGTACAATAGCAAAATTTGCTTTACATGCAGAACTATACACGGTTGTGTGGTTATGTTCTGTATTCCCAAAGGTTACAAAATAGCCCTGCAGCCTCTCAGCTACTGCTTCCCCTATTTGTGTATGTGGCTGTGATTCTTTCTGCTGTTTTGTCCTCCCTCCTTTTTCTCTCAACTCCTTGATGAAAGGTTGAAGGGCTCTTCCACCTCTCTTTGCTACCCTGTCTCCCTTCCCACCTCTCCAAAATACTTTCCACCTTCCTACTATTGAAAAGTAGATGTTTTATACACTCAGGTTCTGTAAATTCACTTCCTATCTGCTCCCCATGTATGGTCACAGTACTGGCTTTTAACATTTAAAACCTATGATTCATAAGAATTTGATACTTATTATACTGCAGTACTATCTGCACCCAGCTAAATCAGGATCTACAATGCCATTGGCTGCCCATGGTTAGGTAACAATTCACATTATCAGTTCCAAATTCACTTGAGGAGAAATAGTGAGATGAGGGGATATGAAAATAATTAGATTAATTTTATTATATAAAGCATAATGTAACTGATTACATGTTGGTGACCATGTAATATTGACTATACAATTAAGTACTTAACGCCTGCACCAAGAATGTCCTGGAAACTGAAAACTAAAAATTGTTGGTAGAGTCAGCAGTTGCTAAAAATCCTGTTCAATATACATGAAAGTTGCTATTTGTGCAGTTACACATCTCTGTTCTTGCTCCCTCTCATCTGTATTCTAATTTTGACAGACATTTCTCTCTCTCTGACCAACTCGTGGTGGAGGGTGGAATTTCCCTTGCTGCAACCTTTGGCTGTTGCCTCTTATCCTTCTGCTCTACATTGCTGGGAGGAATCTGAGCTCACCTTTCTCTTACCACCCATCAGAAAGCTGAAGGCAGCAGTGGCTTCTGCTTCTCCACCCCACCATTAGTCTTCTCTGGGAAGAAACCAACCTCCCTCCTGTATATGAGCATCCCTTTGCAGGTCATGAGCACCAGCTCCCTAACCATCTAAATGTATCATAACTTTTATAGGATGTTTTTCCTTTTACAATGTGTAAACCCTGAACTGATTTTAAAAAAATTATTTGTTTGTTTGTTTGATTGATTGTTTGGGTTTTTTTTAAAATAGGATATTGTGGAAAAATCACGTATGTCTGCAAGCATGTTTATCTATACCTTCACCAAAACTATGTAGATTTTTTTGTTGATGTAGATGAAGTTGTGAGAACCAATGAATAGTTGAGTACTGCTGGTGTCCTTTGTAGGAATGGTACCCAGGAATGTAGATGTCAGTTTTTATGCATAGATACATTTTTTTATACTCTGAAATTGAACTTCTAGGTTATTCTCTAAGTGTTCATGAAGGATAGAAGGCAATTATTTACTTACAAGCTGTATTGCTTCAAATATCTAATATAGTATAGGTGACAGTGAATTGTTAATGAATGCTAAACTACATCAAAAGTAGGAGAGATGCGGGCCATTTGTGTACAGCTTTTGTCCAACTTCTGTCAGCATTTTATTATAGTGGGTTGTAGTGTTTGTAAAATATTCCACAAAGTATTTTTAAGTAGAACAATTTTTTTGCTAAAAATGTATCAGAGGCCCTATGCCTTTTACCTAAAGCACTTGGACTAGCTTTTTCATTCAGTTGCTTTCCACAGTAACCTGAATATCTTCTGGGCACATCATGTCACTGCAGTTACAGAGTGTGCTCTCCTTCAAAAGTGACACACTGTACACACAGTAATCAAAGGATAAAAATTGTCAGGAACCCTTAATATCCAGTGAAGGCAAAAAATGAAGGAATTCACCATTTTTATGATCTCTATATGTTAACTCTAACTGCTTATCTCTTTTCTGGACTCATTCTTCAGCAGCTTGTGTGCAGTTGTTATTAAAGTCATCATGCTGCTTTTTATGGTACAGAATATATACATTAATTATGGTTTAGCAGGTTTTTTAGTCGTGTTTTGGTCACCCACCCCAATTCTTACAGTATCAAGAAAACTGTCTGGCTGAAAAATCTCTTTTCAAGCTTCTGTTTACCACCAGAGTGTCTTGAAGATGGAGCTATTGCTATGTTTGCAAACTCTATGAGAAACCAAGGTAAGATCAGTGTAACTCTTGCACTGAGATTTTTTTTATCAGTAAACATAATGATACATTTTTGTAACCCAAAATGTCAATACTATCTATCCTTTTGTCTACCTAAAAAAAATACATATGGTATATGCATATAGCAGTTACATAAATATGTTTCTAGTCACATAGCCAAGATTCAAGCCCTCCTGTTAGGTTTGAAACACCACCAAGAACATCTTTAATACTTATTTAACTGAAAAAATTAAACAAGTATCTGTCTTGCCAGAAGTGAGGCATATGTGATGCTTTATAAACACGTAAGTCAGGGTCCTCATGTTGCAGTACTTTAAATCCTTCTTCCCTTTTTTTACTGCATGGATTTCAGGTATCCATGTGCGTTGAATTTCATCATGTTATTGCCCTGTCATCAGTCTCATGAAGTCCTGGCACAGTTCTTCTGACAGCCCACATCCTTACTAGCCTGTCTAACAGTATCACCAGCAAAGTTGCTAGTCTCACTCTTAACCCCCTTTTTTCACAGGTTTACATTTAGGAATGTACTGGATAGACCAGGTCCTAGCACTGATCTCTGCAGAACTGTGTTGGCAACTTTCCTCCATTGCAGGAGTTAATAGCTAACTCATACTCCCCTCCCCAAATTCCTATCTGCTAATTATTTATCAGACTTTACTACTGAGTCATTGTTTTAGGCTTAAGGCTTCTTTTAAGGCTTAAGGCTTCCTTTAAAAGCCATTAGGGGACTTGGTGAGAAGCCTTCTGGAAATCTCATAGACTATATTAAATAGATCTTCATTGCTTACTGATCCTTTTAAAGTAACATCAACAGCCTGAAAAGGCTCTAAAAAGCCTTTCCCAGATAAAGTAAATAAAACTGAAGTTTGAAGTGCATTTAAAAAATTTGTGTAACGTGAGGCAATCCAGTAGCAGGTGGTTACTGTGTATGTAATCCAAAAATCACTGTTCAGACAGCTGGGTCACCTATGCTATGTTAATTACTTCTAATAAAAGGCTTTATGTCTTAACTAAGGCTTTACCACCCTGATTAATTATTTTTGCAGGCTATGTAATAATAAATCTACATAATAAATACAGAGTTGACAGACAATAGGGATTTACTATTCTGTGGAGGCAGTCTGTAAATATGTTATGGTAATGTGATAAACACTTCAAATATATATAAACTGTTTTGGTATCCAATGCAAATACATACAGGACCACTTAACTAAACATATGAATTATTTATTTTCCAGTGTCTTTAATTCTATGTGCATTGTGATCTACCCAATATGATATGGGTGATTATTTTTCTCAGCTCAGATTGCCTTTATCCAAGATGTTGGGAAGCTACCACTGAAAAGACATTTTGGGAGGTAAACTTGACATGTACTTTAAGAACAACTTCTTTCTTAATACATTAAGAATCCTTTCATACAGAAACATCTTTAGTGTACACCTGTAATGTGACATTTTCCCTCATCTGCAGCCTTATAATTTTATATTTTGGCTCTTAAAACTTTTTTTCAGTTCAAATTACTTAGAATTACAACATTAGTAGCAACATTTTAACTACAATCTTGTTTTAAACTCTTGTTTAGCCTTCTCTTCCATTGTACCAAATATTAGTTCTCTGACCTAGGCATAGGTCTGTTTGTCCAGGGCATGATCTGGATAAAATCTTTGGGTTTGCAAACAAAAAGATTTATGTGAGAATAAAATTGCCAGCCAAGGTCAACTGACCACACTAGTATAAGCCAAAATGTTTATAACTTTACAAATTAATTGTAGACTTCCTTATGCCATTAATTTTGTCTGCAGCCTTTATTTAAATACTGATAGACCTTTTGTATCTGCATTAATAAACTGGGTGTATAGCATTTTAAGCTTTACCTGAGAGGAAGTTCCATATATTCTGTGGGTTCTCATGCAGGTTACGTAGTGTTGAGTCATGGGCCCAAATACCTATAATTGGAATATGTGCACAGAGCCATAAAGCATAATATTGATGGTAGTGATGTAAGAAAAGAACGTATATGGCTTGAATTAATGGTGGTGAATAGAGGTTATTACTACCAGAAAAGTTGAAAGCTGTTGAGCATCAGTGAAGGGGGGAGACTTGTGCAGTACGTGGGCAGTCTTTTCCACTGTAGTTTCTGTGCTGAGAGCGCAGGAAACGTGGTGGGTATTCCATCGTAACTTAGCATTGCTGTGATAATTTCAGAGGTTAAAATTTGAAACACTTACTGATAAAGATCCTGGCACACCAGACTCACTTGTTAGTTATGAGGGGGACCCTGCTGATGTGAATGCTATGGAGATGGCCGAACAGATGGAAAAAAGCAAAATGAATGTGAGTGAATGGGATGGACTCCCTCTTACTTCCAGCCAATGCAGTGGAAACGAACGGCCTTGCCATCAAAGCCTCTGCCTGCTGCAGCTCAAGCAATCATGGAGGAAGATGAATTCAAAATACAGGAAAAGGGTAGTGACTGAATATAACAAATTATCAACCACTAATTCACCAAAATAGATTAATATGCTACAACAGCCTTTGCTAAAGAGAGCATAGTCTGCACAAGAGTACTCCTTTAGCTATGTAGGTGGGCTGGAAGGCCAAGTCAGCATCCAGACAAGTTTCCTCAGCTTCCCCTTAACTTGCAGGATCAGACTCGAGCTGAATACTAAATCACAAGCCGTTCCCTGCCTGTTCTGAGCCACAGGAGTTAGCCTTATTTATAAAAAGAGGTAACAATAAATTAAGGACTAATAGAGTTAGAAAGAGACTGTAGATAGGCAGCGTCACTCTTTATTTTTAACACATTTCTATTTACTCTGCATTTGTACGGCATGTTTCCAGAGTCCACATTTGATAAGTTGTTGGCATTTGAAGGTTTTATTAAAATTTGCACCTTCGAAAAAAATTGCTGTTTGGAAGCTTGAACCTCCTAAAAGAAGAGACCGAAGCGTGTATGTAAAAATTTTATATCCCATACTGACGATGTAAGTAAAACTCCTGCCGCGTGAAGGCTGTTTTGCACTCTGCAACAGATACTTTATGTGAACATAACATAGGAAGAAAACATAAAAAATATTTCAAAGTAGCTAAGAATATTAAAAAATATGAAGCGGACGCGTTGTATGAGAGATCATTTGGGACGCCTTTTTTGAGAATGTTTCCGCCATTTACCGAGGGGGGAAATCCAACCATCAAGCAGAAGCCCTCGCGCCCTTTGCATTCCGTAGAAGCTGGCGGCGCAGCATGCCGGTTTTCCCCTCGAACGGCGGTGGTGCTGGGGGAAAGAACAGCCCCGGGTCTGATAAAGGACGCGAGAAAAGTGGTTCTCACCTGCCCGCGCAGCCTGTGCAGAGTCCCCCCGTGACCGGGACGCCTCTCCCTGCCGTGACTCGCCGCGCTCGGCGATCCCGCGGGGGCCCCGGCGCACCTCACCGGCGGGCGGCGGGCGGCGCCCCCGCTCCCGCTCCCCCGCCGACCCGCAGCGGCGGAGCAGCGGGCGGGAAAGCGGCCGCTCCCCACGCCGCGCCGTGCTGCGCCGCCCGCGCCCGGCGCCGCCGGGGCTCGCCGGCCGGAAGCTCCCGCCTCCCCGGGCCGAGCCCGCTCGGCCGCCGCAGGTGCGGCTGCCCGGGCGGGGCGGCGCAGGTGCGGGCGCGGCTGCGGGCGCCGAGGGCGGCCCAGCGGGGAGCGGAGCGGGGCGGCGGCTGCTGCTCCCGGGCCTGGCCACCCGCGCGCACTCGTCGGCCGCACCGTCCGCTTTCGTCCGCCCGGCGCCGGGCGCCCTTTGGACTCTCCCGTCGGGTGAATGAGAGGCGGCCGAGCGGGGCCGGGGACCGCCTGACGCCGGGCCCCAGCGCCGGCCATGTCGAGGAGCGCCGGCTCGGAGGGCGGGCGGCCCGGCAGGTCGCTGCTGCCCCGCGGGGCCGGCCCCGGCTCCGGCTCCGGCTCCCAGCTCCCCCGGGACGCGGAGCCGCGCACCGCCGCCCCCCTGCCGCCGCCCCCGCTCCCCCTGCGGCCCCCCTTCGGCCCCGACGCCTACCCCGGCGAGGGCAGCCCCGGCCCGAGCGGGCCGGCCGAGCTCAAGCCGGTCCGGCGGTTCATCCCGGACTCGTGGAAGAACTTCTTCAGAGGCAGACGCAACAACGGCTCCAGCTGGGACAGCGCGGCCTCCGACATCAGGTACATCTCGGACGGGGTGGAATGCTCGCCGCCGTCCTCCCCGGCCCCTCTCCAGCCGGAGCCCAGGTCGGCGCCCGGCTCCTACAAGGATCCTTACGGGGGATCGGGCGGGAGCTACGACTCGCGGAAGGAGGCCGAAGCCATGCTGCCCGGGGACCCCCGCGGGTCGCTGGAGCACCGCGCAGCCACCGGGCAGACCTACAGCGAGCGGGTGGAGGCCTACAACCAGCGGTACGCCTACATGAAGTCCTGGGCCGGCCTGCTCAGGATCCTCTGCGTGGCGGAGCTGCTGCTGGGCGCCGCCGTCTTCGCCTGCGTCACGGCCTACGTGCACAAGGATAACGAGTGGTACAACATGTTCGGGTACTCGCAGCCCTACGGCTATGGGGCCGGCAGCGCCTACGGAGGCTACTCCTACAGTGGACCCAAAACGCCTTTCATCCTGGTGGTGGCGGGAATGGCGTGGATCGTCACGATAGTGCTGCTGGTGCTGGGCATGTCGATGTACTACCGGACTATCCTTCTCGATTCCAACTGGTGGCCGCTGACTGAGTTTGGAATTAACGTGGCCTTGTTTTTTCTGTACATGTCAGCTGCCATAGTGTACGTCAATGACACCAACCGTGGTGGGCTCTGCTATTACCAGTTGTTTAAGACACCGATAAATGCATCTTTTTGCCGTGTAGAGGGAGGTCAGACAGCAGCAATCATCTTCTTGTTTGTCACGGTCATCATCTACCTAATTAGTGCGGTGGTTTCTCTAAAGTTATGGAGGCATGAGGCAGCTAGGAGGCACAGGGAATTAATGGAACGGGAGGTAAGTCATTTTGTGTCCACTGGGTAAGGTGTGATGGGGAGCAGTTGTAAGATCTTGCCATGCTGTAGATGGAGTCATATCAGGTGTCTTCTCTGCAGCAGGTCCGTAGCCTTTGAGGGTGAGCTTTCACCGGTCTTAACAGTGCTTGAGATCGCCAAATGAAAGGCGTTTTTAAGATGTCTGATCCAAATTCTTGGGCTTTTTTTTTTTTTTCCATTCACTTTGGCAAGGAGCTGGCTCTGTTCTCTTTGTAATACTCAGCTCTCTTCCTGCGTCAGCTGATGAACTACTTCCTGGTGCGTATTTTCCAGACAAAGGAAGCAATGAACAATGTGCTTATTCAGCTGTTCTGTAGGGTTAGGCTTAAAGCCACCTAGCATTTATTTGAAGACTGTGCTTTCAGCACATTACAGGCTAGCATGACTGACCATAAGAACATGAAATACTGATTTTTACTTTGCAAGCAAAATTCCAAACTACTTCTTTATGTCTTTTCAGCCTTCCTTACAATAGTTATCAGAAAATAATAGTAATAACAGAGTTGGCTAGATTCTGGTGTCTCAGATTTCAATCAACTTTATCTTTTTCTCATCAAGTATTTAGCACTGCTGCTGGCCTTGCCCTTACTAGAAGCATTCAATACTCACCTGGTTAATGATAAACTGTAATAGTAGAGACTTAGCCCTCTCAGCGAGAGAATTCAAAGTCATTTGTGTAAAACTTCCTTCACGTGAAAACACCACCAAGAAGACCTTAAAAAAATTAATAAAACTTAATATAGCATAAAAATTAACATGTGAAGCCTACATAAGCCTAACTTAAGAAGGGGTCAGCATTTAAGTGATTTTAGTAGGAGAGCACAAGTTTAAAGTTGCATGTCCTCTGCTCTGTGACTGTTGTCTGATTTGCAGCATTTTCATTTAACACTGGTTTCCATTCCACCATCTTGAATAACACTGAGACTCCCCTTTTGAAAGGTACATTGCAGCTCTTTGATAAAAGTTTTTAACCCACTTTTAATATGTCCTGCAAGAAAGAGGTGATTGTTGGAATTAATTATACAGAAGGCATTCAATCACTCTTCCTTGTTACAATCCATGTTCTTTTATTCCAGGTACTTAATGTTTCTAAAGGGAATTCCTCTATAATATAGGTTAGGCTCTGGAGAGTGCTGTGCAAAATAGCTGCTGCCTGAGCTACTGGTTAGTGCACTGTTGTGTTTTCTAGGCAATGAATTAGCCTGCAGAGTGTCAGTGAGTTAATATGGGCTGGAATGTGAAATAATAAAGGAGACTGGGAAGTGGATGGAGTATTTTCTGCAAGCTGTTCCTTACAGCTGTGGTCTGGGAGATCCTGTCCTTGTTCTGCGTTTTGGGTGCTTGTTTTTGTTCCACTGTTCTTAACCAGTCTTTAAATCAATTGATTTGAAAATATTCCTTATGCTAAATTTCTTCATACCTAAATATAAATGTAATTCTCCGTACAGCATGATTTTGAGAAAGTTTAGATTTTAAGACTCTGCTTTTGCATACTGTTTTTGCTGAAAATAAAACTTACAGTTCTTTCCATTTTTTGATAGATGAAAACACAGTCCTCTTTTCCAGAAAAGAAGGTAGGAAATAGGATTTTATTCTTCTGTTTACTGGTATTTCCAAATGGTTGTTCTTTTTCATGTCACTATTTTGATTGACCTATCTATTTATTTACTTACTTGGCTTGGAAGAGAGGTTTAATTCTTTAATGTAGTCCAGAAAACATTCTCCTACCTAGAAGATTCAGAACAAGCTTGTAAAGAAGTTACTACTAGTTAGGCTAGGTTATAAAATTTACTGTAAATAGCAAATCTGATGACTGTGTGTGCTCTTACCCTCTTCTATGAAGTTACAAGTTCTGTAGCATTTATCACAGAGTTTTGCAGACATGGCTAGAACAGCAGGTCATCTGATGGCATTGTAGGTTTTAGAGACTCTCTTTCCTCCTGGCTGGCTGCTTAATTTGGAGGAGAGCCAGTGCAAGCACAGTGGCAGGTACTCTGTGAGTTGAACTTGTTCCTGTGTCTCTGAGACTGCTCCAAAGACGTCCTTGCCAGTTCTGAAGTATCAGCAATGTTAGTGCTTCTGCTGCACGAAGATGTGGTTGCATATGCTACAAAGATTGTATAGGATCTTAACAGCAGATGTTGATTCCCAGAGAATTTATGGTGTATTTATTTCAGTCTTAAATGTCTCCTGTTAGATACTGTGAATTTCCTACCACTGTTTTCTTTGCTGCTTCAGTACTGGATCAGGATCCTTTTTTATGTGTTCCAACAAGACTCCACGTGCTTTTATTTCTGGATCAAGGAATAAATTGTGCAATAGGAAACAGGGGGAAAAGGGAACTCCAGAGAACCGAGTGATTCCTGTTCATTCACAAATCAGTTAGATATCCAAGGAAACTTCCTTAAATCATTTTTTTAAGACATACAAGACCAATCTTTCCAAGCCCCAAGAAATATTTGTCATTGGTACCACTGTTAGGACAAACTGAAGATGGATACTGTGTGAGAAACATTACTGTAACTCTTTACTAATTTTCTAATTACAATAAGGGTTGTAAGAAAAACCTATGATTTGCTTCTACTGCTGCTCAATATTTCTATCTCTGTCTTCAAATGAGTTGGGTATTTTGTGGTTTATGCATATTGCATATGAAGTAAAACTGACTTCATTAAGAATTATTTTTTTTTCTTCTAAAACAGTATGAAAGTGATGACAGACCAAGAGAAGAGGTCACTTACAGGCAGCTTAAATCAGTGGAAAGAAAACCAGAACTACTTAATGGTCATATACCTGCAGGCCACATTCCTAAACCTATAGTGATGCCAGACTACTTAGCGTAAGTAACTTGACTTTGATGAACAAACTTAATGGAGAATACTTGAATGATGTTTTTCACTGAGCATTTCTCATATATACACCAATGGTTTTGCTGCCATGCATGTGCTATGGGAACTCATAATTTTTTATTAAGTTAATGTTAACAATAGAGAGGATGGGGGCTGGTATCAATGGCATAGAACCAGTGATATAAATAAAGAATCTTAAATTTAAAAAAAAACACCCAAACATCAAATGTTAAAGCAGAATGTTATAATCTAGCAAATGCTATAACTGCTAAAGGAACAGAAGACCACCACACAGACAATTTAGAAAAAAATAAAATGCATGGGAAATTACTTGTGTTTTTAGCCCCTGAAATTGACTACTCTTGTACTTTCTAAGTGCTAAATCTATTAACATGCTCCTAGCCCTTTCCATGGTGAAGTATGAGATCATAAATTAATTTTTATACTATTTGCCATAGACTAGGACACAAACTGAAAGACAGGAGGTTCCACCTGAATATTAGGAAAATCTTTTTTACTGTGGGGTTTAGCACAGGTGGCCCAGATTATGGAGTCTCCATCCTTGGAGATATTCAGATACTGTGTGGACACAGTCCTGGGCAACCTGGTCTAGGTGGCCCTGCCTGAGCAGGGAGGTTGGAGCAGATGACCTCTGGACATCCCTTCCAACCTCAACCATTGTGTCATTCTGTGATTTCAATGCTTTACATACATGCAAATTTCAGCAGGTTATGAGATTAGCAAACAATACAGAAATATACTGTTGAGGCATGGGGTCCATGTGTTTGTTGAAGTGCTAACTCTAAAACAAGTC
The DNA here is from genome assembly GCF_947461875.1 of Haliaeetus albicilla. Lineage (NCBI taxonomy): Eukaryota > Metazoa > Chordata > Aves > Accipitriformes > Accipitridae > Haliaeetus > Haliaeetus albicilla. The sequence continues at coordinate 54,952,078 of NC_091516.1, forward strand.
TTTTTTTTTTTTTTTTTTTTTTTTTTTTTTTAAAGGAAATACCCAGCAATTCAAACAAATGAAATGCGAGACCGGTACAAAGCAGTATTCAATGATCAGTTTGCTGAATATAAAGAACTGTCTGTGGAAGTTCATGCTGTATTAAAAAAGTTTGATGAGCTGGATGCATTGCTTAGACAGCTTCCTCAACATCCTGAAAGCGTATATGTAAGTACCTGTGAAATGGGCTCATGGAGAACAGGTGTGGTATTAGACAGTTTCTGACTGTCTTTAGCTAGGGCACAATGTCTTGTAATGCTGGCAGTGACTCTGTGGGAGAAAAAGTTTCCCCAAATATGTTATTTCTTCTCTGGTCATCAGTCAAGGATACCAAGTTGCAATTAAGTTGTATACATGTTTTTTGTGGGGGTTGGTTTTTTTTTTTTTCATGCTAGTAGCTTTCAAGTTTGAGTGAGTTACAGTTAACTTATGTTCACTATTTCTCAAATACAAGACTTACAATTAAAATGTTACAACTAGAATGGATTGATCAAATGAGAATTCTACTTCTGATGAGCATTTTGTAGAATTTACATGAAGTTATGGACTACACTCAAAGTGTTTAAAAATGTGTGGTCTCTCTCATTAGGAACAGGAAAGGATATCAAAAGTTCTGCAAGAATACAAGAAGAAGAAAAATGTGAGTGTTTTCAGCTTTACATTGCTAATGAATCTAGCAAAGAGAGTGTAAATAGTCAACATGTCTTACACTAGGTACAATTTGCTAACTCAGGGTATCTGTAGCTACTACAGGACTTTGTATATTTTGTCTTCTAAAACTCTGGCAAGTTAGGACACAACCCACTCCACTCATGCCAACAACCTGTTTTGAGAATAATGATTCCATTAGCCAGATGTGGGAAAAAAAACCCCACAACAGTTAAGCTGTCGTGGTTTAACCCCAGCCAGCAACTAAGCACCACGCAGCCGCTCACTCACTCCCCCCCCATCCAGTGGGATGGGGGAGAAAATCGGGAAAAGAAGTAAAACTCGTGGGTTGAGATAAGAACAGTTTAATAGAACAGAAAAGAAGAAACTAATAATGATAATGATAACACTAATAAAATGACAACAGAAGAAACTAATAATGATAATGATAACACTAATAAAATGACAACAGTAGTAATAAAAGGATTGTAATGTACAAATGATGCGCAGGGCAATTGCTCACGACCCGCCGACTGACACCCAGCCAGTCCCCGAGCGGCGATTCCCTGCCCCCCACTTCCCAGTTCCTACACTAGATGGGATGTCACATGGTATGGAATACACTGTTGGCCAGTTTGGGTCAGGTGCCCTGGCTGGGCATGAGAAGCTGAAAAATCCTTGACTATAGTCTAAACACTACTGAGCAACAACTGACAACATCAGTGTTATCAACATTCTTCACATACTGAACTCAAAACATAGCACTGTACCAGCTACTAGGAAGACAGTTAACTACATCCCAGCTGAAACCAGGACAGTATCCACCCCTTATTCTATACCATTGACGTCATGCTCAGTTCCCATACCTTTAGTTACATCCTGATCAATCATCACCACCTTTCCATCCCTTTGAGACATATGAACAATGATATATATATATATATAAGTATACACACACAGAGATACCATTCCTTTAGTTCATGGGTTATGTTCATAAAATGTTTGTTGAGTTCATTTAGTTTCCGACTCTGGGCTCCATCTGTCATACCCGTCTGTCTGGGCAGGAGGGATGGTGCAAAGTCCTCTCAGTTGGTAGAGCAGAATTGGGCTTCAGTGCGGTGTGACGAGCAGATGACATTTGACGCAGCAGGAGGATGGTGTGCACCGTTGGATTGTTGCATGCTGGAGTCAGTTCTGGTTCCATCACTACTGCGCTTTGCTCAGTTTTATCGCAGTTCTTTCTTGCTTGATCCAAGTGATTCTTACTATAGTACTATGGACATAGCATGTAACAATTATAGTAATGATAACATACAGTAGCAGGGTTATATAGCAACTAATATCATACAGTTTAATTCTGGCTATTTTCACCTAAAATCAGATCCCCTTGAGGCACACATCGGACTTCTCCATCTTTTCGCATCACCCACCAAGTGCACCCAGGCACTTGAGCAAAAGCAATCCCACGAATGGGTTTACCTTTGCCTGAGGCAGGAGTAACCCAGACTGTTTTCCCTAACATATTTTTCATGTGCACTACAGGGACTTTATCCCCTTCTACAGTATGTAAAAATTCTGATTGGGCAGGGCCACTCCAATTGGCAGATCCTCTGATGTTGACTAACCAGGTGGCTTTTGCTAAATGTGTATCCCAATGTTTGAAAGTTCCACCTCCCATTGCTTTCAATGTAGTCTTTAACAGTCCATTGTATCACTCAATTTTCCCAGAGGCTGGTGCATGATAGGGGATATGATACGCCCACTCAATGCCATGCTCTTTCGCCCAGGTGTCTATGAGGTTGTTTCGGAAATGAGTCCCGTTGTCTGACTCAGTTCTTTCTGGGGTACCATGTCGCCACAAGACCTGCTTCTCAAGGCCCAGGATAGTGTTCCAGGCAGTGGCATGGGGTACAGAATATGTTTCCAGCCATCCGGTGGTTGCTTCCACTGTTTTCATCTTCTGAGAGTATGTCTCATCTCTTAGTGTTACAAGATTGGTTATTTTGGGGGATCCATTTCATTTATATTCACTGACTGACACAGTGATACAACATATATATAAGTTCACAACAGAAAACATTAGTCTTACCCTTGAAAAGAAGTTTTGTATTTTCTTTGTGGCATGGGACTTAGACTCTCAAAATGTAATTTTCAGTGTAATCTAGGAGGTTTCTCTTTGTTATTTTTAAATGTGGGCAGTAAATGTGTACCTTTGTTCCATTAGAAACATAATATGTTACAAATACCTTTTTTCATGGAATTCAAATTTTGTGTCCATGTTAGTTAAACTTTATTGCTTTTTGAGGGGGAGGGATTTATTAGACATACCACAAGGCACCTATAAAATCTAAATTACATAGTAGGATGTCATTTATATTTGCAGATTTCTGTTTAAAAACTGCTCTGTGTACTATGTAACTACAGTATATAAAAGCAGAACCTTTTTTTCCAGCCTTTCATGAAGGAACAGGAAGCAGGAAATAAGAAATTGTGGCCAGGGAAAAAGTGATTTGGGGAGAATATTTATATATTGTCCTTAATCAAGAACATTACTGATAATAGACTATTCTTGGAGGAGTCAGAACGTATAATATATTAATGTAAAGGTTTTTGTATTTTTGACAGGATCCTGCATTTCTGGAGAAAAAGGAGCGTTGTGAATACCTAAAGAATAAGCTTTCTCACATAAAACAACGGATTCAGGACTATGATAAAGTTATGAATTGGAATGTAGAAACTTAGCTATGCCTTCACTTTGTGGATACTGTTTCCTATTTTTTAAATCAATATGTGTATTTTAAACTATTTATTTACTCTCAGAACAGTACACCTATGGGGATTGCTTAATCACTTTGTCACTTATTTAGATGTTGTACTTTACTGGGAGGTTTTGTATGCAGATCCAATTTTAAATTTATGTAATGAAGTTATCAGATCAGTTTAGAAAACCTGTGCTAAAGTTCTGCTTTTATTAGACAGCACACAGCCTGGCCTGTTAAATACTATATTTGCAAACTTGCAAAGCCTAGTGGAGAAAGTAATTCTAAATACCATGTCAAAAGTTTGCACAGAAATGCCATTAACAATTACAGATTTTATTTACAGCTGACATCTTAGTGATACAGGAAGGAGTTGAGCTGTTCTTTCTGGCTGGGCTTTGGTGGAGTCCTTAATCACACTGAATAATTTTGGCAAGTCAAAAATCAGTTTAATAAGACTTTTTGTATTGTATTTCCAAATGCTCTGCTCTATGACAGAAATTGTCTGGAATTTTACCCAACAAGAGATGGAAAATAACTTCCTATTTAAGCAACCATACTGTGGGGGTATTTGGTTTTAGGTTTTTTTGTGGGGGTTTTTTTTGTTCCTCTCTTTAGAGGTGATGCAACAAATTTATATATGGCCTTAAAGGAATAGAGGTACAGGATGAGACTCATGTTAGTGTTCTGTTAGTGTTGCTACAGGCCATTATGCTCTGCATGCCTTTTCTGGGTCATCTTAGTAGGAAACCTTGGGTTTAAAGGCAAAACACTTTATTCTTCATCAGCAAGTAACAGGACTTTTTGTCTACATAGCAGCTGTTTGTGAATTTGGCATTCAGAGAGTAAGTACAGCAAAATTAGTTCTCATTCAAAGTATAAATTATTAGTATCCTTATAAGGCCAGGTAAAATATCTTAATAGACATGCTTTCCAGAGCATATCTGCATAAATTCAATATACATTATTATATTTTATCTTGGGGATAGTTTGTGTACACAAACATTTTCATAAGCCAGTACATTTTCTCTTTGTATCCTTTTTCACATCTGTTTACTTTTTTACTTACTAAAATTGTTAGAAGCATTGATAGTTTCTTTGTACAGTTTTCTACAACTGCAATTTATCTGTTCTGAAATATATTTTAATTTGAAAAAAAAAACCCCACCAGTGTAGCCGTGTTATTCTATTGCTTATAAAAGCATTGTGTTAGAAAATGTGCTCTGATTAAGGTTATTTCAAATTTATGTTAGCAATCATTTTTTCTTTAAAAGAAAGTTTTCAACTTTTGCCTTAATTTAAAGGCAAGACATGAGGAAAGCTGCTTCCAGGTGAGAACAGTGATGGTAGTACCACCTGTTCTTCAGTACTGGAAATCCATTAATGTACCTATCTCTGGCAGTTATATCCCTTCTGATTTTTGAGCCCTTATCATTCACACTGCAATCCTGATAGCTACAAACCCACTTTCATATTTAAAAGATGACATTCCAATTTTATCAGCCACTTAATTCCCAGAGTTTTAGTGGGTGAAGTAAATAACACAAGACACCATGGGAACACTGAGAGAATTTGAAAACTTGGCACCTCTTCATATGGAAGCCTTCAGCCTTATCTACCTGGAGGGTGTCTCAATATTTTCATCAGTCTGAAGTCAGATGACAGTCAGTGCAATGCCTTGTTCTCCCTCTTTTCAAGTTTCTCTCTCTCTGGTTCATGCTTCTGTTCTTTTCAAAGAAGAGTAAACCTCTTTACCTTATAAAGGAGCTGGGCCAAGTGTTTTATACACATTGTGCTATATACTTGTTAAACTTTTCTTTGTAAGATGCGTCCTTGGCCAAATCCCTGCAATCTAAATGACCTCCTCTCACTGTACACACAGGTTTCTCATTTTTTCTCAGTGGGAGTTCTGGGCATTGCATCAGTACCAGGTCCAAGTTTAAGGATGTTTATAAAGTGCTAAAGAGCAGAGATTACTCTTATGTTTTCTTTGGAAGATTCACAGTCTGCACCCTTAGTAGGTCTTCCTCCTGCAGGACACTGAGACCCCGCTCCAGGCTCCCTTTGACAGTGGTCTGAGTTTCGGTCTCTGAGAAACGGGCTCCTGGCCCCGCAGACAGTGCCTGCATAGCCTCTGCAGAAGCATCGTGCTTGTCCTTTCCTGCAAATGGGTTGGGAAAAGGGGACACCATGCCTGTGGCTGGAACAAGGAAATAAACCAAGCAGAGACAGCTGTGTGTGGGTTGCTCTGTGTTTCCCAGCAAGGTGCCACAGGTGTGGCTGAGTGGATCTTCCAAAAGCTGCCGAGAGAAGATAGGTAAAAATACTCCCTTCTGCCAGCCTTTTGGGTTTCAAATAGGATTAGTGCGGTGCACGGCAGTAGGGTGTGCTGAGCATGGAGCCCCAGGAGAAGGCATTTACCTTAGCAGCATAGGAAGTCCAGCAGGGCAACATGTTGCAACCATTACAGTAAATTACTTGCTCAGTCCTGAATCTGTTAGGACCTCAGCACTGCTAAGCAGGCACTTTGGGTGCATACAATTGGTAAGCTGGTTTTGCTCTAACCCATCAATGAAACACTGAAAAGGGTCTTGTCAACAGTGCTCTGAACATGCCAAAGAAAAAATATTAGTCTAAGAAACATTTTTATCTCTTAGAGAAATTGAGATTAATGAAATAAGAATTAATGGCTTGGAGTTGGTTGGTTGATCAAGTCAAATGCAAGACAGAAATTGGGAGGAAATTGAGTGAGAATTAGTTACAATCAGAACTATCAGGGAAAGTGGTCTCTTGATATCCTTAAGGAATAGAAGCTATACTTCCGACAAAACTGAAGTCATTAGATGATTATCGGTCTCCCTAGTCTCAACTCTGTGAAACTACATTGTTACATGTATGTGTAAACTGTCTGCTATGTGGTCTTGCTCAGTGATTGGGTTTTTGCAGAAGGTAGTTAACATTTATTTGAATCTTACCAATTGCTATTGCCCTACATCAATGCGCATCCACTTTCAATTACAGCCTGTCCTCAGATACTGAGTGTATATAACAAGAACTTTTATCCTTCAGTCTTCCTCTTAGAAAATGGCTGCCTAGCTACACAGGTCTACAAAGGGAAATGTCCGAGAGACTTAACAGTTTCCAGGAATATTAATGGTTTTCAAACTAGACTTGAATAAATCAATAAAAGGGCTTTTTTTTTTTTTTGTCTTGATAGGATATCCTTGATCAAGACAACTGTGGCAACATCTGCATACTCTTTACTAATCTGTACATTTTTGCAGGGCAGATAAAGCAGTGCCTAACAAATATAACCAAAAGTTTGTATCACGTAGTAGGGTGGACTAGCTTTCATGACAGCGAATCAACTAAAAATACTTGTGGCAATGAAAAACCTAATTGATTTGAAATGGTAGAAGAAGCTATCCAGTATTTATTTTATTAATCTCAAAATTGTGGTGGGATTTGAAGCATTTGGACAATCATAATCTACAAAATGGTTGTATATCCTGCATTCCTGTCCATCATTTAAATTCTTGGCCTTAACAATAAAAAATATCCCTTTTCTGAAGGAAGTCTCATTTCTTTCTTCTATTACAATTGTCAGCTTGCAGCCATTTTTCCATTTTGATGTTTTATGAATTGGACTTTTTCCTTCTTAAGAAAGGATGGCACGTGATCTAATGGGAGTAGATCAAACTACAACTGTATTTCAGTTCCTAGAAGCAAATCTTGAATTCATAAACTCAAGAATTTCCCTTTTTCCACCTTCAGTAGTTTTCATTGCTTTCCTTCAAAATATCTGGGATTTTTCCCAGGTATGGTTTAATTGAAAGCTAATTCATTTCTCCTGTTTCCCCCATATTTATAAATTGCTTCCGATAAATGCAACAGACTGAAGGATACAGAAGCGGTGAGTTTTTCCCCACTCCTGTTTAAGGAAATGTTACTGCTGTTTAAATGTTTTCTTCCTCATTTATTGTCTTACTTGGATGCAGAGTGACACCCCTTAGAAACGGATGCTCAGCAACTTTCCTGTAATTCAAGACCTCAAACCCAGTCTTGGCACACTTCCACCGTATCCAGTAAAGTTATGATTGCTCTGCAGAGAAATTGGCTAAAATGATCTCTAGCTTAATTGAGCTAATCCTCACTGTGATGCTTATGAAATGGAAACTCTTGGTGACATGCCATCGATCAGTGCTGCTCAGAATTATGTTTTGCTTCTACCAAAAATAATCACGTAACATCAAAATACCTGAAACTTATTTGTTACCACTTTTTCTGTTTTGATGTTAATATGAAAAGATCTCAAACTCTTTCTGCACATGAAAGAGTACACTTTTGCATAACTGCATTTTTTTGCTTACGTTATGGGAAAGCAAATATTTGCAAGCTTTTAAAACTACATGTAATTTTCACTGTAACAAAATAAATAGAGACATTCGTACAGTTCTAGAACCTGCATGGAAATCCTGTTTAAATATAGATAAAAACCTTGTGGAATTACCAGAACATGCAAAATGGCTATGATGTATTCTTTCATCTGGAAAGATTCCTTACTCCCTACTATTCCTAAAATATGTGCACTTTGTTGTGGGATATTTAGAAAACAATGGACATATAGTGAACAATCCAGGCACAATGGAACTGATTATTCCGTGAGCCAGAGGCCTCTGCAGGCAGCAGGCCTCAAGGACATGGTGAAGATTAACTGTTGCTACAGATTTGATGAAGCGAGCACGAAAAGTAGAACAAGGCTAACTGTTGCTACAAAAGTTTGATGAAATAAGCACAAAATGCTGAACAAAGTTGGGCCTACGTGACTGAAAGCAGGACACAAGACAAGTTACAGGCAGGGGGAACCATTTGCGTGATCAGAAGGCCTTATCCTATCACATTATTGTTTTAGGCACGTGGACAGCACATGTTAACCAATCAACAGATGGCTTACGCATGAGCAGGAACTAAAATACTTATATAAACCAAGCTATTTGGGCAATAAATGGGCATCTGCGTTAATCATATTGATTGTGTGCAGTGTCCGTGACTTCCGCGTCGACACTCTGTAGATGTTATTGGGTTTCTTCCTCTCACCCTATAACTATGAGTAGTTATATGAGTAGTTACAGTAATTTTCCTTTTCTACCACTGTATGTAGTATTCCATTCTGGAGATATATAAAAATTATATATAGGCATGTGTAAATTAAATGTAAATTTTTTTTTTCTTTTTCACAGCAGATTTCAGATCTTGGTAGTTTTGAGTGTTTCATAGTTCTGATCCTGTTTTTCTATTAGTGAGTTTGTTCTGCTAACAAATCTGTCCTTCTGTTCCCTTGGACTCTTTCTGTTTTTTCCCTGCTGCCTCATTCTCACAAAGGCCAATCCATCCTATGGCAACATTTTGTCACCATGTCTTCTCAAGTAGTCTGACGTTAACCTATACAACTGAAAATGCTTTTCTTGTATTTAAACAAATCATCCTCTAGGTGTAACAATGTGAAGTAGTTGCTGTTGTAACCTCCTGAATGTAGGGACCACGTTGTGCTACATTTGGCATCAGCTGGTATGATACTACTGCAGAATTGTTTGTAAATTTCTGGACATAGCAAAGTAAGGGTAATAGAAGAAAGTTACTGTTACATAGTTAAATGTAGTTTTATAATCGTTACTACAGTAGCTGTGAAAGGTGAATAGTTAACACCTATAAATATATGTCCTGGTTCTGGCTGGGATAGAGTTAATTTTCTTCCTAGTAGCTGGCATAGTGTTATGTTTTGGATTCAGTATGGTAAGAATGTTGATAACACTGACTTTGCAGTTGTTGCTAAGTATACTATGTCAAGGATTTTTCAGCTTCTCGTGCCCAGCCAGCAAGAAGGCTGGAGGGGCACAAGAAGTTGGGAGGGGACACAGCCAGGGCAGCTGACGCAAACTGGCCAAAGGGGTATTCTATACCATATGACGTCACGCCCAGTATATAAACTGGGGGGGGGCAGATTGCTGCTTGGGAAGTAACTAGGCATCGGTCAGTGAGCGGTAAGCAATTGCATTTTGCATTACTTGTTTTGTATATTCCAACTATTTTATTATTATTGTTGTGATTTTTTTTCTTCCTTTCTGTTCTATTCAACTGTTCTTATCTCAACCCACAAGTTTTACTTTTTTTTTCCCCGACTCTCTCCCTCATCCCACTGGGTGGGGGGGAAGTGAGTGAGCGGCTGTGTGGTGCTTAGTTGCTGGCTGGGGTTAAACCATGACAATGTAAGAGTGCGTTTTCAGTGTGAGAAGCACAATTTTCTACCTGCATAGGGAAATAATCACTATTACAAGTGCTTTGTATTTATTCTTTGGAAAGAACAATAAAAGCCCTTCCCAGATGTATGTACTAGCCAAAAACGTAGTATTTCTACTGGGTGTTAAAACTGTGACTGATTTTCTTCTTGATGCTTTCTTTTAGTGTGTAGTCAGAGTTTTGTGTGTGCAAACAAAAGAGCCTGTTGCCCTATTTTGAAAAGCAAGTGAAAAGGAAAAGCTGTAGCTTCAGGAAGCTGTCACCTGTAAGAAATCTCCACATTACAGCATCATCTAGTCTAGACTTGTGCTATTTTATAGACCAAAAATAAACTTCTTCAAAATTTCATGTATGGTTAGAAGGCATCCAGCCCGGTATCTTGACCAGGCACCACTCTATGACACTAATCAGTATTTCAAAATCTCTCTGCTGTAATCCGTAATGCCAAGAGCTGCTGGATATGAACAAGAGTCCTTCTTCCATCTTTCTGGACACCTTTAAAAATAAATTGTATGCTTGGAAAGGAGACAAATGGTAAATTTAAAGGTATTGTAAAAATGGAACATGCACAACATTTAGTGAAAAACTACATTTCTTCTGGTCAGAGCAATTAACACACACACACTCAATGGAATACGAAGCATCCCCGACCCACTTTTTAAAGGCAATTGCCAGTTAACTGTTCACAGCTTTACAGTGATAGTTTATTAAAAGAAACCCCCAAAGAAAGCTATTGCAATGACACGAGAACCCAGCCTGAAAGGGGTGATTCTGAACACTGTGAGATCATTCTGCGCGTTCTGCAAAAACTTGTATTACTCCACTACTCAGTTTGCTCCCATGAGCACATTAAAATCACAGAAAAAATACCTTAAACTTTGCAGCAACGAATGAATTTCAAGTTCTGTGTTTTAGAAGAGCGTTAAAGCAGTGCTTTTGCTACCGAGATAATAGGCATTTATTTTCACTAAGTAACCAATGAGCACAATTATGCCTTAAAATTCGTTGCTACAGTATAGGTAAATAATGGTGTTTCTCCAGGCTCCCGGATTCTTCTGTTAATACTGAAATTACTTCTGTTAATTACAGAACTACCATGTAAACCCAGATAGTACCTTAACGCTGTTAAGCTGGTCCCTGAGTGATGAGGGAGGGCCGGTTTGACCTGACAGAAACTTACCGTGGGCTCCACGCCCACGCTGGTTGTACTCACGACGCGTTTCCGCTGCCATCCTTTTAATAATTAATGAGAGTGTTTTGATGTCGTTGTGGCAAATAGCCCGCGTTTAACTGCAGCGGCAGCAGCAGTTCCCCCGGTTGGAGATGCCGAGGGTCGCCCGTTCACGGGAGCCGCCGAGAGGCCGAACAGCCTCGCTCCCGCCTCCCCCCAGGGTCCCCTTCCCGCCTCGGGGTGAGACCGGCCTGGGCGGCTGCGCTCTCGGAGCATTTCGAAGCTCAGGGCAAGTTAAGCGCCGCACTACCGGTGACGGCCACCGGGTCCGGCCTCGCCCCCCGCTGCCAGGGGTGGCCAGGCCCCGGGCTGCCGGCGGGTGCGGCCCCTTCCCCCCGGAACGATCGCTCCGCGGCGCGGGCGGCAGCCGGGAGGGCGTTGGCGGCGCACCGAGGCGGAAGACGGCGGGCCCCGGCGTTTCCGGTGGGCGCGGTGGGGCGGCTGGGCCGGGCGGGAGGGAGGCAGGCAGGCAGGCGCGGGCTCGGTTGCCCTCAGCCCTGCCAGTCGCCGGCGGCCCGCCTGGAGCCGGGCCCGCCTGGCAGCCCCTTCACCCGGCGTGTGGCACTGTAACGGGGCTTCCCTTCAGGCGGGAGTTGCGCCTCCCCGGCCGGGGCCAGCGGCTTTCGGTGTCGCGAGGAGCGCGGCCGTCGCTGCCCTCCGCAGCGGCAGAGCCAAGCCGCGGAGATGGATGACGAACCCGAACGGACCAAGCGCTGGGAGGGAGGCTACGAAAGGACATGGTAGGCTTTCCCTTTCCCTCCTCACCTCCTCGTTGGTGAAAGACGAGGAAAACCTCCCTTCGGCTCAGTAACAGTCTGTTTTGCGTAGGGAAATTCTTAAAGAAGATGAATCCGGATCGCTGAAAGCCACCATCGACGACATTCTTTTCAAGGCGAAGAGGAAAAGGTACTGTGCGTGACCACAAGCCTCCGCGTACTACTGGTTGGTCAGTTATAAGGGCTTAATCATTCTGAAACTGGGTCCTCCAGGTTGAGTAAGCATGTCGGCACACCTGCAGTATATTTTTGTGTCCTTACCTCTTCAGAGCTCCAGATGCGTGCTTCTTGCCTGCTACTTATTAATTGTGCCAGAAAAATAGTAAAACGTATTTTTACCTTTAATCCTAAGACTGAATGTATACAGCCTTGATAGCCTAGATGTAGCCTAGCTAAAGAGGCGAGGTCTTGATCTGATGACACACAGTGCAGAGCACTGTAATTGCAATGCGCACTGCTTAGAGAAAAATCCTTCAACGCTTTTTTAATATAGAAATCGTGCTTCAAGCTGGGTTTTGGTATCATGGCACCAGATTTGTATTTCCAGGTGTCAGAAAAATTGCTAGATAAAATCTAGATTTGTTTTATTTCAGATTATGTTAAAATATTCAAATTTGGATAAAATTTTAAAGTTCCATTGAACCCGGTAGTAAGAAATAGTTTTTGTTTGTTTTCTGTGAGGCATGAAATCTGTTTGTAATTAAATTGTCTTTTTTTCAGTGTAAATAAGTGTCTGTGTTTTGTTACTGCTTCATATTTGCTGGTACTGGACTTGTTCCAGACTTCTGCTTTAGGAACCATTCATTAATTTACATCTTACTTAAATCCTTTTGTGTTTTATTAGACTCTATGAACACCATGGACAAGTTCGACTTGGAATGGTATGTTAATGTCTTAACCCTTGTCTGTCTTGAGTCCAGAAGGTGGTATGCCACCTACTTGAAGGTGGTATGCCTAATCTGAAATACAGCTTTGGTGACCCAACATGCCTGAGACCAAAGCTTGCATTTTCCACCAAACTTTTTTTTTTTTAAAAACATTCTTTGTTTATTGCCAGTGTGGGATGTGAAGCATGAGTATTCAGTGGTGGAGGTTTGGCATGTTTGCTGTATCAGGGTGTATTTTGCTACAGCAGTCAGATCATACACACTTGCATTGTCAATTTTTCTTCATGTGAAAAATGGGCATAATTTAAATGAGTAGTAAATGACAACATTACTTTATACAACGCTGAGGTCTTCAGGTGAAGAGGTGAAGGTGCAAACTATGCGTATTTTGTAGCTTATGAGCAGAAAGGAACAGTGTGCATTTTTCAAGATAGTCTTTTTTTCATTTTGAAGGAGAAGTGGAAAAAATGCATTACTTTTTCAGTTGCTGTTGATTGCATAGCTCAGTATACTGAATTTTCCCAGTTTGAGGGAGGAAGTAGCTGCTTTTTTAAGTAAATGGAATAATGAACCGTTCATTTAAATACTTGTTCTGTGAGTGATTATCACTTATGGTGAAAATGCAGATGCGTCACCTTTATGTGGTTGTTGATGGATCAAGAACTATGGAGGACCAAGATTTAAAACCGAACAGACTTACCTGCACTTTGAAGGTATTTCTGTACTCAGAAGTTTTCTCTTAGTAATCCACTGTTTCTCTGTAAACCAGTTCCATTTTGCTTTTAAAAGAATGGCAGTCTCCTGTGACTAGATTACATGCATAGCCTCATCTCTCCTCTCATCCCTACTTTTTTTCCCTTGTTCCTGTTTCTAGTCTGTAATTTTCCTAGTTTTTAAAAAGTAAAATCTGTGTGACATTAGTTTGCCTTGCACGAGTACTTCTGTAGAGTAAAAACATTTTCTAAGGACGTACTATGGAAAGACACAGTATGAAAAGTATGTGGAAATTAAGCTGAAGTGTTGCCCGTAATAAGGGATGAAAGAACAAACATGCTTTCATTGCACATCTAGAATTTTTTTTTTCTTACAGTTGTGTTTTGATGAATTTGGGTTTGAATGGATGCTAGACAGGGGTTGAATTGGATTGCTGCTCCAGACTGTGGAGGACCTGAACTGTACATCTTCTACTATATGGTCTTCTTTAATAACACTAAGCATTGAAATCCCGGGGTTTGATAATTTTGTACAGATTGATGCTTTTAGTATTTTTAGTATTACAAACTTTGATTTGAACCAACAGTAATCTAGAACTTTACCATATATGAAGTGAATAAAATAAGTGGTGGCTAGTTTCTGAAATTTACATTGCATTGGTAACATGGGAGGAAGGAGAAGGATGGAAGGGGTAGGGTGAAAGGAGAATGGAAAGGAAGGGCTCATTCCCCCTTTTTTTCCCCAACTTTTTATTTTTCTTTAAATGATACTGGATGTTTTGCAAGTACCACCTGCTTAATGCTTGTGAAATAAAACTGTATGTAGTTTTTAACTGTCTTAACTTTTCTTTATAGTTATTGGAATATTTTGTTGAAGAGTACTTTGACCAAAATCCTATTAGTCAGGTATGTAGAATCATGCAAGAAACAAGTAACTGAAAACAATTTTAAAAGTTAGTTTTAACACTTATCTAATAAACTGTTTTCAATTGATGTTTTCCTTCCCATTCCTTCCTCATCAGTTTGGTGAAATTCTTGTTTGTGCCTGAACTAATGAACATAAGAACCCATCTCTTCCCTTTTTCCGAAACATAAATTCAAACACAGAAGACTAATTATATTGTTTTCAGGCATTTAGAATTTTAGAAGATTTCTTCTCGTACCTCGTGGCAAAACTATGGGAAATACAGGAATGTATGTTAACTGATGCATAGTGATTGTGCTCCTGTCGTTACACTTACAAGAAAACTTGTATAGTTAAGTAATTCTGATCCCTAAAGAAGTATTAGGCAAAATATAGCAAAACTGTATATCAACTTATTTTTAAACTTGCTAAGAAAAGTTTTGGTTTGTTTTTTTTTTTTTTTCCCAGATTGGCTTAATTGTAACAAAGAGTAAAAGAGCTGAAAAAATGACAGAACTTTCAGGTAGGGAGGTAGTGTATTTTTTTTAAATTGGAAGTGTTTTTATCTCTTGTGTTGATGTTACAAGTTCTACCTGGATGACACTGCTGAAAGTGAAGTAGCGTTAACATAGTATTTTTAATTTAAAAGAGAAGTTACTGCAAGTTATCTGAAACCAGAGTCTTTACTTTGATCTGTTTTGATCTAGAATCGTCATTGCATGCTTGTTCATGATCAAGTCTTATCCAGATTGCACCTAAAATATGTTTTGTTTCCCCTAGAGTTAATTTCTCACCCTCTTTGTTAATTTTGTATTTTTACAACATCTGCGTGCTCTGTGAGATCTGATCTGATGTCAAGAAGCAAGGTTTCTTTGGTTCCTGCCTTCTGTCACTAGCAATCTGTGTTGCTTCAGATATGAAATCTTAATTTTTTCTTTTTATTCACCTGTAAAACTGGAGCAACTTTATTGAGGAATGTGAGGATCAATCAATCCTTGAACAGTACTTTGAGGATAATGGAGGAAATTAAACTCTGTTTCTGCTGAAACACTTTGTGAGATACTTCACAGTCATGTTGAGTGCTTAATGATATGCAACAGTTATTTTACTCTTTTTGACTTCTTAAAGTTTCTAACAATTGAGTGCCTGTAGGGTAAATGTCTTTCTGTTAATATATTGTTTTATTGTTTTCTACATTCTGATCAAGAGGTCAATTTCTAAGGAGAAACATAGAGATACAAGTTACAGTTTGAAAGTGGTTGTTGTACAAGTATGCTTCTTTAAATATATAGTTTAAATATTTCAATTCTCTTAACTTGTTTTTTCAGGTGAATTGTTTTTTTCACTTACAGGCAACTCAAAGAAGCACGTAACTGCTCTGAAGAAAGCAGTGGATATGAACTGCAGTGGAGAGCCATCTCTATATAACTCCTTAAATTTGGCGATGCAGACTTTAAAGTTAGTATATATATGGAGGGTTTTTTCCTTTGTTTTCCATAATCAGTATAATGCTGATATTGAATTTTTGGAGAGGCAGAGACAGTATTTTTTACAACTAGCATCTTGCATAGTCCTGACCTGAGTCTTTAAAAGGCAGCTTTATGTCATCTCACAATACAAACTGTTAAGAAGTTAAACATGCTAGCAGTGCAGAATTTAATTTTCTAAGACAAGATGCTTCTATTTAGAGGTGTGCTGCTTATAAAAAGCAACAATATTTTAAAGTAGGTGATTTTATGTCGTGTATGAATATAGTGATGAAAGACCGTGCAATTATTTTTTACTAGAGGGCTAAGGTATGAGAGAGGCCAGAGTTAGGGGTTAATAATGCTAAGAGAAAAGGAAAAGAAACAGCACTGAATCACGATAATCTGGTGGGAGTTTTGGCATTCTTTAGAAAGGTAAATTTTCAGGTAGGACAGATTTTAAAAAAACTCTCTTGCTGTGTGAAGTATTGAGATGGGATAAACATTTGTGGAAGACTTTTAACAAATAATTGTAGCTAGAAACACTTGGCAGAACAAAGCTAGTAGTCAATGTCATAAAATTATTTGAATGACTAATTGGAAGAGAGTTTTCCATTAAGAACTAAAAGACAGTAGTTAAAAGTAATGGATTTACACCTATAAACTGATTAGATTTTTATTTTAAGAAGTCAGGAAGACTTACTGCAGTGTTGCTAGTTTGAAGGTGAATTTTGCCTCTGAGAGTACAGAGAAGGTATGGGGATAACTTAAGCATTAGAGCAAACAATCAGATAACAACTACAGAATCAAGTACTGTATTTTAGATACTGGAAAGGTTTGGCTTTTGGAAGGTGAAATTCTGGTGTTCTAAGAAGGATCTTGCCACAGTCTTTTATAATTTGTAGGGGACTTCATATCATGTCATCTTCTGACTTAAGTATGTTGAAGTCCTTGGAAACTTCAGCATACAAGTAGCTTAGTGTACAGAAGTAAATTAACTATATACTTTCTTTAGGCATGTGCCAGGACATACAAGCAGAGAGGTTTTGATAGTCTTCAGCAGTCTGACGACATGTGATCCAGCCAACATCTATGATCTAATTAAGGTACAGAAGTGAAGTTGTGACTACTGCATTGAACATCCAAGCTGTTAGACTAAAACCAGACAGTTGCAGTGTCATCACTAATTATTTTTCATTTATAACTTTGAACCTTTTTACTGTTTTCTGTTCTGAATATGAATTTGAGTATGCTTTCTTTTTCCATTTGAAGTGCTTAAAAGCAGTTAAGATCAGAGTATCTATCATCGGCTTAAGTGCTGAAGTTCGAGTTTGTACAGTACTTGCCCGAGAAACTGGTGGTATGTATCTGAAGTTCAGTAGTTATACTACTAATACAAGTTTAAAATTAAAATCAAGTAACTAATTTTGTCATATATGCATCAATGCATTTTGATATTTAAGGATAATATATTCTGTTGTGCTGGCAGAAAATTTAAGGGTTTCCCAAATCTACAAAATACACAGTATTTAGTGAAATTATTATGAACTGGTAGCTGCATCTCTAGAGAGAAGAAATACTTAGCTTTTTACATGGAACACTAGGTTTTAAAAAAAATGTGATGTAGAACTTAATTGTAACACGTTAATATCAATTACAACAGTGGTAACTCTTACAATATCATTACTATAGTGTAATGTTGGATAAAAAGCTATGGGCCTTCATATCTAATTAAACGTTCTGGTGTTACTAATTTTAAAACTTGTCATCTTCAGTAGCATTAACTGGACTGTTTTTTAGGAACAGGATTGGCTGTATTTTTTTTACTTAAGTTGTTTTCTGTCATTTGGAGAATATGTTTGTGTTCTTATCTGCTCATAATCATAAGGCATTTCTTTCTTCATGACAGGAACATACCACGTTATATTAGATGAAAGTCATTATAAGGAACTGCTGATGTATCATGTTAGTCCTCCACCTGCCAGTTCAAGCTCTGAGTGCTCCCTTATTCGAATGGGTAGGATATGGTTTTGTTAAAGTCCTGGTACAAGATTTGTGAATCTTGTCTTTTTCTTTCTTTGCATTTTCTGTGTTAGAGACATTGCACAATTATGTTTTTTTATTTTAACTTTTACTTTGCTAAATAGATATAAATTTTCCTGGTGCTGTTCCTGGAAAATAATCAGCTTTTAAATAAAGTTAAGAATTAAAACAAATAAGACAAATTACTACTCAACTGCAGTTGGAAACAAGAAAGTGGAATGATATTGTTTGTACATTAATAGGTATAAATGTAATACTTAGAAACGAAGGATAAAAACCTATTTTGTTTCTCCCTCTGTTTTTTTCCCTGCAGAAGGCAACTATTATAAGCTGAATTGACTGTAAGAGCCATCTGTTTGGCCATGTAGTACATGTTTGTTAG
This sequence comes from Haliaeetus albicilla, assembly GCF_947461875.1. Lineage (NCBI taxonomy): Eukaryota > Metazoa > Chordata > Aves > Accipitriformes > Accipitridae > Haliaeetus > Haliaeetus albicilla. Next base: position 54,970,223 of record NC_091516.1, read on the forward strand.
GAGCAATGTTGTGGTGTTCTTTCAACAGATGGATTAGGTACCTTTTCTTCTCCTGATGTATTTCTCAATAAATTTAAAGCCTGGAGTTAAACCAGAATAGGAACTTTAATGCCATGAATTAGAGCATTGATTTCTCACTTTCATCCACCCGTTTTCACAGATAAGAATGTATGTATTTTTGTGTGTAGATTTAAATACTGAAGAGATTCACTTCTTATAGGTAAAGCATGAGTAGCAGTTGGAAAAATTAACTGCCCACTTGACATGTAAAAAATAAGTGGTAGAAAGAATGGTATCCGTTACAGCCTCTGTAACGTGCTATAGTCTCATCTGTAATATACTGCACTTGGAAGGTGAATATACGCTTTGTGTGCATGTAAAAATATTTTCCCCTTAATTAGAAAGCATTGTTCAAGTGAACATTCATGTAGATCTCCTTCTGCTTTCCTACCATTGCACACATCATTTTCTTTTTAGCTATTCTGCAAAAAGGGGGTTCCAGTGAGCTTCGGTTAATGTGAGGTCTATGAAAAGATTTTTTTCGCTTGGGGGAAATACAATAAGGGATTTGTTGGTTGATGTAGGTAGAGACCTCCAGGAAGAATTTGATACCTAATAAGAGTGTATTACTTCTCCTGTAATAACAAACAAACAAAAAAAGAGATAGGCCTTAATCTTTAGAATAATCTTTGAACTTCTCCACTGAAGTAAGAAACTGAAAGATTACTTGCATGTTTAAAATTTGTAATATGGGATGTTTTTATCTTCAGGTTTTCCTCAGCATACTATTGCTTCTTTATCTGATCAAGATGCAAAGCCATCCTTTAGTATGGCGTAAGTAGAGTTGATTAGAGTTGATTAGAATTCAGTGAGCTGATTAGAACTCAATAATAATTAATCATATTTAGAAAATCTGCTTCCCAGTGAAAATACTGCAAAATAACATGAAAAAAAATAGTGAGTATGTCTTGTGACTTCTCAGTAGAAATTTTGTTTCCATCCAGTATGTGGCCATAGTTACCTCTGTTAAATATGCTTTTTAAAATTTACATTTAAAATTTTTTGTACGTAGTAAATGGCTTTTAGTTGTGTTCTGCAGTAATTAGAACACAAGGGTGGTACGAGGTATTAAAGTACTTGCTACCAATTTTACTTGCATTTCTTGACTCAAGTATTGTTATCACTGTAAAGATAATGATGAGGATGATGGGTATTATCTGGAATAAAGTATTTTTTATCTGTTTACTAATGTGACTTTAAAAGGAAGTTTAAAATAGAGCCTGATTTGATTAGGGTACCAGAGCTCTTTTCAATGAAAGGAAGCATAGTTTTCAGCAGTGATAAGGGAGTCTGAATTTTCAGAAGGAAATGGTGTCAGCTGTTTGAAATAATAGGTATTAACACGCATCTTAAAGTCAATACAGAATATTTGTGAGTGTGTAAGTAGAAATACTAATGCTGTTCTCTTTCATAACTATTTTTTAAAGATACATGGGCTCCTTTTTGGGAAACTTTGGTCTTTGTTCTGTTTCTGTGGGAAGATGTGGTTACTGATATCTCACCCTATCAATTGCTTTCTGACACTTCTATACATGTGGAACTGTTGCATGGAAGCTACTGAAACTTTTAAACCTATTTATTGTGAGAATTACATAGTATTTATAGTTATGTAGTAGTATGGTGTTATCTGTTCGGTATTAAATTGTCTGTCTTTGCTCTAGGCAATTGGAAAACAACAGTGAGCCGGGTCTTACGCTGGGGGGGTATTTCTGTCCCCAGTGCAGAGCCAAATACTGTGAACTTCCTGTGGAATGCAAAATCTGTGGTGAGTAGCAAGAAAAGGTGAGCAGATGAATTATGAGTTAGTGGTAAGAGAGTGAAGGGGTAGAAAAAAATCAACTATACTTAGGAATTGAAAGCCAGCTCTGCTTTAAGAAGCCTACAGTCCTGTGTCCGGGGATGTCAGCTTCATACAAGGGACTTTCAGGACTATACCTGTAACAGTAAAGCTGTTATCATATTCCCCAGTATAAGGTTATAAATGAAAAGCCCTAAAGCAAAGGGGGGAAAAAGGGTGATTCACATATGAATGAACATAATTTCCTCAAGAATGTTGATTTAACAGACACACCAATGTTTCAGACTCCTTAGTGCCAGGCCATGAAGATAAAGAGTGCTTTCGAGTAAAAGGACAGAAGTGCCCCCTCACCTATGGGAGTATGTAGATGAAAGGTTTTAAAGTTGAACTCAAGGGCAGGCTGCACAGTGACACATGAAAGGCTATAAATTCGTAAATGGAAGCCCTTTGGTCTTGCAAATGTTAATGGACTGTGCAACCAACAGTACCTCTCTCCAACACCCCCTTAATGAGGACATGAGGGAGGATTAGCATTTTTTATAGTATTAATATTGTGTGAGCGACAGCTGTCCTGCTCTTAGCTTCTACAGGCATAGGACTAAAATGTGATGGGTGTTATCAAGATGCGTGTATTTGGCAAGAGGATGAAGTAATTCTAGTTTTGGATCACCTTGTCCTAGTTTCGTATCAAGGTTTTCACATCAGCTTGAGTCTCATTTCAGCAAAGTAATAGTGTAACTGGAGAAATGCTATGCGTCAGCAACAGGTTCTCTACAGCTGCAGCGGCCAGCAGAACAAGAGCTTGGAGGTTTACATGGCATGTGATTGAGCAATGAAGAAGTTTGTGCCAGCCTGTTCCCCAGCTAAACTGTTGTCATGGTTTAACCCCAGCTGGCAAATAAGCCCAACACAGTTCCTCCCTCAGTGCCTCACAGTGGGATGAGGGAGTGTCATTGATGAGTGTTTTAGATCATTTAAAGAATCTGTGAAAGTGGGACATAACAGAGTTCAATGGCAAGGTTCACTCTGTTGCTTACTACGTGGGAGAAACATACAAAGGAAAATTGAGTTAGAATCGATTTTCCATTATTTGCACAGAGATCAGAGGTGCAAAAAGGTAAGGGAGACACTCCCATGGAGTCACAAGTTTCAGAATGGACCCTCTTGCTTTCTAAACTCAGGAGTCCAGGTGTGGCTGGATCCAGACTTAGTCTCAGACTTGGTTGGTGCTTTATGTCTTAAAGACTATATGTGCACAATCAAACCCTCATATGACTTGGTTAGGATTTCAAAGTTTAGCATGCTATTAATCACCAATCCATCCAGGCAACTGGTGTTAGTTGACTCCGAAGTTCCAGCCCTTGATTTCCTGAAACAGACTCTCAGGCATGGAGTCTTATAAAAATAAATAATTTAATAGAGTGGTACAGCAGCAGGATCAGCTCCAGCTGGGTGCTTCCAGGGAGGGACAGAAGGAAGGGGAGAAGAAGATGAAGGAAGAACCTAAACAAAGAGATTGCTGTGCAGTTATACCCTTATAGACTATTCACCCACCCCTCACACACTCTTCACACTCGCTTCACATGTCTTCCATGCACCCTTTGATCCAGTAGTGATTCTGGCCTGACACCTTCTGACTCATTGGATTCCTTCACTGTCTCCAGACAGGCCTTTAGTTATCTTGTTGAGTTGCAAGTGCTCTTGATGGTTGTAGCCTTGAAGCCTCCTTGTCTCCTGATTTACCCTGTCTGTGGAGGCCCCTGTTTTGACTAATTAGGTACATGTTCAGTGAATCTAAGTGGAAGTTTACAGCTTGCAGCCTAAGGCTTCAGTAAATCTAGCTGCTCATGCTAAGTATGTAAAGCTAAGCGAAGGGCATACTAAATCACACAACGTTGTAATTCTAAGTAATTCATTCTATTTAAAACCTACTTATTTAAGCTAAATGACTGGTATTTCTTAATATTGAGAGGCATCCCTGCTCAAGGGGAGAGTTGCCTGGTGTGCAGTCTGGTTGCCATCCAGGGAGAATTCAAATTGGGCTCATCCAACAATCTGTCGCTGGTAAAAGATCTCTTTGCTGGAGATCACCCCCATGCTGCCTTGCAGGGGTAGCTCAGAGAAGGCTTGCTTAGGCTGTCGTATTTATGGGATAAAGCGGTTGGGTCATAGTCAAATTGCATACAATGGGAGAGGTATGCATGAGACTCCTTGTACCCACAACTTTCACTATGTCACTCTGCTCCTTTGTGGGTTTCCTAGAGGAGTTCTTGGCCCAGCTACAGCTAAGGCCTTTACCCCCTTTGGAGCCTGTACCAAACTGCTGCTGGTTTGGTTAAGGGGGGTTGAGTGCATCTGTCACAGGGAGAATTGGAAGGGTAAAAGTGAGAAAATTTAACAGGTTGAGATACAGACAGGTAAAGCAAAAGCCATGTGCACAAGCCAAGCAGAGTAAGGAATTCATTCGCTACTTCCCATCAGCAGCCATCTCCAGGAAAGCAGGGCTCCATCATGCTTAACAGTTACTTGGGAAGACATGCCATCACTCTGAATGTCCCCCCTTCCATCTTCTTCCCCCAGCTTTTATTGTTGAGCATGACATCATATGGTACAGGATACAGGATATCCCTGTGGCCAGTTTGGGTCAGCTGTCCCAGCTGTGTCCCTTCCCAACTTCTTGTGCCCCCCCAACCTACCTACTCGCTGGTGGGGTGGGCTGAGAAGCAGAAAAGGTCTTGACTCTGTGTAAGCACTCCTCAGCATTAACTAAAACAACCCTGTGTTATCAACACTGCTTTCAGCCCAAATCCAAAACAGCCCCGTGCAAGCTACTATGAAGAAAATTATCCCAACCAAAACCAGCAGACCTGTGTTAGCTGAAACAGGGCTATGGTCTGGCTTTGGCAGTATTATAGCAGGCTGCAGTAGAGTTTTGTAGTTGGGCACCATTTTAACTGGTAATGTGAAACAGCAGAACTGTCATTGCCAGAGAGGAGTTGTGCATTTAGATTTAATTGGAAGACTCTTCTATGGTTGCATTTTTTTTATGGCATGAGGATGAAAAACTTGCTAAATTTAAAACTTTGCATTGTAATTGTACTTCTAAAGACTGAGATAAACCTTTAGATTAGAAATTCAGATGATTTGCTTGTTCTTTATATTAGGATTTAATTCTGCAAAGGATTACAGGTTTGAATTATGGAAGCTAACAAATAATTTTGTTTTTTAATTCTTAAAAGCTCGGATCCACTGAGTAATTAAAAAATCTTTTTTCCTTTTTGCTTTGTTTAATACAGAAAAGCTTTTCAGTGAGTCTTCTCTTGTAATAATTTTGAGGTCTCTTTATTCGCAGGTCTTACGTTAGTGTCTGCACCTCACCTGGCTCGATCTTACCATCACTTGTTTCCTTTGGATGCCTTTCAGGAAGTCCCCCTGGCAGAATATCAGGGGGAACGGTATGCAAATCATATTTGTGATAATGTGTGTACTTGTGGACCCTGTAATTTTTTTGTCACAGAAGTAAGAATAGCTGGCAGCAGCTTCTTTGCTGCTGGAGACACTGCTGAATGTTTGGGCATTTTGGGGCACCTCAGGCAATAAGAAATATTTGTGGTTCCCATTAACAGTTACCATGTGTGTTCAGTTGAATAGCTGAAAAAATTGCCATAAATTGTTTCTGTGTATGGGATGTTTTTTAAACACCGTTTTACACAACCTTGACTGTTTTTTCAGTTGAAATACACAATTTTGCTTTTAGGTATTGTCAAGGCTGCCAGGGAGAAATGAAAGATCAAAGTGTAAGTATGTTGAACTGCATTGGAATTTGCATTGAGGGGTGTCAGAAGTAGAGATGATCCTTTGGTATAGTCTTCTAAAGACCAGAAAAATATTTGTGGAAGTTTATCTCATGGTTAACTAGAGTTGTCTGTTAGTCATGCCTTTTAGACTGCAAAGCCTGTAAAAGTGCGGGAAGGGATTTCCTAGCAAGTTGCATAAATAAGTTTCCACTCTTAGCCATTTGAAAGCATCTACAGTCACTTGAGCTCAGCCCTTTGGACATACTTGCTGTTAGAAACTTCAATTCAGTTGGGTTTCTGTGATGTTAGCAATATAGTCTCTTTACACTGTCTTGATGACACAACTGTTGCCCTACTGTAGTGCTATGATGGTGATAATTTTTTTCTAATTTGACTTGGTTTCCTATCTTTTCCACACAGGTTTTCATATGTAAAGTGTGTCAGAATGCATTTTGTGTGGAATGCGATTTGTTTGTTCATGATTCTCTGCACTGCTGTCCTGGCTGTATTCACGAGCACCCTGCTCCCATACCTGTATGAAGTAATCTCTTCTTAGAAATTGTCATATCTATGTCATTCTTGCATAAATCTATTTTGTTTATTCAGCCATAGCTTTCACTGAGGCATCTCAAAACAAGAAAGATGTAGATGATTACAGAAGGATGAACACTGGCTTGGGAGCAAACTTTTAATTTTTACCTAATGTATTAATGATTTTGTTTACTGTTCATATATTCTTGAATTACCTGTATCTGATTTATTTTCTTTGTTCTTGTCTGAAAAGCTCTGGCTGTTTCTGAATGCTATTGTGAGTAACATGTATATTTGTAAATGTGAAAGTGATAAAACTGGTTTGTATGATAATGTGGTGATTCATCTTTGTTTCATTTTTTTGTTCAAAAAACAAGCCCTGAAAATATATTTTATATATCGATTGCTATTAGCTCTTGGTTTTGGTGGATGGTGGAGTTATATAGATCAAAATATTTTTTTGTAAGAATTTAACAAAAGATGTTTTTGAGCAATTAGTTGGGGGACATTTCAAATATTAATTCAAAGTATTTGGGCTATTCACTTTGGCCTTCAGTAAGGCAACTCAAATACAGCTCTTAGAAATTATACAAACTATTGTTTGATGGTGATAGTATTGAAGACAGTGGTGCTGTTTTGGTTTTGAGGCTAGAATGAATTGCCAGAACTGCAAGTCATCTTCTGTCCTTGGCTAAACCCCCAGAGCAACAGACAATAAGGTGGGGGAAGAAGGGGAAGCACGTGTCCTTACCTGAACATTGAAGAATGAAAACTGAGACAAGTGCAAGACACTCTTTGCCATTTTACAGTGTCTCTTCAAAGTGTGATTGCAGTTTGAACTTGTGAGAATGTAACGTGCTACACCTCAGTAAGAGGAGGTTGTGATGGTGCAGTGTTTAAAGCAGTATGTTACATCTGGTCTTCTGAAGTCCTCTTGTGACATTTGTAATACATCCAGAGTAACTCAGACACTGATGCATCTGACTTAATTTTTAAAATTGTGAGCTTTGTTGTCAGATTAGGAACAGCAATAATCTAACCTAACCACTGAATCTTAAAAGTGCAAACAAACAAAAAAAGCAAACTCCCATCATATGTTAGTTCCCTGTTTTTCACACTCACCACATACAAACAATACATGCTACTTTTCAGTTTTCACAGATAGTTTTAATTTCAAGTCCTTTAAATATGAAAATTCTCAGTTGTTACCATAGCTCCTTCTGTGCTTTTTCTACTATTTATGCCTGCAGGCTGGCTAGAATGCAGTAATTCTACTGTGTTGTCAGAAAAATAACTGTTTCGGCATCTGTGTTTCATTTTGTGCAGGGTCAAACAATGCCTATAAACCCTTTGTGCTATCATGTGATTGCAGTGCCTATTACTGTAAGGGTATCCTAAAAATTAGCAGAAAAAGGACATATTCATGGGGTTTGGTGTGGTCTAGTAGGCTATTCCAAGCCAAAGGAATGCCCTAAGCCTTTGTCTTTTAGATATTCTGATACTGGTGACAACATCTTGATACGATGTTTTCTGATACTATTTTCATCTTTACAATCAGCATTTCCTAATGGAAAAAAAGATTTTGTCAAACCACTTCAAATCTTTTCTAGTTTTTTCTCTTTTTAGATACCAAAATAACATACTTGGACGTAGAGGCTGTGTAGAAGTTGTGGCCATATACTCCATTATCTGCATGTGGTCTGAGTAATAATTTGGCTTGTACTTTTTCACCCTTCTCATTGGATAGGAGGAGTTCAAAATAGGTCCTGAAAAATCGGTATCGGGGCAACATTTCTCTGATGTGTAAAGAATTTCAGCTGTGGCCTTCCTCTTTAAAGCAGCATGGAGGAAATGCTTCCTTCATCTGTACTCTTTGTGATTCACTGGATCTCAGGTTTCCTTTGCTTGTGGGAAGCTACAACCTGCTTAATTCTTGGTCCTGTATTTTCTTATTTATGGATCTGCCACAAGATTAGTCGGTCAGTGAGGTTATTAGCAGGCCTGTGAGAAATTCTGCTTCCTGAAGATTTGGACATTAAGTGTTGAGGGAAGAGATGAAAAGACAAAAACATCCTGTGGTGGGTGCCACAACTATAGCAAGAAGTTTGAGGCTGAAAGGCACAGTGAGACTAGAGAGCGCACTGCCATGTCGAGTGAAGGGGATTTCAGAAAGGTGAGCGCCTTTGCTTTCCTTCTCCATTATACTTTCCTTGCAGGAATAAAAGTTATCATCTGTATTAATGGTTATAACTAATTTCCAAGACTGGAAGTGCTGAAAATATGTTAATTAAAATATGAGTAAAAGAAATGTCTGGGTTTAGTTTGGCGTAAGAACCACAACTCCTGAACAACTTAGGTGGCATCCTGGTCTGTCTCATGCAATGTGAGGAACAGTTTTAATTCTAGATTCTGATGTAGCTAATTGATGAAAAAATGCCATATAGTACTAACTCTGAAGCATTACTGGATTGTGCTGATTCCTGGCTGAAAGAATGAGAGTAGATGAATTTTTTTTTTTTTAATGTCATCAAATTTGAATGAGAATCATGTTTCCGTATTTAGGAAAAATAAATGTGGTGCCCATAGTGCAATTCATGAAAGTAATTTTTCAAAATATGATAGAACTTGAAGACTTATACAACTTTTGTAGCAGTTTTTTCTGTGGCATTTGAAAGCACTTAAATTGTTGAGCACACATTTTCCTATGAGATGGGAATGTGATTCTTATAGCCAGTGAAAAAGTAAAAACAGCAGGCTGGAGATTATGGATTTAGAATCACTTTCTTAAGGATGAATTTGGTAAATGTAAATCTCTTAAGATCCCTCAATTATGTGAGAAAACAAAGCAAAGCTCTTGGGAGGTGGGGGGAGCAGAAATTGACTATAGGGAGCTGAACTGTAGACATGTTTGCTGTGTTCTGAACCATCACATAGTAAAGTATTTCCTATGGTTGTCTTACCACAGTACTAGTAACAACAAAAAGTTACTATTTCTACAAGATAAGCTATATTTGAGAAGACTAGTGTAAATACCAGACATTTAATAATACCACTTTCTTGGAGAGAACTATTGGTGGTACGAGTTTGGCAATAAATTTCATTGCCAAATTAATTTCATTTTGTGATGATGAGATCCAAGTTCGTTTTCCTGAAGGATTATGCAATTCCTGCTAGTCACTACTTATATTGAAAACACTTGAAATTTAAAAATATTGCAATAAAACAATTACTTGCTTTGATTTTTCTTTTCTATTTCTCACTTATAATTCCCATCTTCCATTTGGCATTGTATGTTTTGCCACCTGATTTTTTTCTTAATTTAAGGAGAAATTCAAAATGTGTTAGCAACATTCGGTCATGGCTTTGAGATGGAAGAATTGAGATGATAGAGGCATGTTGATTTACTGAGGCCATTCTAGGTTTTAAGCTACAAGATGAAGCTTTTAGGATCTGCCAATCACCTGTGTCATCCTGCTCAAATCTCACCTACTTATGTCTCTTCTTTGCCTCTATTTTGGTTGCAAACGCTTCAGGATACTTGTTATTGTCATTACAAGGGCAGTGGTCGATCGGAGTTCGCAGAAGTCTCAATTTGGCAAGTCAGATTTAATAATACACCTGTTTATACCAACTCTACCTTATCTCTTAATAAAGTGAAAACAAATGTTTATAACCTGTAGAAACCATGTTATTAAGGTAACAGAGGTGATGACTGAATGTATATTGGCTTTGTGTGGCAAGGTTTTGGTAGTTGCGGGGGGTACAGGGGTGGCTTCTGTGAGAAGCTGCTGGAAGCTTCCCCTGTGTCCGACAGAGCCAATACCAGCCGGCTCTAAGATGGACCTGCTGCTGGCCAAGGCCGAGCCCATCAGTGATAGTGGTAGCGCCTCTGTGATAACAGAAGGAAAAAAAGTTGCTGGGACAGACAGAAACAGCAGCCAGAGAGAGGAGCGAGAACACGTGAGAGAAACAACCCTGCAGACCCCCAGGTCAGTGAAGAAGGAGGAGGAGGTGCTCCAGGCGCCGGAGCAGAGATTCCCCTGCAGCCCGTGGGGAAGACCGTGGTGAGGCAGGCTGTCCCCCTGCAGTCCATGGAGGTCCACGGTGGAGCAGATCTCCACCTGCAGCCCGTGGAGGACCCCACGCTGGAGCAGGTGGGTTCCCAAAGGAGGCTGTGACCCCACGGGAAGCCCGTGCTGGAGCAGGCTCCTGGCAGGACCTGCGGATCTGTGGAGAGAGGAGCCCATGGAGCAGGTTTTCTGGCAGGACTTGTGACCCCATGGGGGACCCATGCTGGAGCAGTGTGCTCCTGAAGGACTGCACACCGTGGAAAGGACCCATGCTGGAGCAGTTCATGAAGAACTGCAGCCCATGGGAAGGACCCATGCTGGAGCAGTTCATGGAGGACCGTCTCCCGTGGGAGGGACCCCACGCTGGAGCAGGGGAAGAGTGTGATGAGCCCTCCCCCTGAGGAGGATGAAGCGGCAGAAATAACGTGTGATGAACTGACTCTAAACCCCATTCCCTGTCCCCCTACGCTGCTGCGGGGGTTAGGTGGAGAATCCGGGAGTGAAGTTGTGCCTGGGAAGAAGGGAGGGATTTGGTTTTATTTCTCATTACCCTGCTCTGGTTGATTGGTAATAAATTGAGTTAATTTTCCCCAAGTTGAATTTGTTTTGCCCTTGACAGTAATTGGTTGAGTGATCTCTCCTGTCCTTATCTCGACACATGACCCCTTTGTTCTATTTTCTCTCCCCTGTCCAGCTGAGGATGGGGAGTGATAGAACAGCTTTGGTGGGCACCTGGCATTCAACCAGGGCCGACCTGCCACAAGGTTGTACCTAAGTGATATCTTCCAAAGAAAAATGTAAAATTCTGCTTAAAGCCTACTTAAAATAAATTCTATTCTGTTGTTTTGCTTGCAATGAAATCAGTTACATGAATCCCTTATGAAATAAACATCATAAAACCCTTTATGGTCAGGACTGCAATAATTTCACTAGTGTAAAAAACTGATAAAGGCCACTTTTATTATGTAATGCCAGATACTAACACAGGACTAGCTGGTTGAGGCAGATGGCAGTTGTGTCTCTAGCAGTTGTCATGTTTTCAGGTGGGATAGAGTTAATTTTCTTCTTAGTAGCTTGTACAGTAACTGCCATGTTAAACACAGGCTCTCCTGGCAGGCTAGCCACTGAAGGCACCATGCCTTCAAAGAGCCACTTTCCTTCCTGACCAATTCAGAAGCTTTAGGTACTAAGGAGGGAGTGTTCTCGGTTCATTATTTCCAGTGCATTTACTTGTACATAAAGATCTCTTTCATGCCTCCATCAGAAAAGATAGAAGAGCCCTGCCTGGCTGGGTCTTTTGCACCATGTCAACTTCTGTCATGGTACCACAACTGGCATTTCCCATGGACCTTCAGCTGTAATCCTGAACTGCACAGGACAGGGTGGGCTGAATGGGGAGAAGTACAGAAGAAGATAAAACTCCTCTGACGCCTTCTAATCCATTACAAAGTCTGGCTTCGTCCCCAAATGGTCGTATACCGACAGTCTCGCTTCCTATGGCAGATGAACTCCTGCTGTGACCACCTTTCCCCCTCTGCTCCATCTCTTACAGACAGTTGCTACTGAAGACCTCCTGCAAGGCGTGAGGGAAGTGATGAGGAACTCTTTTTTTGTTAAATCTCTTCTTCCTCTTCACTAAAACCTCCTTCAGGTCCTGAGGCCCCTGCTCTGCTCTCTCTTTTACATAGGCTGCCTTGATCTGTTCCAGCTCGCACAGCTCTGCCTCCAGCTCTTCTCTGTGCATTGACCGCCGGTTCCTCAGCACTTTCATGGGGAAGGGGTTTAAGTCGTTGAAGGCGATGTTCATCAGCTTCCTGCGATGGAAAAGACAGGTCTGGTGAACCAATTTACTGGCTGTAACAGGTGGTAACAGATACGCCAAGTGCATCCTGGCATAGGCAAAGAGTAGAGCCTCAGATTTCAGCTCTCTGAGCTCAAAAGTCACCAAGCAGCGGAGTCTTCAAGGAATCACAGGCAATTCCTTCTCACACAAACACCAACACAAGCAACACTTTAAACAGCCTTACACTGCCCCACCTTTTAAGGTACCGGTGGCAGGAGATGGCGGATCAGATGCTAATTGTGATCGCCCCTGGGGCAGTGTCCTGGTTTCAACTGGGGTAGTTAATTTTCTTCCTAGTAACTGGTACAGCGTGTTTTGGATTTAGTGAGAATAATGTTGATAATACACTGATGTTTTAGCTATTGCTAAGTAGTGCTGATACTAAGTTGAGGGGTTTTCAGTTTCCCATGCTCTGCCAGCAAGCAGGGGTACAAGAAGCTGGGAGGGAGTCTAGCCAGGATGGCAGACCTGAACTAGCCAAAGGGATATTCCATACCATAGGATGTCATGTCCAGTATATAAACTGGGGGGAGTTGACCAGGAGGGGTGGATCACTGCTCAGGCATCAGTCAGCAGGTAGTGAGTAATTGCACTTGCCTTTTCTTGTTTTCAGGGTTTTTTTTAATATTTATTTTCATTACTGTTATTGTTACTATTATTGTATTTTGTACTATATTTTATTTTACCTTAGTTATTAAATTGTTCTTATCATAACCCATAGGTTGTACTTTTTTTCAATTCTCTCCCCCATCCCAGTGGGGGGTGGGAAGTGAGTGAGTGGCTGTGTGGCTGGGGTTAAATCACAACAGCAATGAACAGCTGCTGAACAGCTGATTTAGAAGCTTTGCATCACTGCAAGCAGTCTTAATTTACTGCAGCTAGACAATTAAGCAAAAGCTTAGGGAAGTTAAGATTATGTGTTTCTCTTTTTGCTCAAACTATTTGTGGGAAAACTGTCTGACACTTGCCCACAGCAGGAAAAGGACCTGAATGCAGCAAAGTTCAGGCCTGTATTTGGCTAGTTTCCATGAAAAGCAAACCACTGGCATTAACTAAATTAGTCTAGTTTTTTGGCTGCAGCCTCTACTCTACAAGAGTTAAGATTGTAAGGCCTGAAATCTAAGTCCAGACTTACCATTACCTTTCCACGGTCTACTTTTTCTAATTTGCCTTTAGTAATGGTACTCAGAAAAAGGCCACGCAGCAAAACTTTCTGGTGTATTTCAGCAATTCATCCAACAGATGTCTACAGAAGCTAAAAATAAAAAAACCCGCCAAACAAACCACTCCCTAAATTCAAAGTTTGAAGAGTAGAACTTTATTAACAAGCGTTTGAAACAAAAAATGAGCCCTTCTCAATCCAGCTGTCATATTCAGGATTCTAATCAGACACATAAGATACCTCTTATAATATGATGGTATACCATTTTCCAGGCCATTGCCACCAGTGGCCACTGTGACATACACTGCTGCCATAGCTGCCTCCCAAAAGAGTATACTGTAATTGCTAGTTCTGGTGTTGTCATTCAGATAAAAAGTCTGAGGGATACAAGAGGTGTTTAAATGAGACAACCCTGTTATGTGGGGTTAAAAGACTTAAATTTATCATGTGGTAAAAAATAAATGTTTCAGGGAAGTACAAAATATTTTATTGCTGCAGTGCTTTCTAAATACATTTGACTACAGGTCTTCAAGAAATAGCTCATTTCAATGCACACATAATAACTAGTCTCAAGTTACTTGTTTACTTGTTATCAGAGGCAGCTCAATGTTAAGAAAATGTTATGATTAATTGTCTTGATACAGTTCTGATCTTCACCACAACCATTAGTGCATAAATGATATACACCTCTCAGTGGGAAAGATTTGTACCTGGCTTTAAAAAAGAAGCAAAAATTAGTATACAAGAGCTTTTTGGTTTTGAACAAACAAGAATTACTCAACTGCACAGAAATTACATGTTGTCACAGAAAAACAAGTCCCCAAGAGAATATAGTTTTGTTCTATAAGGAACTGAACAATATACTGGAGAATTCTAAACAAAGGATTTCAAATAAAAGCAGAAGCACTGAAGTAATGAGAACAGAACTGCTCAACGACATCAAACTGAAATGTCGATCTTGTCCTGAAAACAAAGTTTAGCTACACATCCCGCTATCCCATCTGTATAACAAAGCAGTTGCTTCTGAAGATGTGTACATAGATGAAAACACTGCATTTCACTTAACAACCTTTTATTTTCAAAATAGTCCATAAACAAACAAGGTAACTCTAAATAACTCAACTAAGCTGTGCTGTTAATCCTGATGCAGAGAGATATTGTAGTTAAACCTCTCATCAGAGCAATAAAATACTTTCCTTCATTCTAGCCAAAAAAATACTATTCCACAGCTGCTAAGGAAAGAAGGGATTAATACTGGCAGAAGTGGTCTTTCTAGGGAGCTGTAAGAGCGGATGGAAGTCCCGAAGCTCACTGTTTCTGCACAGAATTCAAAACTTCTTGAGAGTTTGTCAAATGAACTGTAGTCCCAAACAAATTTGTCAAGCAACGTTTTATCTTCATTTAGCACAAAATTACCATACTTACAATCCTTCAAAACAATGATGGATATTCAGTTATTTTGCATTCATTTCTCTCTCCAGTGCTGCTTCCATTCGACTTTGTTTTAAACCCTACAGGATACAATTTAGTAAAATCTTGTTTTCACCAACATAGAAATAAAAGCTTTAGTTGCAGAACAAAAATATTTTTTGACAATTTTTTTTTAGTCCTTTACAAATCAAGAATAGCTTTTAACTCTTTGGGGAAATCAGAATCGGCGGTTTAAAAAGGACAAAAGCCAAACTACATGTCTTCTTTATAATCAATGGCTCTACAGAGTAAGTTCAAAAATATATCTCTTATTCAATTAAAAGTAAGTTAAAGCAATCCACACTTATATATAATCTGACGCAAGAAATTCCAAAACTACTCTTTTGAAGATACCCTACGGCACCAAATCTCTCCTTTCCAACTTCTCCAGTGCAGAGTTTAATTCCTCCTGTAATTTTATTTCTTTGTAAGTGTACAAAGGAAAATAGAAATCAATACTTCATGTCACAATTTTTCACAACTATGCTGACATAGCATAGCTGTCCTGCTGGACTTTCACAATCACCTGAAACAATTACTGATGAATAGTCTCTGCAAAAATGCCAAATCTGATCCTAAATGTGACACTACTACTCATACTCCAAAAAAATTACATGTAAGACTACTGAATAATAAACATATTCAGATTTACTCCACCTGTCTATGATGACAGAACTGGTTGTTTCAGAATGGCTATAAAACACTGGCTATAAAAGTACGTAATGGAACCCCTCCGGTGGAACAAAGAACTAAACCAACATCTACTATACATATAGGCTGGTTCACGTGATTCCTATTCAAGGGCAAGAATACTTATACAATACAAAATACCCTTAAATTTAGCTACCATAAATTAGAATAAGAGATCAAAAAAGCAGTCCTCCCTAACTTCTTGCTGAAAACAAGCAGCAGCACAAAAGCAAAATTACAAAGACACTTCAAGACAAAAGTGGCACGTACCAGGTAATACCCAGTGTGATAACCACTCATGTACCAGGCTATCAACATGCTTCCCAATGCTTCATCATCCTCAGAGTCTGGCCTCATAGGTGGTGGAGGAGGAATCAACTAAGAAATCACAAAGGAAATGTCTGTGTTTCAATAGCGTTTATCCCAAGTTAGAAAGCAACTAATTCTAAAAGATCAAAATACAACACTGAAAAATAGGAACATATCCTCAATACATTCTCTGAAAAGGAGTCAATTAAGATGATATTTTCTGAAAACATGTAATTTCCAAACCCTGGGAGAAAGCGGATTCCTGTAGCTTGACTGTACACCAAAATTTTATTAGGGGAAAATATTTATCTGCATCAGTGAACTGCTGTTAATCAAATGTAAGGTGTAGCTTCTTCAAGTAATTTTTCTCTTGATATTCTTACGAACAGCTTCACTGTCACAAAAATGAGTGCAGACCAGACATTATGCATCAGATTCTTGTAATATTTTTAACTGAATGTGTTATCAAATACCTGGAAAATACAGAGTCTAACACAGAAATGTGTGCTAAAAACACAGGTGGTGAGCATATTCAGTTAGAAAACTTGAGATCACCAATACTGATCTCTTGACACTTTCTTCCTCATTCTCCTGTCACTTACCGGTGGTCCTGCTGGGAAGGGCGGGGGCCAGAAAGGCAAAAACAATGGAGGTGCCCTGAATTTTGATCCAGGCTACATTGAAAAAATTGAATAGTGCAAATTAAAATCCTGATGCCTGAAATTTCTTTTTATTTAAGAGATTTATTTGAAGCAATTCACATACCTTACACTAAAGACAACACATGCCAGCAACTCAATGAAACTGCAATAACAACACACATTAGCTATCTCTGTGGAGCATTCCATGACTGGAAATGTAAACTTAGACTACACGAGTCACGGAGGTAAACAGGGCTGAAACAGGGTTCTAGTTAAGACAACCACTTTATATTTTCCTTTCTAAATAGAAGTCAGTAGTTGCACTCTCAGATGAAGAAATGTATCTAATATTGCCCACAGGCACACAGATAATTTCTCTGCTCCTGTGTGGCTCAGCTGTGTGCTGACTAAATTCCATTATGCTTGTGAATGTCTTTAAAATGAGTCGAGATACAAATCTATTGATATGAAAGCAAAAAAGATAAAAGAAAACCTTATAAAGAAATCTTGCACAAACCATAATATTTAGGAAACATAATGCTGCGTTCAGCTGCAATATTATTCAGACTCCTACACAACAGGAAAACTGAAGAGTATATTGATACCCCAGTCCTCAAAATTCAATAGAGAAGCTACAGCCAAGAGCTTCCGTGACATCTGGACATCACTTCTGCTGCCTCCAATGTCCTGTGTAGTGAAACTTATCAATTGGCTAGAAAAAGTGAAATCTTAAAACATCAACACTGGTATCACTAACAGCACTATCACAGTCCAGGGAACAACATCTCTAAGTTACAAGGCAATTGCAAAGCAAGTGTTAGCTAAGGAGAAGGCTTTCCTCACTAGACAGCAGCATTGCAAAAGGGCTACACTGTGGCCAGATTATTATAAAATGACATACCAACAGGTTCTAATACATGTATCTGGATACCCATCCTTGAAATGCTGTTATTTGGTTTCCTGACAGTAACAAACTCTGAGACAATAGGATGATATTTATAATAATACCAGGCTTAACAGTGGTATATGAATTATTTCAGATAAGGCTGAGCTTACCCTTCCTAGGCCTGGGGCTGCCGGTGGTGCAGGAAAATGTAGGTTTTGAGGGGAGAATCTTGCTTTCGTGCAATTGTTTTTGCTCTGAGGTGACTGGGAAGATTTTTCACTTTCATCTGTTGAATACGGAGTCTCATTGTCATTCTGGAAGACCAAAAGCATTTTTGTGAGATGCACTGAACAGGAGTTTGCAGCAATTTTAGTGTGAAAAAGCCTGGAAAGCCCCACCCACATCCTCCTTTCTCTCTAGCCCTCCATGTCCTCCTCAGGAAAGATCTTAAAACCCCATGATCTTATCGGCTCACTGTTTTAGCTATGTTATCTTTCACTCATTCATTTCTTGTTGTCCCGTTCCTTTCTTCCATGCTGAGTTCAAGAAGTAACGGGACGCTTTCATTACCTCCATCACCTTGTGTCCATTCACAGTGGAATCGGGTATCGATTCTCACTCTGAATACCACAGTCGTACAAGAAATACTGAAAAAGTTGATTTTCCCACTTTCTTCTTCCTTTTCAGAAGAATGAAAAAGTGTCCCTCACCTCCCCAGAATTCCCCATCCCATTTACTGTTTCATCGCTGGCTAGGGGAAGTAGATCAGACAGGTTCTGCTCCTCTTGATTTCCGTATCCCATGTAAGTAACAACGCATGTGCCTCTCTTCTGATTGATGGAGGCAATAGTTGCTGGGTACACATTACCGTCCTCAGACCAAACAGCACTACAGCCATCACCAACTTTCCACTGCAACAGAAGCAAGAGAGGCAAATAAATACCTACACCAATGATTGGACAGACAGATGCCTTTTTCTAAACTACTTTTTGTCCCAACCACGAGAAAGATGACTCCCACCCAGAAAGCTTTTCCTCTGTATTTAGTGAAGTTGGTCAATGTAATCTATAAGGTCTACAACATTATCATCCCCCCACCCCAGAATGTTACGCTCAAGGCAATGAAAAAGCTACTTTAGAGTACCACGGAGAAATACAACATGCAGTACGAGCATCACTAGCATTTGCAGACGAGGTGACCTGTTTCAAAGGCACTGCGTTGCTCTTCTTCCTGTTTCTGTTCTTTTTATTGTTTTTTCTCTTCATCCTCAGGCGCTGCTCCGGTTTGTCCGAGGTCTCCGAACACTCTCCATTCTTTAAAGCGTTCTTCGGGAAAAGAAAGGAGGAAAACAATAAAGGGCAACCCAGCGGCCTCAGCCCAGGGTCCAGCTACCCCCGGGCCGCCCCCCTTACCTTGAAGGAGGCCACCGCCTTGTCGTACGCCTTGATGAGGGCCGTGTCGTCCCACGCGTCCGAGTCGTCGCTCTGCGGAGGCGACACATCGCTTTACCGCCGCTCCAAAGCCCCGCCCCCGCTCCCCCAACCCGGCCCCGGCCCCGGCCCCGGCCCCGGCGGGCGCCCACCTCCCCGGTCCCACGCCGGAACAGCACCCGGTCCGCCATGGCCGGCCCCGGCCCCGCGTGGCCTCCTCCTGCGCACGCGCCGCGCCGCCACTTCCGGCGCGCCACGGCCACGCCCCCCGCCGCGCCCGCGCGGATGGCCCCGCCCTGCCCGCTACCGTAGCCGCGCCAGCCTGCCCTGCCGGCCGGGCGGAACGCTCGCCAAGCGCCCGGTCCCGCTGTCGGCGAGGCCGCGTCCTCCCAAGACCCTGCCGGTCTCCTCGAAAAGCCCGGCCGGCTCGAGAGCAGGAGCCCAGACCGAGCCAGCCACCGGCAAGCAGAAGGGTCGGCTCGGTCTCACACCAGCCGCAGGTATCGCACGGCCAGAACCAGCTGCCTCTCCCTTTAGGCTCCCCTCGAGCCGTGCCAGGGGCCTGCTAATAAATAATAAACGCACGCGGATCCGTTACGGCCTAGGCCAGCAAAGGCTTCAAAGTGCTCTCCTTCCGCAGATTCGAAACGCGTTCTACCTCGGCCAGCACGCTCAAGCACGCCCATAAAGCCAGCACCATGTTCTCTCACACTGAGTTTTATTCCTGAGGCTAGCTTAAGCAGCGATTTCAAGATCTGCTTACATCTGCAGCTCAGTGACTTCAAGCCTGCAGCTCCTCTCACGTTAGTCGTAGGTTCACAGCTAGTTACGTATGCTGATCAAGCCTGCAAATCCATAGGCATCTTCTTCTATAGCACAGGCTCACCACTGCATATTATATTGCCTACAATATGCGTTTCTTATATTATAAATCTTACTTGTATTATACTCACATACTCATATTGCATTCTCCACATTCTTTGTGTTCTTGGTAACTGTGTGGATTGTCTGGCTCATAGTTCACAAACGAGCTTCACCATGTCTAGTGCACACAGGCGACTCATGGGGGGCTACAAAAGCGACCCAGCCTTGGGTTGCCTTGAGGCCCTGTCTCTGTGCAGAGATGACTCACAGGGAGCTGTGTAGACAGCTTAGCCCTGGGTTGTCTGACAAACCCTAAAGTAAACAGGGCAGTGGCTGCACCATTCAAAGAACCAAAACCTGAACTGAGCCTTGAAATCCCTTAACAAATAATACGCCCTTAGTCTCAATCCAACCACTATTCAGTTGCCTGAGGAAGCAAGGTAAAAAAACCCCAAAACCTGGAGGGTTTCAGCTTCAGTTTCAAATGACAACCTTGTGTATTCAAACAATCACAGACCAACAAAGGAAAGATAAGGGGAAACTCCACTCAGATACACATAATCCATCTACGCATATATCATAATCCACTCAAACATAGTCATACACACCATTCCACAAGTCAAGGGATAAAAACTCTAAGATTCAGATTAGAAATGGGGGAGTCACTTCAACTATACAGTTGGCTTGTGAAGGAAACCCTTCCCCGCCTTGATCAGGATGCCGGTCGAGGTAGCTTCCCTGGGATTGACAGCCCTTACCTGGAGGGGTAAGTGAATATTGTTTATGCTTTAAGTTTATAAATGCATGTGTGCTTGTGGTTGTAATAGTGCACTACACTTGCCTTAAAAAATTGCAATAGTGCATTCCTCCACTGTATCTGTAAAACCTGCAACAGTGGCGTGTTAAGTCTGTAAGTGAAGTTCAAATAAATCATTTGCTTGAACCTTGCAGTTAAGTCTGTGAGTGAAGTTCAAGTCATTTGCTTGAACCTTGCAGTGAAGTCCTTTTCCGTCACAGTAACTTCTGAGAAATCAACTGATTATCAAGCATAACCATTTCAGATTGGACAGTATTTCATGCCACATTTTATTGAAAAAATAATTTGAGATTTACAGTTCAGACCTCTGTAGGGTTAAGCACATCTTACAAGTGCATTCCATTCTGAATGAAGCTGTACTTCAAGAACTAAAACAAGAAAATCTGGTCTGGCTGTACATCCAGAAGTTCATTGTTAGTGGAAACACTAAGTGAAACCAACAAATGCAGCAAAAGCTGGATTAAAGCTATTGCTATTCATGTGCATGCAGAAGAGTGCAGTCAGTTTTGAAATGGCACTCCAGACAACTAAGCCTATGCTAACCAGAAAATACTCTAAACTAATGCTAGTTGAACAACTCTGCAAGACAGACATTTAATCATTTAGTGGCCAGACACTTTTAGGAATCTTCTAGGCCCTTCTGCTTAAGTGGTGCACTATCTTCTCCGTACAGGCAGCTCATTTTCCTCCTGCCTGCTGAGACTTCCTTTCATTAGCCACTTTTTGTTTCTGCTGCATGATTTCAGAATCTCTGTGAAGAAAAAAAGTTGGATTTCAGATACTGGCTCACTGTTTTTCTGAGTAGAGTCTCCTTCAGCTTGTTTTTACCCTTTAGCAACCCCCATTTCAAGAACAGTAAAAGATCAGTATAAAAATTCTCAGTTAGCCATGAGCATAGTTTCTATTATCCTGTTTTTTTTCAGTACAGTACCCAATGAGGTAGACAAGTTACTTTATTAGTAGACCTTATATAATTCTTTTAGTTTTAGAAGGACACAATGGATCAAACATCTTCAAGAAAGTATTACACAATCATTTCCTGTTTATACCAGGCAAAAAGCTGCTCAAAAGAAATAAAAGCTTTACAGGTCTTACCAAAAATAAATCTGTTTAACAGCAGATACACTAAAAACTTACATCCATGGTTTATGCTCTGGCATGTGAATGGACCATGAATCAAAACAAAATACTTGAAGGCTGTTTCAGCTAAGACACTGGATTCCCTCTGACCCATTTTCCCCTCCTATTTTGCCCAACCATTTCACTCAACTTTACTAGATCTTACCTCTGTTTTCTCTGAGAAGCAGACAAGCTATCCTCTTTCCTTTTCCCTTTGTGGATCTCCTGAGTCTTCTTCAGGTTCTTTTGGCGGGCAAGCTCACGCTGGTTCCCACCTGTAAGACAATATATGGTCTATACAGGTACTACCACTTTTTACACACAGTTTGCCTGTTTAGAAGTCTATTATAAAGGTGGAAAGGTTTGGCTCAATCTGTAGAGCTGATACAGCAGTATCTTCTGTGGTTGGCATCAACTTCCATCACAGTCTCCCCCTCCAGTGCACAACAGGAGGCATGAAAGCCTGTTAGTTCTCACATTTATATTTCTACAGGTCATGTTCAAGAGATCACCAAAATCCATTCCCACATTCCTTCTAGAAACACAATGCAGTTTCCCATAAAAGACTGAAGGCAGACCATCCCATCCATAGCCTGGGCAAAATGATGACAGTGACTCATCCAAAGAGGTGCCATCCTTTCTCTCTCAAACAGATTCTAACATCCAATACAGCTTACAAATTAATTTTAGACTGAAAGAACAGCATTAAAATGAGGGCAGCCTGAGAGTTTATAGACTTCCTCAAACTCTTCCCAAGGCCCTCTAAGAAATCAAAAAGCAAATGGCTGTATTTGGAATCCAGAAACACCTACCTGCTTTCAGTCTGTAGTGCTGTCATACAAAATCACTGACAGATTCCATAACATCCCACGGTCAAGCACCATGAACTTTTAAAGTCTTGCTCATACTTAGTAAAAGCAGTTAGGGGCCTCACATGTATTTGTAGAACAAAAACACTTCTGCAGATGCTACTTAGAAGACAACCAGTATAGTTAATACACATGGGAACTTTGGCTTTACTTTTTACTGGATAAAAGTCCCCTAAACTACTTAACACAGCATTAATAATGTATTATTGGGCACTCATACCCCTGAAGCTCAGCTAGCACTATCAAATACTAGAGCTGCCTTACTCTGGGAACCATGAAAGCAGAGAAGGCCACATAGTACACAAGCAGCTTTAATTCATTTTTGCTCCAAGGCAGCTGACATGTATGCAGTATGAGGCTACCACCAGCTATGGAGCTTCAGCCCAAGATTTTGTTTACCCACCATATACCACAAAGCCCCCTGCAAAAGAAGCAGGGCTGACAAAGCTGAAGTTAAGACACAATCAGAACTCCAGTTCCTCATCAAGACACCTTGTTCTGAATAAAACGACTTACGACTTTCCCAAAACAGGTGTGTGTATATGTCCCTGCACAGGGTGGACAACCCTAATGCTGTTCACATGTGAGAGTATTTTCATGCTATTGAAGAAATTGGCAAACAAGCATTCAGGAAGGTTCCTTCCATACACTATTACAGGCTTCTGTTCATAGCTTTCTTTCCCATGCGTGCTTTTTAGATTTCATTGTAAACCAACCTCTGTATTTTTTCAATCTTACTCATTTGATGAGTTTCTCTATGTAGGTGTTCCCTTAACTCGGCAGCAAGGGCACTGTTATAGTTGTTCTACCTACTTTGCTTGTGATGGGCTTTTAGTCCCTTCAGTTAATTATACTCAAATGCTATTAAAGAGGTGACCTCAAAAGATATGTTGTTTCAAATAAAGTCCAGCAATTAAGCATGGCCTTAGCAAGTGTTTAGCCCCACTTTCAACAAAAGTGAGAAGAGTAACATTACACACACACACACATATATATAAAGACACAAAAACACATCACTGTTGCCAGTAGAGAAGACAGCTCTCCAGGGGACAGCCAGCTTTCCCCAGGACTACCAACACCCTAAACTCCTGGCAAGTTAGGCATGCAATCTTTTTGATGAGACAACATTCCCAAGGGCATGACATCAGAACCAGCACAACACAACTGCTGCTCAGAGCAGATGCAACTCTCCCAGTAAATACTCAGGGTCTTCCAGGCAATGGCCACAGCCATCACAATTATAAACTCTTCTGCATTAGCTGACAATCTTTTCTTACTATCCCCCTCCTTATGGCAGTTCTAGTCTGCTCTAACCTGCCAGAGCTGGTTCACTTGCTTGGTACCTCCTCTTGCTCTGCTTCTTTTGGACTCAACGTGTTCCAGATACACTAGGCATAATCACTTGTGCTGTCAAACAAACATGATCACGTTTTTCTACACTCAAAAATGAAAGCTCCATCTCCCCATAATTTCCATTGTGCCTCTTTTCAGTCTCTCTCCAGTCTGAAGACTACACCTATGCTGTCTTCCAATCTTGAAGACAGAGATCTCTCCAGGTGCCTGTAATTTCAGGTATAGGGAAGCAGTTTAGGACTAAGTCAATTTGAAACAGCAATCTGTTGATACGATCCACAGCATTGTACTCACCCCATTTCTGACTTGTTAAAGGTACCTGCCATGTCAACAAGTAGACAAGAGCAACCCTGCAGAAGCAGGGGTTTTATGCATTCTTCACACCAGTACCTGTACAGTCTCGCAAGAGGTGCCAGAAGCCCAAATGAAAACAGTGTATTATGACTGCTGCTTCCTGAGGGCTGCTCCTGCCTTGAAAGATATACTTCATCTGTGAGAGGACATCAACTACTACCTTTTGAAAAAGCTAAGAGAACTCCTGCTCCATCCTCCTCACTAGCACTCAGTGAGATCCTGTCCCCAAAGTCCATGTAGAAGAAGGGCCACTATTTGTTCAGAAAATTGAAGTAAAACAGCTATCTATCTCTGGCAGTACTGTTGTTGATTAGAACTGGATGACTCATGAGCAGATGATACATTCCAGGCTATAAATGGTTCTTGAGTTTTGTTGTGCTCAGGAGGCATGAATGTCATATGAACAAGTCAGCAGCAATGAAACAGCTCTTTTTCTCTGTGGTGCTTAAAGAAATGAAGCATCTTCTTTTACCTCAAAGAAAAAGAGGCAGGCAGTCAAAAGACACTGCTATCGTCAGAATTCATATAGCAGTTATCCTCCACCCTTAACCTTAAGCACTTCCTTTCCAAGCAAACATTGTGCAGGGTGTCTACATGTAGAGTTGTTCCACACGCATGGTAAGATAGTAAACTTAAGAACCAAACTGAACAGCGTCACTGAAAAGCTTGGCTGCCACTTCTGCTCAGCAAAGCAGAGCAGGTATAAATGTAGAGCAATACAGTATGCACACAAGGCATACAGGGCCAAACAACTATTTGAAAAGAAACTTACTTGTACCATCCCTGCTTCCAAGTAAACATTGCCATGGACTGTTCAGGCCCCGTACTTCACCTGGGATACCACATGAGTATCCCTAGCTCCAAGGGAGACGGTGCTGTTTCCTACATTCTGTAAGATCAACCTAAATCTTCCATGAAGTGTGGTCCAGTCCTGACAGAAGACCATTCAGCTTCCTGTAATGTGAAATTCAAGCATGAACTGCCACATAAAGGCCAGTACATCCTTGCTGCTTATACGTATGCTTGAGCACCCCCATCCTGGCCTGCCTCTGCAAGACATATGCCTTAGTTCAACCTGTCCCTGCTCTTCCAACTCCAAGATGCAGGTATTCTTGAAAACAAAGATAAGCAAAAGACATCTGAATAGCACTGGAACAAGGAGTAATCTACGATAAGGAGGTCAAAGAGAATGGCAGTAAGGATTGGCTACTGAGATCATCATCCCTAGAGTTCTTTCTGAGCAGCAAAGGATCTGATCATATGTCAGAACTTGAAGCAGAAGAAAAGTGCCTGCCATCACGTCCCAAAAATAGAAAGCAAAAGTAAACAGAGCCTTTTGATGCAAGGACAAAGCAATAATGGAATACAAGTGACAAAAACCCCCTCCAATTCATCTGGCCATCACCATCTTCACAAGTTTACTGTTTTCAGGTACCCTGAAATTTGGCAGTGCAACAAGTACCATGAATTTATGAACTGGGAGGCACAGTTAAGGAGTTGTAAATAAACAAGCCATTCTTATTCTATTTTATTATATGTCCATTTGAAATCACAGGGCATAGTCCAGGCCTGATTGACAACAAAGCACTGAACTCTGGAAACATCTACTAAAGTTAAGAGTAGACTGTATGGTAGCACATCACAACCACACCTCTAGTATTTCAGACAGCGCATTAAACTAGGTCATCCTAAAATGAAATGTTATCATTCTGCTATGCCCAGGTGTGAGACACTCTGCCTCTTTTTAACCTCAAGCTATGTTTATTTTAGCATCATACAGAACAGGGGGGTGGGGTGGGGGAATCAACAAAAGCCATAAACCTGCCTCTTCCTCACATTCAAGGTCTGATCAGTGCACAAACTGCTTATGATCCAGGCCTTTATCTGGACTTCCAGCAGTACAGTGGCTTTGAAGCTACGTGGTTTTAAATGTGAATGTAAAAGCACCTCCTCAGTTAAACACAGGCACTATCTGTATTTCCAAGTGTAATACACAGAAGCCAAAACAGCAACCGCACCAGTTAGGAGGGCCAGAGCATTCTAGGTTTGGGTCACAGCTCTCCGCCATTTCAGAGCAGCTATACCAACGTTACTTTTGAGTTAGGCGATGATTAGCAAGTTCTGCCGCCCTTTCAACGACAGTCTTCACAACCGCCATTTAAGCAACGTAGTATTAAGTGCTTGGCAGCAATATAACAGCCCTTTATTTACAGACTGGACGGTAGCCAGGACCGAAACTGAGCGTTACTGTGGCTCCAGCAGATCGCCACCTTTCCCCCTCCTCCCCGCCCCCCAACACAGCTACGCCAGGGGAGGGAGTGAGGATGTTTTTCCTCTAAGCCTAGGAACGACGGCGGCAGGACGTGGGAAGCCTCAGCCCCGGCGGCTCACGCACCTGTGGACGCCAAATCCACAAGTACCGAGACCCGACAACGGCACCCCACCGCGGCCGACCCCCCGCCCCGTGACCGACCGCCGGGCTGCCCTCCGCCTCGCGCCCCGGCCGCGCTTCTCCGCAGGCCTGGAGCCGGCCGAAGGAAGGCCCGCCGCCGTTCCCCCCCGCTGCCCGACGTGCCCCCCCCGGCCCAGCACCCCTCTTGAGCCTTGCCGGCACTCACGGGTCATCACGAGACGCTCGGGCCGCGCGCCACCGCCGGCCGGCCGACCGACCGACAGACAGACACACGAACCGCCGCTTCGGCTGCCAGAACCTTCTATCGCCCCGCCCACCGCTGACGCCCCTTATAAACCCTCGCTGGCCCATGACGTCATTGCTGCGCGCGGGGGGGCACTACGCCCCCCCCAAAGGCCTGACCCAATCAGCGGGGCGCGCGCTGCCTACGCGCAGCTGGGAGGGCGTGGCCGGCGCCAGGCGCGGGGGGCCGTGGGGGGCGGGGGCGTCACTTCCGCTTCCCGCGCCCGCCCGCGGGGGCGGGTTGGTCCCCCCGACGGCGGGTGTTGCGGCGTGAATGCGGGAGGGGTGCCGCGCCGTTCCCGGCGGCCAGTGTGCGGAGAATCGAGGTTCCGGCAAGTGACGAGAGGCGGAAAGGCCGCGGTGCGCGAGGCTGGCTGGCTCGGCCTCGGAGGCAGGCAAGGCGGCGGTGTGGCCGGGGGCGGGAGGTTTCGCAGGAGGCCGGACTTGTACGCCGGAAGGGAGGTGATAAGCTTCCGAAACACCCTTGTGTAAGAGCACGTGGCTTTTGGTCAACAACCAAGCGGAAAAGGAAATCGCTGCAGACCGCTGTCCGTTAAAACCACCGAAGAGAGTTAAAAAAAAACCAAACCAAAACAAAAAAACAAACAACCCAAAGCACTGATCACCGTGGGCAAAACTAACGCCTGGGAAGCCGTCTACGAGACGCCTGAATTAAGGGGGAAAAGGGGCTTTGAGCCGCTGAGGTACTGAAAGCGGCTCCGGCGCCGTGCTCGGCCTCCCTCATGGTTTTCCCGCGCAGGCGCCGCCTCCCCGCCCCGTCCTTCCCCCTGCTCCGCGCGGGGCGAGCCGTGCCCCCCCCCCGCCCCTCCTCTTCCTGCCGCCGCGCGCTGATGACGCTGCGGGGCGCGCCGGGCGCGGAGGCGAGTGACATGCCGTGAGGCGTCGGAGCGTCGCGGCGTTACCGGGCCGCGCGCCGCTGACGCCGAGCTCGCGGGCGGCCGCGTCCGTCCGTCCGTCCCTGCCTCTCTCTGCCGAGCGTTCGAAGCGAGCCGCCGGCGCCATGTTCCGCCGGGCCCGCCTCAATGTGCGGCCCAACGTCCGACCCGCGGGCAGGGGCGCCGGCGGCGCGGCGGACCCGGAGGGCTCGGGCTCGGGCTCCCCGGTGGCTGCCAGAGCGGAGGCGGCGGCGGGAGCGGCGGCCGAGGCCCCGCCGGCAGCGCGGCGGGCCGAGAGGTGAGTGCTCCCGAGGCCCCGCGGGTACGGAGCGGGGTGGGGTGGGCCGTGCCGCAGGGCTCTCCCGGCGGGGTCTTGCCTGGGCCGCTGCCGCCGCCCGGCCGTGGATCCCTGGGAGTGGGACGGGCTAGGGGAGGTGGGGGGAGCCGCCCCCGGCCGGCCTTCGGAGGCCCCTGGGGATGTAGCGGTAGCAGGCTCTCCTGTAACGCTTGTTGTCACGGCCTGTCACCTCCTGGTTGTCCCTACTTTGGTTTGGAGTTGTCTCCTCTTGCAGACCCCCTGAAATAGAGGTGCTGCACTGTCCTCCGGTCGGCGCCGAGTGACAGTTGTGTATGTGGTAATTGGACAATGTCTTCTGGGTGCTTGACGCATTTGCAACCTAAGCAAAACCCATATCTCTTTACTGCGGTTGCATTGTAGGTGCTTGAAATAATATATAAGTTAAGACTGCAAAGGAGGAGCCTAGTGTGGTCTGATACTCAGTTTTTCTGGCATTGCAGCAGCAGGGAGCTCCAGTTTGCTGTGCGCAGCAAAAATTCTTTGCACTCTGTAACTGGATGACTTTGATGTTGCATTCTTGGAGCACTTCCTGGTTTGTATTCACTTCTTCATGCAATA
Source organism: Haliaeetus albicilla (assembly GCF_947461875.1). Taxonomy (NCBI): domain Eukaryota; kingdom Metazoa; phylum Chordata; class Aves; order Accipitriformes; family Accipitridae; genus Haliaeetus; species Haliaeetus albicilla. Next base: position 54,998,793 of record NC_091516.1, read on the forward strand.
GGGAGGGAGAACTTTCTTGGTTTTTCCTTTTTGATTGTTTAATTTTTTAAGTGCTTTTTCTTGCAATGCAAAGGCATGATGACGTTGGTCCTAGGACCAGTCTTTCAGGACCTCCCTGTTGTGGGTTAACCCTGGTTCACAGCAAAGCCCCACACAGCTGTTTCCTTGTGCACCCCAACCTCCCCCCCCCGCCCCGTGCTGTGGGATGCGTGGAGAACCAAAAGCGCAAAAGTGCAAAAACTTGTGGGTTGAGATAAAGACAGTTTAATAGGTAAAGCAAAAGCTGTACATGCCAGCAAAGCAAAATCAGGAATTAATTCACCGCTTCCCATCAGCAGGCAGGCGTTCAGCCATCTCCAGGAAAGCAGGGCTTCATCCATGTAGTGGTTACTTGGAACGACAAATGCCATAACCACAAATGTCCTCCTGTGTTCTTTCTTTCCGCAGCATTTACTGCTGAGCATGACACCAGGTGGTATGGGATATCCCTTGGGTCAGTTGGAGTCAGCTGTCCCGGCTGTGTCCCCCTCCCAGCTTCTTGTGCACCTGCAGCCTACTCACTGACAGGGTAGCAGTGTGAGAAAAGGCCCTGATGTTGTGTAAGCAGTGCTCAGCAATAGCTGAAACATGGTGTGCTACCTACACTGTTTTGGTCATAAATCTGAAACATAGCACCATATGAGCTACTGTGAAGAAAATTAACTCTATCCCTGCTAAAAGCAGTACAGACCAGTCCTTCAGGACATTTAACCAGTCTGATGATTGCTTCAGAACAACCTTGTTACTTCTTTTAACTAGTTGGTTTTGCATCTTGCATGAATACCTCTATTCTTTCAGTTGAAACTTGTCCTTTGTGACATAGTACAAGGTCTTCTTACAGTCTTCTGTTTCGTGTGACTAGAAATTCAGGGGTCAGACTAGTTGGCATGGCATGTCTTTAGTAAACCCATGCTGCCTTTCATTCAACTTGTATCTTACATCTTTTATACTTGTTTTGTGTTGCGCTATAATGATGTTTTTCTTTCAAATTTTATTTATAAAATTTATGTGTTATAGAGATCATGTTACTGCATCTTTTGTTATCCAATACTTTTTTCTTAAATGAAGATACATTTGCTATTTTTCAATTATGTGGTACTGTTGCTGATTCAGCAGATTTATGGAAGACTTTTGTGTTTATAATTTAATGGGTGGTTCAGTGTAATCCAGTTGTACTTTTCAAAACTAGACACCAATGCCATTCTGAAGGAAGAATATTCGAAGGGATCTATTCACATGACTTGAAAAATAGACCATTGCCATATAAGTAACAGGCTCATAAAATATTTTCCTCAATAACTGTGGAACATACCCAAGCCTACAAAACCACATCCTGCTGTATAGCAGTTATAAGAAATTTAAGACTGTGATGAAAATTTAAGAACTGTGTTCTTAGAAATTTAAGACTGTGTTCGTGTTGAATGTACAAACCTCTTCAGTTTGCCAACACAGCGAAATGTGTGAGATGTGGCTGGGAAAGAGCTTCTTTGGAGAAGTGCAGGTTTGGAAAATGATGCACTTAGAAGAAGAGGCATGTGAACTGCTGGAGTACTGTGGTGGGTTTCACAGCTCAGCTGGAGGGAGAAGGTAGTACCCAACATAAAACTGCTGGGAGACTCTTAGGGGAACTTTTAGTCCTGGGAACAAGTAGAAAAGGCACAGGTAAAAGCCGCTCTGTTCTTGCCCCCATTTGGTCACCCTACATTCCACTGAATATCTGGTTCTTAAAGTTTTTGGTCCCTTTTGAAGGCATATAGCAACCAAATAGGAGAAAGCAGGCCTAGGGATTTATTGCAGAGTGGGCAGTATTAGCTTCTTGGGGAGCTGTCTTTCTAGATGATGCATTTTAAAGACTGGCCACCTGGGTGTCTCTGAAGATTGAGGAAGAGTAGGTTTGAGGGAAGTCACACAATTTGATTTCCTAAGTGCAGTAATTGGTGACATACAGCACAATGTGTTTGTTGTGTGGTCTGCAAGAAAAGTAAAGGCCAACGTGAAAATATCTTTTTCCTTCCAGCCTAAGGCATTTCTTCATAGCTGCTCAAACCTGTATCTGTAGTGTCAGTTACTTTCCTTTGCTTTGTTTTCTGAATGCTGAATGGGTTTTGCTGATTACCAGGGAAATGAAAATTCTCTGAGCATGAGATTATTTTTTTTTTAATAGAGTTGCTGCTAAGATGTATTTAACTGTTCAAAAATCTGGTGTGGAGCTCTGATTAAAACTCCACAAACCACAGGTGGTGTGGAGAAGGTGAATGAAGAATTACTTTCTACTGTCTCTTGCTGTACAAAAACCAGAAGGTATTGAATGGAACTCGCAAGGGTCTCATCCAAAACACACAGACAGGCACCATGTAGTAAGGCTGCTGAACTCCTTGCTGAGGGATGTTCTGTGTACTAAAAATGTATATGAACTCAGTGGGAGACGAATTGATTCAGGCATTTAACAGAGGCTGTTACAGACAAAAACATCATCTGCAGCATTTGCCTGAGTTGCAGACAGTAGCTGGAAAGGATTTGGAAAAGTTTCACTGTATGTTTATGCTGTTCTTATATTCCTTCAAAGGCATGTGCTTCTGACTGTTTTAGAAGATGGCTAAGTGAACCATGGGTGTGGCTGTCTTTATGTACAGAAACAAGGCATAGTTACAATGTAAAATTTAAAAAAAAGTCTTTATGACTCAGTTATAATTCTGCTGCAGTCTTACTGTGAGCAACAGCCAAAGGAGCCAAACACTGAAGGAGTCTGCAGATTGAGGAAGATCATAATAATGGTTGGCAATTTTGCTTGAACTTTGAAAATTTTTTCTGCATAAGGGATGGAAAAAATACTTAAATAAGAAAGCTTTCCAGGGAAGCTAAAACTTGTTGCTTCTAAAAGGCTACTTTTGATGTGTTAAGTGTGAGCAGTAGAATAACAGCAGCCAGTCTGACTGCTGAATTTTTTTTTTAATTCACAGTACACATATCATCTACTTGAAAATGTGTTAAGAGGAATGTTCAGATTGATTGTAATAAAAATCATCAAATTACTTGTTGCATATAGCTTTATTAAAATGTTTTTGTCACCTATATCATGTGGGTTATTTTTTATAAAGCTTTATTGTATTATGATATCTGGTATTCTCAGCTGAAAGTAGAGAGCCTCCCCAAAAAAAGGGGGGGGGGGGCAGCAAGGGGGGAAGGAACATGTGAGTTTAGTGTTATTGGTCAGCTAGCTTGTAACAGTAACATTAGTAGTAATTAAGATTAGAAAATAACATAGCAGTTCTTAAAGCTGATTAGTTTATGAGAAAGTACCAGCTACAGATTGGTTGTATATAACTGTATTTTCCTATGGCATTATATTTATAGTGAGTGGTACATAAACATACCTTGAAAGTAAGAGTTACAAATCTCTCACTGGTAAAGTATTTCAGGATACTCTTTTAATTTTCCAGCAGTGACACGGCTGATAGCTCAAATGATGCCAGAGAAGCTAGTAGACCTGCAGAGATGCCTACGCAGAGAAGAAAACGGATCTCCACCATGCCCAATCTTGTCAAACCCAGAGCTGGACCTTCATCTGCTCAGTGTTCTGCATCAAAGCCGCAGAGGCGAGCATCACAGGCTCCTGATGGCAGTGCTTCACTTCAGAAGGATTCGTCTCCATCAGAAAAGAGTAATGTTGAAAGCTCTTTAAAGTCTCCCATGCTGCCCGAAAAGAAAACACCTGTGCCACAAGTGCCACAGTTTTCCCCACTAAAAAAATCGGTGAACAAAGAGCAAACTGTAGGTGTAGCTGCTCAAAAAAATGATGATACCTTGCAGAAGAATGTACCCTCCCCACTCAAGGAGAGACCAACACAGGAAAGATCAGGAGCACAGGAGGAAAAGCTACCTGTGAAACCTGCTACTGTAAAAGAGAAACGACCGTGTTCTGACCGTGAAAGGATCCTCAAAGCTCGGAAGTTAAGAGAAATGCTTAAAGAAGAGCTGAAGAAGGAGCGGATGGTAGGCCTCTGTGTTGAGCAGTGCTGATCTGTGAAAGGCAAAGACATGTGATTCACCTAACATATGTTATCTCTTTGCAGTTGCGTTTTCTGATGATCATCAGCTGCTTATTGCTAGTAGTCTATGATATCTCATAACTCTGTATGGGTTTAGTCTATTTATAAGCAGTAGTAGCACAGTGTTCCCTTGTAATACAGATTTCACAAGAAATAGTATATCTTTTCATTTGATTAGACCCACAAGCCTTTTTGACATGAGACCTCCTATTATATTATAGTCAACGTTCCAATTGCAAAAGTTTCACAGTTGGTAATACAATGGGGAAGTATGCTGTAAGCTTTTCCACTTGATTGTTGACAACAGAGTTCTGCAATTTTGAATAGCTTTTCACTTCTACTTGTGCCAAGTATTGAATTTCTCTGAGAGGGTAAGTCACTTAAGGGTCTGTGGCATCCTCTTTGACAAAGTGAGACATTAAGATAAACTTATTTCAGTTGTTGGGGGTGGGGAAGCAACAAAACTCCATGGATGGAGTGCTTTGTAAACAAAGAAAAATATTCATTTGTGAAACATAAAGTACTTTCAGCATGAATTAAAGTTTGGTTTTTTTTATATATATGGAAACAGTTGAAACACAGACCTCCAATAACTGAAGGACATTCTCCACCAGATCGTTCTAAAATGACCATGAGAGACTTGATATACTATCTGCCAGAAAACAATCCTATGAAGTAAGTATGATTCTCTTTCTCTCTCCTTAGGTTAAATGATTTTTCTCTTTCTACCAATTTAACTGTGAAAAGGAGAATTCTTAAATCTGGAGTATTAGCACAGATGCAGTATTGTTGCAATGGTAACAAAAGCTTCTAGATATTTTCACGTCTGCTCAATCTTCATACAGAAATGAGAATGAAGATTAGGGTACTTGTTGAAATATAAAAACATGAACCTGTTCCCAGGTTGATTTATCTCTGTACAAATGCAGAATAATAGAAATTTTATATTATTTTTTGACACTAGCTGCTGTTAAATTTTTAGTTATGGCTTCTAGGGATGTTATGACTAGTAGCCAAATCTAGTGGACTACAGGAAGCTAAGCATTTCTCCTTCCTAGGTGCTGAAGTGCAAAATGCACTGCAAGACCCACAAGGTCTCTCCATTCCAGCTGGATGGATGTAGCTGCTACTGTTCCCTTTACAGGTTTTGCTAGTAGCAAGGCTGAGTGAGCATCCCAGAGGTGCGCATACACAGGCAACCACAGACAGAGCAGGGCCTTTTACCTGCAACTAGAAAAAATAATCACATACACATAAGTACAGCTATCCAAGTCCTGTTCTTCCTCTCAGTAGCAGATGAGTTTTCTGTTATTGTCTGTTATCACCAGCTTGTTAAAGTTTGTGTGCTTGTGTGTTTTACTTATCACTTTCCTTGGTTTTTTTTCTTTTACACTTAAGCAGGTATTGAACCAGGTGGTCTTGCATTCCCTGCACCCTTACAATGGATTACTGCTTGAAATATCTTTTTTTGTCCTTGCTTATACAAAAAAAAAAAGAAAAAATCAAAAAAGCAGTGGTGGTTGTTCAGTTGGACTCAAATCTAGATGTCGTACAAAGAATTGAAAAAAAGCCTTGTTTCTTTGTCCATTATCCACTAAAAGCAGGTTTTGTGGAATGAAGCAGAAATGTATCTGTACAAACGTTCATCTCTAGCTTTTTATAAAATTGTAGGTCTTCCCTGGCAGAAGAAAAGAGAACAGAAAAAAGTTCTGCACTGGGTCAAATGAAAGAGTAAGTCTTGATTATGGAAGTACTTATAGTCAAAAAGTCTTCTGGTATTTTTTAAAAAAAACCCCATGTTTCTGTGGTAATACTAACAGTGTAGGTATTTTTTTTCTGTTTCAATATCACAGCCCTTATTTATAACAAATTGTAATTTGGGAGGGGAGGGTGGTTAAAAAGCGGTTTGCTTTCAATATGGTTTTGGATTTGTTCATTTTACAATAGAATGAAAAGCATATTCCAGAGTTTGTGTTGACTAACTTGCTGATGGGTTGTATTGCAGGGTGGTTCATTAAATCATTGAATGTCTGGCATACAGAGCAGCAATTCAAAACACTAACAAAAGTAATGTTTTTGCTTGGTCTCTTAAAATTGTAGACAGGAAGAGAAGAATACTCCTGATCATGAGGAAGAAGATGAGGAAGAAGCAGAGAATGGGGAAGAGAGTCAGGATGGTCCACTTCTAGCTCCCCGTGTGAAAGTAGCAGAAGATGGCTCAATTATTTTGGATGAAGAAAGGTAATAAATTCTGAGCCTGACTCATGGACAGTATGTATTACCTTGCTGCTTAGTCTGTGAAAAGAGAACAGTTACTTTGGATGGGGACAAATGTGAGTGCATTTATGTGTTGAGAGTTGAACTATCCTAACTTAGGAAACAGTGCAAATATGTGGCAAAATGTGAGCAGCGGTTACCTGCATCTCAGCAGTGTCAAACTTTCTCTATGAAAAATGTTTCTGGAGAAGGAGATGGAGAGGAACATGTCTTATTTTATTACAGTGAATGAATACTGAATATTTGTCAAACTTCCAAATGTCTTCTATTTAGTTAACTTCATTTTTCACAGTTGCGTGTGTCTACTTACTGTTACTCAGTTGTCACTATCATTTGCTGTGTCTTTGCATCTTGCACGTTGCCGCTTTGTTTAGCTATCAGTCTTTTCAGTAACTTTGCTGAGAATATGCCTTCTTTAAGGTATTAGATTATCAAATGTTTGAGTTCCCCAAATGTATTACTAGTGTCAGATTTAGGCCAAGGTGTAAGGATAGAGCAGTCCCAGTAAAAGAATTGAAAAGTGTTCTAAAAGGATATGGAGAGGCTCTTGTGGTTTTGCAAAATAATTTTCTTGAATGTTAAAAAGACAATCTTTTTTTTTTTTTTAAGGTATTTAATTATGTCTGTCTGTACTGTATCTTAGAAAAACAGAAAAGCAAATTTAGTTGCACAGGCTGAATAGGATAATGATTTATTGCTGCATTCTCCTATTAAAATACATGTTAATGTAATCAGTAAACCTGGTTACACAGTACAAACTCTGACTTGTGGCAGGAAAAATCTGAATAGCTGCCTTTTAAACATCTGCTATGTGTCTTATAAGAAATATTTTCAGATAAGTCTCTTTGTGTGTTTGCTTTTCAGTTTAACTGTGGAGGTTCTAAGAACAAAAGGTCCATGTGTTGTAGAAGAAAATGATCCCATCTTTGAGCGTGGCTCTACAACTACATATTCTAGCTTCAGAAAGAGTTTTTACACTAAACCGTGGTCAAATAAAGGTGAGTATGTTTTTGGTTTCAAGGTTTGAGTCTGCAGAAAAAATCTTAGTTTTCCGTCTATGCTTTGTATTCAATTTTTATTTCCAGTGGAGTAAATGGATCTACTTATGTGTGACATGGTCTCAACCCTCTAAACTCTTACAACAAGCAGAGCTCTGATGTTTATTGTGAAAATCAGCGTGTTTAAAAAATCCAGTGCCTTATGATATGCTGGCTACCTGTGAATTTGTCATGGACGTTTAGATGCTGTGGAAACGCTAGTCTCTTATCAAAAGCGGCATTTTGGATTCTGGTGTCCAGATTTTGAGCTCTATATGGAACAGTTAGCACTTCTTAACAGCTTCTTTACTTGGTTCTTCCAGCATGGGAAGGAATAAATTATATAAGCTATCTCTATGTGGGCTGATTTCAGTGCACATGGACAGCTGTGTTTTTATGAGTGGGTGGGTTGTGGTTTTTTATTATGCCTGCTGCAAACTGATTATTATCTCTAGGCTGACAACACTGTGCAAGACTTTTTACAGTTGGAAATATTTTTCTACAACTGTAGATGGAAAAATTAGCTTCAGAATTCACTGTGCTGCTTTTGGAATGCACTGTTTTCCTGTTAACAAATAATAACGGAGATGGTATTTTTACACATCCTTTTTTCTGATTTCTGTTTGTGGTTTTGTCCATAATAAAAAAGAACATTGACACTTTGGAGTTGGTTAGCTTTGATTTACTAGCTTTACAAAATGTATTTCACATTCTGCAGTTTTGTAATAGGTTAGACAGTTCTTTCTGTTACTAGTTCATTCAGCAAATCTCTTTAGAGGTACTTAGGTAAAATAACACACACACCCCAGCTCAGATGAATTTGCAGCCGCAGTAGATAACCTTAAAGTTATTGATCTCATTGCATTAAGTTTAAAAGGTGTTTTTATTTTAGATAGCAAGAAGGATGGTTAATTAAATACTTAAGTGTGTGTTTCTCTTTCTTCCCCACCCACACTCCAGAAACAGACATGTTCTTTTTAGCTATCAGTATGGTAGGAACAGACTTCTCCTTGATTGGACGGCTGTTTCCTCATAGAGCCAGAGCAGAAATTAAGGTAAAAATTAAAGCACTCAGTAAAGCAGTTAAACATCTGTTTTCACTTTTCTGGTTCTCATTTGCTATTCCTATGCTTCCTTTATTAATACTGATAATTTTGATGCTAATTGCTTTTTTTAATACCTGTTTCCAAGGGGTAGTAAGTATCAGAAACATTAATATGCTGGGTTGAATTCCGATCGACATATCTAGTAAGTCTAGCATACCTAGACACGGTTTGTCTCGATTTTGTTTTAATTGAAGAATGCTGATAAGCATAAGTAGATGTTTGGTGAGGGTCTTCTGTGTTGCTTCTTCCTTGGTATCTGGCTGGGAAAACCTTTGATATTTCAAACCCTGTTTACACTGGAAGTAAGGACAAAGATACTGAAAATAATAAAAAATTATGACTGGTGATATCAATTGGTGACAGATTTTATATTTAAAAATTAATTACGAACTTATGGTCTGTGAGTGTGCTTGTAAATATTAACAACTTTAGTTTGTAGAAAATTTTGTTGCATTGAAGAAGGCTTATCTTGAGCTGCCATTTTGTACAATATATTGCATTTCTTGTTTACTAAAAAAGACAAATATACCTTTGCTTTCAGAATAAGTTCAAACGTGAAGAAAAAGCTAATGGATGGAGGATAGACAAAGCTTTCAGTAAGTAAAGGAAATGTACCCCACCCTACAATGAGTCATTAAATGGTAGTCATCTTTTTTTCATGGTAATTTTTGTACTTTGCCTTGCTTGAATTAATGATAAGGAAAAGTTTTTGCTCATAGGTGAGTTCAGAAGCTGGGGAGTCTTAAGTTTTTTATAACAAGCATGGTTCACAGTAAAGATCTTCAGGTTTAATTTCTGGCTTTTCTATATGTCTGATAAATGAGATTAATATAAACTTTTCTATATATATATATTCAATTGAAGATTATTCTGATTCATGGGAATTTCTAGTACAGTTACTTACTGTAAACTGCTTTGAGAATCCTTAAAAGCTTTGTGTGTTATTTGGATGAGCTACATAAGTCCTAGATCAGCATGTTAATACATTATTTGAAACTATGGTACAATTCACGTATTTGTCACTTCTCAAATTTCCTAAACTACTAAATGCTATGATTTTTTTACCATTTGTTTTTCAAAACCAAGCTACCATAATCCATATATATGTCAACTCTAGTCCCTGCTCAAGTGATACAGAAAGTATTTTCAAAAAGAATTACCTGTGTCAATTTATATAACCGTTGCTTTTTTATATCATAATATGTGCCACTGATTATTTTACAAAGCAGAAACTTGGAAAAAATACCAGGTTCGAAATATTTTCTTATTTCTTTGCTTTAATCTGATAGAAGAAAAGCGGCCCTTTGATTTTGAATTCTTTGCCCAGCTGCTTGAGAAGGTCTTAGCAGATGAGGAAAAGAGGAAGCAAAAGACTGTTAAAAGCCAGAAGCCAAAGGAAAAGAAGCTGTCAAGGCCTCGGAAGAAGACAAAAGGTACTTCAAAAGAATGCTTGAGATATATTACTGACCACTGCTCTGTAATGCTGTTGCTAGCAGAGGAAAAAATCACGTAGGGAGTGTTTTCCTTCCCTGTTCTGGACAGGGCAATGGCTTCATAGCATAATTTTTCAGATGTTGTTTACTGATGTGCAGGATGGTAATAATTGGTAGCAGCTGGTTTCCTGAGGTGCGTGTTCTCTAGGCAGGAATGTGAGACCACACTGAGATTAGTGCTCTTCCACAGAATGAAGCACTGATACTCTAAATGGGATATTCTAATTTGAGAGTTGATAAGTATCTCCATGAGTTGCTAGCAAATTAACTTTTAGAATCCTTGGGCGAAAACCATATTTTTTGCAAGCTCTTCTGTGACTTCTAATTTGAATTTTCCTTACATTTAAAACCCTTTTCTCTTAAGGGTTCTGTTTCTCCTTTAATTATAGTTTGAATCTCTAAGTCTGAAGGGTGTGATTCTTTTCAGGGAGTCTTATAAAAGTTATTTTAGTTTTTTGGTCTGTTGAAAATAAAGGATAAAGATTACGTTTAATTACTATTGATTACCATGTAGTGTCTTATTACCCGAGTACCTGTGAAAGGACCTTTCATAGCTGTGCTTAAATTAAAAACAGTTATACTGACACCATTTCATAAACTCCCTGCTAATTCTGTGGGATTGTTCACTTGTTTGTTCCACAAAACCCCATTTTCTTGTAAGTGGTATTGTGGAACAAACAAGTGAACAACCTTTTAAAGGGAATGCTAGCTAGGAAGCAATGTCACTCTTTAATTCTTAAAATTGACATAGTTGCTGCTTTTCTATAGCCTTGATTTCAGATTTGATTAAGTAAAACGTCCCACCTATTAGGACTCACAGCCACATATAGAAATTCTGTTGTAGACTTTAATGGTAGATTAAAGGTACTTAATGTGTAAAGCAATGTGAGTATGCTTTTCTATTTCTCATGCATTGTGGATTTCTTAATTACAGCAGACCAAGTTCATATAAGAATAATAAAAAGGACAGGGAAAGGTTCTTGGTGGTTGACATTCTGCATAAATACAGGATCAAGACAAAATGTCCTGAAAAGGGGAGGGAGGAGACTTTTAGAAACTTGTTAAACCCAGAGAAAAGAACTTGTGAATTATTAGGTAGATAATAATTCAGCTTTCTTAGGTAAATAAGAATGATTAACTACAATACATTTATTAATCAAAATTACTTTTTCATGGCATACTTTCTGCAACCGTCATTTCCTCTTTCTTCAGAGATATGATAATTCTTTTCAGGAATAGCCAGGAATGCCTATTTTTCCTGGATCCAGAAGTGACTGTGTAGCCTGCTAAAAAGTATAGGAACAAGAACATTTACTAAATTGGCTTTCTAAATTGACTTTACCCTAGTGAAGCGTTGTCTCATGTACAGAATGTGTTTTGCATTTAGTGTTGAAGTTAATCTATGCTGAAGCTTTTCTGTTAAGTCAGTGACTAACTTCTCAAGGTCCTGCTCATGGCAGTATATTGGCAGTGATGTATGAATTCACAAGACGTTGCTAGTGGAAGTATCTTTGTGATTTATGGCTCCTAATACTCCATGAGTCTATTAACCAGGAACCATATTGTCTCAATAGCAAAAGCTGCCAGCACAGAAGCTGTTAATGATCAAGATGATCTTCAGGAAGCCAGAATTTCTGATGCAGAAGCAGATGCTGTGACAGCTGAGAAAGAAAATGAGGAATCTTTGGGCATTTCTGAACAGGCAGAAGAACAGGTTGCATTAGAGCCAGCGTTAGCAAAAAAGAAGAGAAAGAAGAGGCGAAAAGATGATCTTGAACAGGAAGTGGAGAATCTTCCAGAAGAAATGGCTGTACCTTCAAAAATAGCTGAAGAAGGGAAATCATCTGAGAAAAGTAAGAGGCAAAAATGCTCAGTTTCAAATGTTCAAATATAAATTTTATATAAAGACATTGCAAACTTAAAAACGAGAACTTGGGTTTTGATTTATATCACTGATCTGCCTTGGGAGGTTGTGGAACAATGCCTTTCAAAATCAGCTTTCATACTAAATCTAAACATTTTATTTTAAGAGAACAGGTCTCTTAAATCTTAATACTTACACATTTTCTACTGGGATTTTTTGTCTTAAATTAACTCTTGCTTCACTGTAGTGAGGATTCGAGAATTGGAATTCTAAGATGTTGCCCAGAATGTCCAAATCGATGTAATTCTTATTCATTAGCAGAAAAAAAAGTGGTATGTGATGCAAACAATGATGGTCATACCACCTGTAGAGAAAAACTGAGTAGCGTTACTGAAGAAAACCAAGATGAGACTGCTGTTACAGAGGAAGAGAGATCAGAGTCCTGTTTACCAGTGGATGACATAATGGAGAGAGAAAATGATGTCAATCTATGCAGGTAATGTTTACAATGGAAAGCTTAGACAAAATAAAAAATAGTTTAAAGGTTTAATATTGGTTTTATTTATTCATGCTTACCATCATGTTAACTGGCACAGAATGGGCAGGTTTTTGGTTTCTGAGGACTGTCCAGAGTTTTAGTAAGCTGTTTTTCATTTATACTCTCAGTATATTCTCTGCCCTGATAGGCAGTCCTTGCAAAATTAATTTACATTAATACTAAAACCCATCCAAAACTGCTTTCCTTTCTTTTTTTTTTTTTTCTTTTTTTTTTTTTTTTTTTTTTGAGTATTCCTGGAGACTATTGGCTTATCCTAACTCCTAATATTTCTGTCAAAGCACTGCTTGGTAATGTTGCTAAGTAGTGTTGCTATACACTTGGAATTTATATCTGTTTTTAGTAAGATGGTTCTTGTGGGAAAGGAATGCTGCTTGGACTTTTATTTATGCAGAACCTGGGTAGGAGGCAAGCTTTTGGGCATTCTTTTACTAGAAAGAAAGTGAATTGCTTTAGTGTGTTAAACTTGTTATATAAAAAAGTGGTAAATTTAAAAAATTGTTACGAAGCTGTTAGTGCTACTTCAGAATTTTGCATGTTAATTGTTGTATTTAGTTGTTAGTGCTACTTCAGAATTTTGCATGTTAATTGTTGTATTTAGTTGTATTGTACTAGTTTGTTATTTCATACAGATTCCCAGCAACTTTTGTGTGCCTTAATACCTCACTGGAAGCATATGAAGGAACAGTATTTGTCTTTGAACTCAACATAGATTATTATGGAAGATTGGGGGGGGGCGGAAGCTTGTGCATGCAGTGTTTACTTTATTAAAGTCTGTTTCTAAAAAACTATCTAGTCTAGAATATTCAGATGGGATTTTAACATCTTGTAATAGCATTGCAAAAGTACAAACATTGTTTTAAAGCTTGTATCCTGCAAATATCACTAAAATTTGTTAGATTCTGTGAAACACATGTAGTTATTTAATTGCAAAATTGCATAATTTTTCTGTGGTACTTGATCTATCTGTAAACAATAATAGCTTTTTTATTAAAATACACTAATACAATGTTTTTATGTGCTTTTGTTGATTTCAGCTTCGAAGATAGCAATGATATTATACTAGAAACGGAATCTGCTAAACTGAGAGCCCTAGATATTAGAGATGATACATCACAGGAAAGCCAGATTTCAGATTTACCGGTTTCAGAGATTAGAGGCAAAGAAAGACAATCTGAAGAAACTAGAGAAACAAAGGTATTTTTATTTTTTATGTGTGTCCTGGTTTCAGCTGGGATAGAGTTAATTTTCTTTCTAGTAGCTGGTACAGTGCTATGTTTTGCATTCAGTATGAGAAGAAAGTTGATAACACACGATGTTTTCAGTAGTTGCTAAGTAGTGTTTGTACTAAGTCAAGGATTTTTCAGCTTCTCGTGAACAGCCAGCAAGAAGGCTGGCAGGGCACAAGAAGCTGGGAGTGGACACAGCCAGGACAGCGGACCCAAACTGGCCAAAGGGGTATTCCATACCATGTGACGTCCCATCTAGTATATAAACTGGGGGAGTTGGCCTGGAGGGGATTGCTGCTTGGGAAGTAGCTGGGCATCAGTCAGTGAGTGGTGAGCAATTACATTGTGCATCACTTATTTTGTATATTCCAGTTCTTTTATTATTGTTATTGTCATTTTATTATTATTATTATTATCATTATTAGTTTCTTCTTTTCTGTCCTATTAAACTGTCTTTATCTCAGCCCACAAATTTTACCTTTCTTTTTTTTTTTTTTTTTTTTACCTGATTCTCTTCCCCCATCCCACTGGGTGGCAGGCGGGGAGTGAGTGAGCAGCTGTGTGGTGCTTAGTCACTGCCTGGGGTTAAACCATGACAGTCCATTTTGGCGCCCAATGTGGGGCATGAAGGGTTGAAGTAATGACAGATCTGACCAGGGCATGTTAAAACAAATTTGTTACAAGCATTCATTAGTTTAATAGTCGCTGGTCACAATGTTATGACCCATGCTGGACAGACCAGGGAAGGGTTGTGAGGAGTTCAGAATTCCCTCGGGCTAAATTAAGGTGAAATGACACCAAAAGATCGGTTGAAGGTTTTATTCGTGGCAGAAGCAAACTGAACTTGGAAGGTGTAACAGTAGGTGGCGGGGTTTCTCACAACAGGAATTGGAGTGGAACTACCTCAGTAAACTGTGTAACCCATGGTAACCACGTACATCAATTCAGGGAAGAAGGAGGTCTCTCCCATTGAGGCACGAGGTTCAGAGCGGACTCCCTTGCTTTCTAGACTCCTTCTCAGAGAGGAGCCCAGGGGTGGCTGAATCTGCTCTTAGTCCCAGACTGGGTCAATGGTTTATGTCTAAAGGGGTGAGGTGTAGGGATTATGGAAAAAAGAGGCGGGGGGGGGCAGGGAGGAGAGAGACAGACAGAAAGAAGAAAAGAAGGATTTCACCAGTCCTGGGTCCAGCATTGGTCTAGCCAGCCTAGAGGTCCAGTTCCGGAGGGCGCGCACACATGGGGCTTCAGTTCGTGCCCTTTTATTATCTCCTTGCCCCTCCTTTGGACAGGCACTTGAACTTATTAGGCTAATTAGCTGTCATGCGCGGTTTGTGCTTCCAGAACCTTTGAGAAATGGGTCAGTGGGCTTTGGGGATCATTTGGGGAGTAATTTCTCCCTCCCTGCAGGCATGACTGTTCTTTGACCTCTGGCCATACATGGTGAGCTGCCCCGCTCTGTGTATCAGAACAGAGAACAGCACACCCTCTGTCCCCTGTTGCTAACCAACTTCTTACCTGCGGTTTGTTGCTATGCAGGGTTCATCCTTATCCAGAACTTGCCCCATCTCAATATTTGAGACATTAAGTCTTTCAGTCTTTCATGCACAGTGTTGATTTATTGGCTCTTAGAGTTGTGGCGCTTGTTCCTGGAGTTGTGTTATGTATCATCTCATTTGCTGTGCCAGCTCGATGTTGGAAACTGATTTGAGTAGGACTGTATTTTTTGGATTGTTTTAAACCTGATGCCTGGTAGTTTAAGATGCACTGTACTTCTATTGTTATGTTCCTGTTCATCTTCTCCAAGCTATTCTTGTTTATAATGCCACTTTTTTCTCTCTCCAATAATACTGTTTTTAAGATGAGGGGTCCTAATCTTACATTTCTCCTCATATAGAGAAAGTTCCCTTCCTCTGATCATCCTTCTGTCCTTGCATCATTGTCATTTTCGGAACTTAATATCATACTGTTTAAAGACTTGTGCTGAGGGGGAATTAATTACTTTCTCTTGTGCTTTCTAAGACGAAAAATGATCTTACGGCTAAAGTTTGTGGTGAGAGATTAGGAAATTCTAAGTGTTAGTGTTTCCCTAATGTGACAGGCAAATTATTTGTCATTTGGCTTTTACTTTGGATTCTGTTACCTAAAATAATGTCTTCATCTTAACAGAAAATCAGCTGCTTAGGATCTTCACAAATACTAAATGCCTGTAGTTGGAAATGTTACAACAATACAATCTCCTGATATTAGTTGGAATAATATTTATAAAAATCAATGAAGTGAACGGGGCAGTGTGCTATATACACCAGCCTATAGTGGTGTCAGTAGCCCGAGTAGCAAAGCTCTCTGGCTGATTAATTATAGCTGTTTGACATGAGAAAAAGGCATAATAATCTCTAAAACTGATAATTTCAAAAGACCTTTTATGTCAGTTCTGATTCTCTTGCCTTGCTGTGGTTAATTAACTTTAAAAGTATATGAACATAATCACTGACCTAAAACTAGTTTTACCTTAATTCACTAAACAGATTCCATAAAAATTTCCCTGTAATTGTGATTAGTTTGCTATGTTGTCAGAATTATTTTTTTTTCATTTTCAGAGTGATGGTTAGTGCTTTCTAGGAAAATGAATTAAATACTAGACCTGGAAAGTAATGGTAGCTGATGCTTCCTAAGGAGTCTGTTATCAGCCTCATCCAATTAAAAGGCAAATGGGCTGACAGGAACCTCATGAACTTCAACAAGGGAAGTGCAAAGTCCTGCACCTGGAGAGGAGCAACCCCAGTATGTGCTGGGGGCACCCAGATGGAAAGCAGCTTTGCAGAAAAGAATGTGGGTGTCCTGGTGGGCACCAAGTTGAACATGAGCGAGTAATGTGCCCTGGCTGCAAAAAAGGTTAATGGTATTTAGGGCTGCATTAGGAGAAGTGTTGCCAGCAGGTTGAGGGAGGTGATCCTTCCCCCCTATTCAGCGCTGGTGAGTCCACACCTGAAGTACTGTGACCGGTTCTGGGCTCCCTGGTGTAAGACATATGGACATACTGGAGATACCCTATCAAAGGGCTATAAAGATGGTGAAGGGACTGAAACATTTCTCCTCTGATGAAAGGCTGAAAGAGCAGAGACAGTTCAACCTGGAGAAAGAGAAAGCTCAGGGGGATCTTGTCAGTATCTATATGAAAACCTAAAGGAAAGGTCCAAAGAGGACAGAGCCAGGCTCTTTCCAGTGGTGCCTAGTGACAGGACAAGAGGTGATAGGCACAAAAAGAAACACAGGAGGTTCCCTCTGAACATCAGGAAACACTTTTTCCACTGTGAGGGTGACGGAGCACTGGCACAGGTTACCCAGAGACTGTGGAGTCTCCATCCTTGGCAATATTCAAAAGCCATCTGACATGGTATTGGGCAACCAGCTCTAGGTGGCCCTGCTTGAGCAGGGAGGTTGGACCAGATGACCTGCAGAGGTCCTTTCCTACCTCAACCATTCTGTGAATCTTGTTCTTGTTTCTGCTTTTCTTCACCTTACAGCAGAGAGTTCTACATTTATCGTTTCTTCACTACAACTTTGGTTTTTTTCCCCTTACTCAGAGCAAAGACATACATGACTTACATAGACCGGATGAAAAGCAGAATGCATCAGAAAGTGATTCTCAGTCTGAAATCATGTAAGTGTAATTCTTTTACCTTGCGGTGGTACTTGGTCTTAACCTGCATTTACTTAGTTTGAATATAATTCTGATTGACCGTAGTAGGTTGGACTTAGACGGTAGATCATGATAACTTTTTTTCCATATTCAATGAAGTTTTTTTACAGAAACTTTGATCACAGAGGAGCAATGCTTTGACTAAGATTTGAAATGCTGCATGAGAATGAGGAGGAAGGCTTAACCAAGCTTAGGAAAAAGCTAGCCCCTCTACAGTCAGCAAGAACGAGAGATTTCTCTGAAGAAGTTCTGCCATTTTGTGGGTGAACCTTGGTTGTGAAAGTTGATCTGCATTTTTTTTTTTTTTTTTTAATAAAAGGGCCTCGCTGTACTCTTTGAAATTAACAGTTCTCCATCAGAGCTTATTAGCTCTACACATCATGTGTAGGTGGTGTTCATACCTTCCTATTTGGAAACTTGCTCCTTGGAACTCAGTGCAAGAGTCTTAAGTTGAGACACACCTCTCTAGAAGATACTCCAAGCTGTCTCTGTCTTACCTGTGCTCCTTTATTAAGTTAATCTTTGTGACTAGTTCTTACGCTTACTGCTGTAACTGAGCGGTGATGTTTAAACAAGTGTGTCCCTAAAGTTTCCATTTTTGTGTGATCAGCAACTTCCTATTCCATGGTTTAATTTTTTAAAGGTGATTTAGGGATGGAATACTAGTTAATGCTAAATTGTTTTTCATGCTTCTGTCTTTCCTTTATTGAAGGGCAACTCACTCTTATAGTAAAGACTGTCAAAGCTTTATTTGTCCTGTCCTAGCAAGAATATAAGAAAAGGTAGTAGTTCCCAATCTGAATATTACTGATAAGCTGCAGGGCTCTGTCAAACAGTGTGTGAATCCCCAGGACACATTATCGCAATGGTTAAGGACACAGAGATTGATGTATGTACCCCATTCTTCAGTAATGGATGAATGTTGGCAGTAGGACAAGGTGTTTTGAAAACAGCAGTTCATAGTTCTGTGAGTGAGATAGCTTTGAAAAGGGGATTGAGGGACGGGAGAGACAGATGCAAAATGTTGTGTATAAGCAAATCTGCTCTACTTTGGAGCAGATTTCTATTGTTTCTATTGAAATCAGTAAGCCTGTTCACACTGACATCAACTGTGAATCCCTAGGAGAAAGAGGTATTCCTATTTAACAGCAAGAAATGCTTCCTTTGAATATTTTAAAGTAGATTCCACTGAAAGCCAGTAAGGCTAAGGTTATTTGACACTCTTTGCATTATGTAGTAGCATATCTTCTAATATCAGAAAGTTGTAATATAATTTTTTCAGTTTATTGTCTTGCTGCATTACCCATGCAGTCTGTGGTGCTCTTGAAGTACATCTTGGACCACATAAGACTTCTAAGTTTCTCTTTGATAATAACACCTTTTTTTATATCTTAAGCAAAACTGAAAAGCCATTAGACAGAGGGCACTTGCAAAGACCTAAACCAAATTTAGTGAGATCATCTGGAAAGAGAGAAGCAGCAACCCAAGAGAAAATGGAGGCCGAGACTTCCTCTCCAAACCTTGTGAATGCAGATAAAAAGGTCAGAAGGAAGAATGTTGCTTAATATGCTATGCTCTTGTTGTATCTGTTTTGATCAATGCTGATACCATGGACCAGCTACAATCTGATACATAGTATTCTGAGAACTGCTTCTGAGGTATCTGCACACTTGGCCAAAAGTAACATTCCTTGCCTCAATTCCAGTGCTCTGCGGAAGACGGTAGAAGAAACAGAAATGAAGCCACAGAAGTAGAGAACACTGATTTGGATAGTAAATCTGAGTAGGTATTGCGATTGCTTTTCCAGTCTCCTGGAATCAACTGACTATAATTGTTAATTTATTCTATATAGTGCTCTTATAAAAAGACAACAGTAATGGTGAAGTTTTCATATAAATCGTAAATTTTACTGGCATTTTCTTGGATGATACCAAGTGGTACTATGATAGAAGGTATGTGCTTCTTTTCTGGGAAGTTGAGGAATACATTACTTTAAGAAGTACCAACTCTGCTTGGAATTTGGGAGGGGGAGCAGGGGAAGTGATAACTATAGCTTTGCCTTTCTTCCACCCTCAGTTGTCAGCTCATGGCTCTGCTTCTGACACTTGCAGAAGCTGCTATGATATGTAGTCTAGTTAGGTTCTTTCCCTGTGTGATAACTTTGTATCTTTTTAGTAGGTAGATAAATTGAGTTTTCACACTCTGTAAGACTAAACAAAGTTTGGTTCTCATGTGAAGAAACTTGCATGAGTTTGTGCAAATCCTTCTGAAGACAACCCAATTCCAGTAGAGAAAGCTGTGCAAGTCATTCAATATTACATGGGCTTGAATATTATAGAGTAAATGTCACTGTTGTGGATCCTTTTGTGCAGAGTACCTGAAAAAACTGTAATTGCAAAGGCAAGAGTTAGAGGATGTCGACAAAGATTTAAGCCTAATCTTACAAGAGCGTCTGGAAGGAAAGAAGAGCCTGAAAAAGATGCAGGAAATGATAAAATGTCCCGTCCACAACCTAAGGGGGAAACTGAAAAGGTATCTAATAGCGTAAGGTAACTGGAGATAATGTGTTGGCTAAAAAGCTGCTGGGTACAACAGCAACGTTGTCTTTTTCGTTTTTTCTTTTCTTCCCCTGAGTATGACCAGGAATCAGCTACTTACTTAACCTGCAGTGACAGTGTGATACTGCTTAGAGGCCTCAGCTAAGCTGGGAGCTTTTCACACAAACAGTATATGCAAATAATCTTTCATGTCCTGCAGTGAATATAGCTTTAATTGTTTGATCTAGATTTTACTGCACCTTTCTGACTATGTGAAATGTAATTGTCTGTGTCTGTCATAAGCAATCCGTTTTGTATCCAGTTGTGGACCAGTTACCTGGTCTGTTAGGTAATGCTGTACATTATAAATGTAAGAGAGTTAATGTCTTAATGTTCTATTTCTATTCAGAATACTGACCAAAGTAGTAAGTCTGATGCTACCAGTGAAGAAGCTGCAGAAAAAGATGATAAAGTTGTGGACACAGTGTCTCAGTAAGTATGTGAAAAATGAGAAGACATGTGCTGCTCTCCAGCAACTTGCCATCTCTCTCACTCTGGTAGTATTACATAGAGTGGTAATTATACATGTTTCTGAAGAAACTTCCACTGTGAAACAGAAATTGAGGAAAGAATAGGAATCTTTTTTTAATGCATGAAACAAATAGATTAGGTGCTTTTGTTTTTAAAGCAGTGCTTTTAAATGAGATGTCAGTCATGATAAATGCAAAAAAACCTGAAAAGCTAGTTCCTTGAAAACTAAAACAAGCCTTCTTTGCTACCTTTAATACCGAAATGCATCAGTTTCAGGGATTAAGTATTTAAACAATAGGAATAAGTGTTCTTAAAGTGTAGTTAAGTGTTAGGTATCTGGTATTAGGAGAAAAAATTCCAATGTGTGGGCTAGTTAATGCACATGTTAATTAAGAAGTGTTTCTTGTATTTCTCTTCAGTGGAGAAATGGCAGCTGTAGTGTGAAAGGCGGGATACATTTTACAGGAGAAAATAAAAAAAACAACCAAACAAACAAAAAAAACAAACAACCCCCCCACCCCCCCCCCACCCCCCACAAAAAACACCACAAAGCAACAAGAGCAACAAAAAAATCCCCCAAACTTTTGTTTTTAAAGGGGGATAGTTGAAGAGTGTGGAGGGAAGTAAACTGGGTTTGATAATCTGCCAGAAAAATACTTCAGCAGATAGTTCTTTCGTTAACATGCTATGTAACTTGGTGCTCAGGGTAAAAAGGCATAGAAGCATTTGACAGTTGTAATAATGTGCATCTGATATTTTTACATTAGTAAGATTATGAAGTTATTTATTTTCTGAATGTTTGTGATTTTTAACCCTTCATTAAATTAGGTCCATCTGCCTCTAGACCAGATAGAAATACAAGAAGAGCCCTTATGGGTCAGAAAAGGTCTGTCTAGTGTGGTATCCTGTCTCCAGTGGGAAAAGAAAAAGAACAGGGCAAACATAAGTTTAAACTTGTCAGGTACTTTTTCAGTCTCTAGCAGATACACTTCTAACTTCATTGTTTCATGAAGTTATGTCCTGGTTTCAGCTGGGATAGAATTAACTGTCTTCCTAGTAGCTGGTACGGTGCTATGTTTTGAGTTCAGTATGAGAAGAATGTTGATAACACTGATGTTTTCAGTTGTTGCTAAGTAATGTTTAGACTAAAGTCAAGGATTTTTCAGCTTCTCATGCCCAGCTAGCGAGAAAGCTGGAGGGGCACAAGAACTTGGCACAGGACACAGCCAGGGCACCTGACCCAAAGTGGCCAGCGGTGTATTCCATACCGTGTGATGTCCCATCTAGTATAGGAACTGGGAAGTGGGGGGCAGGGAATCGCCGCTCGGGGACTGGCTGGGTGTCGGTCGGCGGGTGGTGAGCAATTGCCCTGTGCATCATTTGTACATTCCAGTCCTTTTATTACTACTGTTGTCATTTTATTAGTGTTATCATTATCATTATTAGTTTCTTCTTTTCTGTTCTGTTAAACTGTTCTTATCTCAACCCACGAGTTTTACTTCTTTTCCCGATTTTCTCCCCCATCCCACTGGATGTGGGGGGAGTGAGTGAGCGGCTGTGTGGTGCTTAGTTGCTGGCTTGGGTTAAACCACAACAAGTTAGTAACGCATGGCTCCATTTTAGATAAGTGTGTGTTAATAACTGTTTAAAAAAAAAACCAAAACACTTCTCCAAGACTCCTCCCACTTTCAGATGTGGTACTTAGGGATCTTATGTATTTTTCTAGGTCTAATGAAAGAGCTGGTTTACAAGAAGACAGCAAACACAGTGTGCTGAAACCAACACCTCTAAAGAGAGGCAGAGTGCAGAGACCAAAACCAAATCTAAGAAGAACTGTTGCAAGGCAAAAAGACCTGACAGATGAAAAAGATCCTGAAGAGGAGAAGACTGAAGGTGGAGAAGTAGAAAAAGATGTGATACACCATAGGGATGAAAACAATGATCCATGCCTCAAAAATGTAAGTTTCTCGAGCAGTTGCTTAGGCACACTCTTTTGCTGGGTCCTAAGTGGAAGCCTTTAGGTACATACCACATAATTTGTAAGCATAGCCTTTGCATGCTTTATTTATTCTTTCAGAATAAACTCAATCGTCATAGAAATTCTTCATGCTTGCGCTTCCATTGTTTTCCATGGATAAATGGATTACATGTCACTTTGTTGTGTTATTTGCAATACCAGATCTAAAAAGAGAAGTGCAGAGAAAAAAGGTCTTTTGGAAAAGAGATCACTTCAGATAAAAAATATGTAGAAAAATAACAAATTTTTACTTTCAAAGTATCTACTAATATTAGTTGGATGCACAGGAAGCAAGAGAGATCTTTTTGAGTGTTTTTGTAGAGATACTAAAATAGACTTTTTCCCCTGCTCTTCTAAAATGGAGCTTGAGCACATCTTTCATCTTAATAGAGTGAAAATTTTATTCCTTTTAGGATGTGATGGCTCATGGAGACACTCAGCCATGCCATGTGATGTTAGAAGGGGATGTCTCTACAGATTCTGAGATGATCTCAATACGTACAAGGCAGTGTTCCCAAGAAAAGTCCTCAGAAGCAGAAAGCTGTGAAAGCGGAAAGGGATTGTCAGATGTCTTGAAACAGGTTTCAGATTTCAATATAGGGTAAGGTTATTTTTTAGATGGAGAGAAGACATTGTTTTGAACCATCAATATCTCTACGTATTCTTCACTTCTACATTCAATTCCAGCATTAAAAACAAGTTTTATATCTATAGTGAGATGTTTAATCCAGACAATACTGGACTTAAACAAAAACCCAGGAGCTCAAAAGCACTGAATTTATATGCTCTTGGACATTAATTTGATCTTTAGACTGTAAGCCCAGTTTTCAAATAAATACATTTTTCTGATGCTCAGTTCCTGTGGTTATCTTCTCCATACTAGTCCTAACAGTGCATCCCTATGGGCTTATGTAAGTCCTTGAGTATAGGGTTTGGTTTCCTATTAAAGTGTCCTTTAAAAAAAACCAAAACAACTGTGCTGTAAGATTTACTGGGCAGTTTTAAACATGATGACACAAAGGCATTTGTAAAATGTGTATATTCCTCTCAAAGTGTGACTGGAAGTTGCAGTTGTTCTGAAATGGCATCTTTTTTTAACTTACCTTTGCTCACCTATTTATAAGATACACAGGTTTTTGGTGGTGTTTGATGTGCTTTTATTGAATCTTTCACAATGTCAGTAATTTTGTTATTGCTCTAAAACAGCTAAGGATTTCTATATTGGAGAAAGCTACATACTTGTATGTCATGCATGACTTGGACAATCACTGTTGTCCCATGCCTTTGATTGTTCTTTTGTTTGTGTTTGTAGGGAGTCTGGTCCTTGGAAGGAAGAGGATAAAACTGTTGTATCATCAACTCTGCTACCGAGGAGTCGATTCCAGAGACCAAAGCCAAATTTAAGAATGACAACTAGTAGAAAGGAAGTGCTGAATGTAAAGAATAAAGGTGTATCACAGAAAGATACCAACAAAGAAGAAAGTTTGACACAGTGTGACAGTGAATGTAACATCCTTCCTGATACAGATGTAAGGCTTTTGGTTTTTTCTTTAGTTACATTTGAGCTTTTGGGTTTGTGAAATGAAATACTGATGATTTTTCTACATGAAAACTCCTGTACTTTCCACTTGCTTGTATGCAAGGAGAAAAAAATTACATCCACTCTGTATCTCTTGTTATGTGTCCAGATGTCTGTCTGACCTGAGGTGGCCTTGGAGGGTTGATAGTGAAGACAGAAAAGTATTAATAGAAGATGGCAGAGAAGAAATGTAGATTTCAAGCTGTTTTGTTTAAAAGAAACAAATGTGTGTTTGTCCTGGAAACACTATGAAATTATTAGTTAGCAGTTACAGAGGGATTTTTGTGGGAAGCACTTCAGAGAGTGATTAGTACTGAACTTCGTGGACATTGTAATGTTTCCTTTTGGTTTAGTATCATGACTTCTTCTGGTTCTTGTGTTTACGTTTTTCAGAAAGCAGGAAAATATGACGTCCTGCAACCATTGAAATCCTTAGAAAAGGAGAAGTCACTTGGCTCTCAGGAGGTTTCTGAGAGGCCAGGTTGTAAGTCTCCAAAGACATTTTCAAGATCAGAGGATGGTGAACTCAAGTTTTGTTTACCTGAAATTAACCAAGATGACACCTCAACTACTAATGCAGGGTAAGTGCTTAGCTACTTTTCTTTTGAGTGTAACAATGAAAGTATTTTAGAAGGAAATCATTGTGCCAACTGGCAAAGAAAAATCTAATAAAAATACTGAACAAAATCTCAGTTCTCATACTTTTGACACTAGTGATACTAAAATTCCAGTTACTTCTGTGCTAAGCATTAAATTAACGAGCATTCATTTTACAACTGTTTCATCATCTGAAACACTAGTTTCATTTTCATGTAAGGAGAGGAATATGAGCTTGCTTATCAGAGAAACCATGTGAAAATGGCTTTATAGTAATAAGCAGACAGTAAGTTAATGTTTCCAAATGAGTTAGTTAATTCTGTTGTAGAAGTAGTTAGGAGACAAATGCTTTAAAATTTTTGCTGAAATGGACTTTTATGTTTGTAATTTAAACTCAGCAGAATTTTACTTTTACATGGTTTCTTTTAAAAACTCAGTTGTTTTTAATATGTAAATATAATGAACATGTGTTTGTTAATGACATACTTCTGTATTAAGTTTCAGATTTATTTTTTTCTGTCTGACTTTGCATTGATAGCAAAAATACCACTGAAGAAGAAAGTAAACAAACACCTCTTCAACCTGTCCAGTTAGTATGGAGCAGATTACAAAGGTACAAGCCAAACTTGGTAAGAGCTGTTGGAAAGAAGGAATTACAAATATCAGAAAATGAGAGGGAGGAAAAGCCTGGAGCAGAGCAGCTGGTATTGCAAAAAGATGAGTCTGCCAATAACATCATTGTAAGTCTTAATAAGTGCTTTGCCTTCAAAAATATGTTTCCAAGTTGCATGTTCTGTTTTATGAAGTTAAATTCGAACATTTAAGTTGCATTCCCTGAAGCTGAAACACCATACTAGATGAAAAATATCCCCAAACCCTGGTATGTTGAGGTATTGCAGGTATGAAATCAGTGAAGTCTACAACTTGTACTATTAATGTCTTCTAGAAAATAAGGATCTGATTTTTATTGGATTGCATGATAGGAAGAAGGATTATGCACATTTAAGGTAAACTCTAGAATAAAAATGTGTTTTATATTGCAGTACATAAAAATCAGCTTTACATTGCAATACATAAAAATTAGCTTTTTTGCTCTTTTTATCTTTCATTTGGATGAATCTGTGTTGATGAATCTAGTACAGAGCTATTTTTCTGTTTAAAAAAAAATAATAAAAAAAAAAGGTCTTACTAATTTGGTAAGCTTTGACTGGCTTCACCACTACAGTGCCTGATGCTCCTTTACTTTACATGGGTAAATTGAGTCATTCACCTACACTTTGTATGTCCACCGACACTTTACTAGGCACTGCAAAAGGTATTGAAATCCTCAAAAGCCATTATAGTGTGATGAACTCTGACTGTTTTGCGGGTTGCTCATGAATCACGTCATGGATATAGGCATCTCCCCGCAGACTTGTCTTAGATCTCAAACGCAGCTCAGCATTGTAAGAGTGACTTGTTTTTTTGGAGTGGTTATAGCTGGTTTTGTTCTTGAATCTGTGTAGAGCTGGCTTGAAGTACTTGTGTGCTGCTTTCCCAGAGAGGAGCATGAGTGCACTGGATCTGTAGTCTCCCTCTCAGTGCTATGGTGTCAGATCACCCCTAGCCAACAATTCAGCTTTGTCTGTTCTAGACAGTGGCCTGTGGACCATGCACGTACATCTGCTCTGTGCTGTGCAAATCTATAGAACCACAGCAGGTCTGATGCTCCTTTGTACTGATAAGGCTGTCACAGTCCTGAAGTGCTGAGGGATATGTTCGGGTGGCTTCTTTGTAGAAACATGTAGCAAATACAGAAGTAAAACTAATAAGCCCCTCTGAATCTGAGGTTATGTTATAGTGGCTTGGGTGTATCTGTGCTGTGCTCTGTCTGCACTGTCCAATTTTTGAAGGCTTTTGCATTTACCAAAGTATTTTGTTTCCATAGTGCTCTGTGTAATAGAGGGTTGATTGAATGCTAAATAGAAAAGTGTTACCCATAATGCCTGGGTGCATGTAGTATTTAAAAGCCTAACCCTAGCTAGGCCAGGACTAAGAAGACTTCTGTTCCTACTTGCCTATAAATTGAATTATGTGCTCAGGCAGGTTACCCTCAATAAATATAATGTGATTCTTTTCTTGATTCAGATCCGGAAGATAGCACAGAGATCTGTAGGGGGTTTTGTGGGTTTTTTCTTTATAAAATACATGCCCGTTTTAAAAACTTCTGATTCTCTTTTTCTTCATGCTTTTTTAATTGCAAATTAAAGGGTGAAAATGAAGCTGTATTGTGTCAAGCAGATGTATTGAGCAAAGAGGAACAGGAACAGCAAGAGGCGCCTCAGATGCCCTTTATTTCTGAAAACGTATTGTATGAACAAAGCAGGTGAGGTTAGAGTTTAGCAAAATTGCATTTGAAAAGCTTCCATCTGGTGCATAATGAGACACCTTTCCAAGTGTCAATTCTTTTGTTCCTTGTTACCTGTCTTTCCCCAATGTTTAATTTTCAGTGCCTACAGGCAGCTTCTTCCCAGGTTTTCAGAGCCCATTTTTAGTTGAGCTGAGCTACTTGTCATTGTTTATCTGGTACATACTTGATCTATATGAGCTTATAGCTCTTTTTGACCAAGATTTTCTTTTATTGGGTTTGTACAGCTACCATACACAGCTACAAATTTTGTAAAGTGTCAAAGATCCCAGTGTGCTCTTCTATTTTACTGCTGCTCTTGTTAAAATAAGACCTTAAGTGTGTATGAGACTGCAGATACTTTGATGTTGGTATAGTTAGCAGCACAACTTTTTTCTTGATGTTAAAAATGCATTGACAAAGAAATCCTTTTATTCCTTCTCACAAGTTAACCATAAATGCCCCTAGTGAGAAATATATATTTGAAAAGATAAGTTTCTCAATTTTAAACAAAACAGTATATCAGTCTCTAACTCTCCTGTATTAAGGTTGATTCAAAACTTAATGAGTGCAGAATTGCTCCCCCCCACCCCGACCCCAAAGTCAAGTGACATCATTTTTAGGTGTTTTTTTTTGTTGTTGTTCTGTTTTGTTTGTTTGCTTTAAATTCACTAGTGCTGAAAAATCCATTTCCCAAGAAGGCAAGCTGGGTGCTCTGAAACCAGGACAATTCATAAGGAATGGATCTCTGAGAACTAGACCAGACCTAGCAAGAGTATATAGTGAAAAAGAATCTCCAGTGGCACAAAAACTTGTTGCTGCAGTTGAGGAAGAAGCAAATAAAGGAGAGAATCTACCTGTGGTAGAAGAATCTGAGGAACCTCTTTCCTCAAAAGTAAGAATTCTCTTCAGATATTTCTGACTATACTTTCTGATGCTTGGTTCCACACCAGCTGTTTTAAGACCTCAGAATAAGCTGGTTTAAGTGGATAAATTAATTTTGGACTCGTCAGAATTACATTCTTTAGTATTTGCACCCTACTATGAGGTCTTCTAAAATTCTGTTAATGACACATTGATAATATATAGTCTTCTTTTAATAAATCTAAAGACTTCACTTGAACATGACTGAAATACAAAATTTGTGATACATGAATAGTTAGTTACCTGCATGCCTGTCCTGGTTTTGGCTTGGATAGAGTTGATTTTTAGTAGCTAGTGCAGTGCTATGTGTTGAGTTCAGTATGAGAATGTTGATAACACTGATGTTTTCAGTTGTTGCTAAGTAGTGTTTAGTCTAAGGTCAAGGATTTTTCAGCTTCTCATGCCCAGCCAGCGAGAAAGATGGAGGGGCACAAGAAGTTGGGACGAGACACAGCCAGGGCACCTGACCCAAACTGGCCAACGGGGTATTCCATACCATGTGTACATCACATCTAGTATATAAATGGGGGGCGGGGGGGGGGGGGGATATCACCGCTTGGGGATTAACTGGGCGTCGATCGGCAGGTGGCGAACAATCACACTGTGCATCATTTGTATATTGCACTCCTTTTATTATTACTGCTGTGATTTTATTAGTGTTATCGTTATCATTATTAGTTTCTTCTTTTCTGTTCTATTAAACCGTTCTTATCTCAACCCACGAGTTTTACTTCTTTTCCTGATTTTCTCCCCCATCCCACTGGGTGGGGGTGTGTGTGAGTGAGCAGCTGCACGGTGCTTAGTTGCTGGCTGGGGTTAAACCACGACAATGCCATATTTCTGTTGCTGGGTTTCTTCTGAACTCCTTGGTGGTTGCTCATGAAAGACTGTATTGGTTATAGTATCTGTTTTTATTAGGTAAATACCTCCTCTAAAGGAGTAAGGAACAGTAACGGGTGCCATAAACTACTTGAAAGTTTTTAAGCAAAGTTTTGTCTCAGATTAACAACTTGATCATAACTTGCCATGCTTTGTTTTACAGGTGATGTATTTTGTGCTAATATTGTTGGGTTTTTTTCTCAAATCTAAGGATGATGCAGAAGTATTGTTGTTTGTGGGGAATTTGGCCAAGAATGACAATTTAGACATAAATCCAAAAAGTACGAACTCAGAAGCACTCTGTTCCTCTGAAAAATCACCTGACTGTCACAGCAAGGGAGAACAAGAACATCTATCTACAGATGCTATAGGAAGCATTCAGGATAGCATAGAAAGGTAAAGTTCCTGGTTGTCAAAGTAAAAAAAGCTCTTTAAAAACTTTGTGTCCAGTTGTTTTCATACAGCACTTGCTTTTTGAAGTGTAAGCTTTGAACTCTACTAGTTGTTATATGCTACGTGCTGTGAATGTCACTAGATGGCATCCTTAGGTAATATAAGAGTTTTTAACAGAATTTTCCTCAAGGCCATTTTCCTTTTTAGAAGGTATGTTGCAGGTGAGAGTCGAAGCAAGTAATCAGAGTTCAGACAGCTGAACTTCTCAGTAATACATTCTTAGGGTACAGTGCACTATGAATGTGGACCCTTGAAAGGAAGACTGAGCAGTGCCATTTGCACTCACTTATAATTGAGAAGTGGTAGGCAGAGTAACATAAAATGAGCTTTCTGTATAAGATGTATTCTGAGTGTCTTCACTTTTTCTTTCCAGCAGGAGAAGTTCATGCAATGATGTGCAGTGTCCTGGTCCCTTGGTGGAAGGGATGCTTTTTATGTATGTGTAATAGGAGGCAGATACTGCCATTTACATGTAATAGTTCTGGGTTATGTTATAAGCTACCTTTTACTCAATCTTAACGGACACAGAGCAGCCTCAAATCAATTTACTTTTGCTGTTTTCTAAAATTAGCTTCTGGTTCCCATCTGTCTCTGAGCCTCTGCTTAAAATCTCTTTCATAACTTAACGTTGAAATCATATCCCAGAGTCTTTATGCTAACAAGGCAAGGGCCTTACCTTACAGTCTTCTTGGCTTCTGTGATGGTAGAATTTCAGAATCATAGAATGGTTGAGGTAGGAAAGGACCTCTGCAGGTCATCTGGTCCAACCTCCCTGCTCAAGCAGGGCCACCTAGAGCTGGTTACCTAATACCATGTCAGATGGCTTTTGAATATTGCCAAGGATGGAGACTCCACAGTCTCTGGGTAACCTGTGCCAGTGCTCCGTCACCCTCACAGTGGAAAAAGTGTTTCCTGATGTTCAGAGGGAACCTCCTGTGTTTCATTTTGTGCCTATCACCTCTTGTCCTGTCACTGGGCACCACTGGAAAGAGCCTGTCTCCGTCTATGTTTACACCTTCCCTTCAGGTATTGATATACATTGATGAGATTTCCTCACCCACTCCCACCAAGCCTTCTCTTTCTGCAGGCTGAACTGTCCTCGCTCTTTTTAGCCTTTCATCATTGGAGAGATGCTTCTGTCCCTTCACCTTTGATAGCCCTTTGCTGGACTCTATCCAGTAAGTCCATGTCTCTCCAGTGACCAGTTCTGGGTGCTCAAGTACATTACTGCAGGTGTGGCCTCACAGCACTGAGTAGGGGGGAAGGATCACCTCCCTCAACCTGCTGGCAACACTTCTTCTAGTGCAGCCCAGGATACCGTTAGCTTTCTTTGCTGCAAGGGCACATTCCTGGCTCGCATTCATCCTTGTGTCTGCCAGGACACCCACATTCTTTCCTGCAAAGCTGCTTTTAATCTGGGTGCCTCCAGTACATAGTGGTGCCGGGGGTTGTTCCTCCCCAGGTGCAGGACTTTGCACTTCCCATTGTTGAACTGCATGAGGTTCCTGTCAGCCCATTTCTTCAGCCTGTCCAGGTCCCTCTAGTTGGCAGAATGACCCTCTGATGTATCACCCACTCCTCCCAGTTCTGTGTCATCTGTAAACTTGCTGAGGGTATGCCCTGTCCCATTGTCCAGATCATTAATGAAGAAGTTGAACAGGACTGGACACAGTATTGATCCACAGGGTACACTCTTAGTTACTGGCCACCAACTAGACTTTGTGGCACTGATCACCACCCTCTGAGTCTGGTCATTCAGTCAGTTTTCAGTGCACCTCTTTGTCTGCTGATCCAGCCCATACCTCTATCAGCTCCCCTGTGAGGATGTTAGGGGAGATAGCGTTAGAAGCCTTACTGAAGTCAAGGTAGACATGATCTACTGCTCTCCCTTCACCTATCAAGCCAGTCATTTCATCATAAAAGGTTATCAAGTCAGTTAAGTGTGACTTCCCCATTGTGAATCCATGCTCACTACTCCAAGTCACCTTGTTGTTTTTTATGTGTCTGGAAATGGTTTCCAGGATTAGTCATTCCATCACTTTCCCAGGGACTGAGGTGATGCTGACTGTCCTTTAGTTCCCTGAATCCTCCTTTTTGCCCTTTCCCGAGACATGAGGTTAAAAGCCCAAGATATCTGTCTTACTGATCTGAAAGTGCTTGAACAGATGCTAGAATTTCACCCTGTTTAAAAACAGTAGTACCTTGGGCACTGGAATTAATTAACATAATGTTCCTATGGTTGCTTGATTTTGGGGACATATGGTGGTATAACTGAAATTTTGTGCTCTACCTGACTTCTTAATGTTGTTTTCCTTCCATAAGATTTTTCCAAAAGTAATCAGAAAGGTTCACTACTGCAGAAGAGCAAATTATCATCTTTTCACATTTTTTCTTCCTTTATGTTTTTTTAAACTTCTCCAACTAAACACATAAAAATGCAGAGCACTTAAGTTCATTTCTAGCTGGAAGTAATAAGCCAAGCTTGTAGAGTGTATTTTGTAGTTCCTGACAAGTAAAAGTTGAAAAATATTTTTGTAGGTCCAATGATATATTAAATTCTGGAGAAGAAAGTAAACAGAATGATACAATGCATCAAGTGAGGGAACCCCACTGGAACCCTAGGACAAACCTAATGAGAGTTACTAGAAAAAGAGATTATCCCAAAGAAGGTGAAAACAGAGAAGAGGACAATGCTGAGAACAGAAATTCAGAAGAGAGTTTGGAGTTAGAAATAACAGGTGTATCAATGGTAAGTGCTGATCATGTATTTTGAGCAATTTATACCTCGATTCTTCTGTTTAAGTTCTTAGAACCATAGATGGCACAGAAATCCAGTATATGGCTGGGAAAGGTTAATGTGATTCTTTCTTTTTTTTAATTCACTATCGGAAATTCTGCTGAGTAGATGGACCCCGCAATCTAAAAAAAGTGGGAATATTTAATGTACAATGTTGTCTTAAGTTTTACAGTTTATACTGTCAGAAGTCTGCATTATAAATACCTGCTAACACTGTTACCAATTAATTTAATGTCTTTTATTCATTGAACAATGGAAATTAAGACAGCTGTCTAACACTAGATACTACCTAAAATCCATATAAATACACTTACAATTTGAAATGTATGTGAACAAAGTTCAGACCTTCTGCTTAAATTTGCTCAGCAGGGCTAACCTAGCCCAGACTAGTTCCTTCTCTGTCTAAAGTTGTGATACCTGAATCAAGTTTATCTGGTGTTCTTCATTTTCTGGATGGATTACTAAAATCTTTCAGTTAACATATTATTTAGTATCCATAGTTGACAGAACTGTGCTTGCTGATGTTTTTTTATGTTCTGGGATATGTTTCTGTATGTGTTTTGAATATTTAAATACTGTTCTGTAAACTAGGGTAGTTTTTTCTTCCTGGTTTGTTCACAGGGCGGAAAGAAATAACTTTTCCTTCCCTCAAATTGTTCTTAAAATTAATAAGTAGTTTTAGAAAATGACTCATCTTTCCAGCTTCTGAAAAGTCGCTGCTCTTGATAAGTTGAGCAAGGCATCGGTCAATTAACTAGTAGCAGCTCTGGGAATTCAGGCATCATAGATAATACCATCTAATGACACTTCTGCTATGGAGCCCAGAATTAAAGAAGATGGGGAAAAATGTCCTAAGCTGTCAGAGGTGACAGCTGGGCATGTTTTCAATAACCTCAAACTTAGTCCTTTAGATCTTCTTGTCACCAAAACCAGTTACAAATGTTTGGCTCTTAATACAGTGGTAATTGTCTCCTCTGTTCAGCAAAACTCCAGTAACATAGTGGAAGCTGCATGTTTCTCAGAGGCTACAAGAAAACACAATTTTACAGACTCTGTTGAAGAAACATCTTGTAAAAGAATCAGGCAGGATAGTAGACTCCAGTCTCCAGAGATTTCATCAGAGAGCGAGAGTCAAGTCGAACAAGAAGATGATTCTCAGCTTTCTACTTCTCAGGAAAATTCAGACAATCTCACAAGGTAAAACAACTAATTTTGGTTTGTAAGCTCAACTGATTGGTTTTGGCTTTTGTTTTAAAAACATGATTAGCCATAGTTCTACAGTGTGTTAAGTGAATGCATGCAGGATGTCAATCCTTGTGTCTTCCATCTGAACTCTACTAGATGCATACAGATAGCTGTAAGTCTCTTACCCTGCCTGCACTCTCGTAAAATGAACACAGCCAGCGCTCCCACCACTCCATACCAGGGTCCACCTTTGGTTTCAACAGGAATTCCTGATTTTAAAGGGAACAACTGTGAAGTACCCATATTGGGGCCACAGGGATTGTGGGATTAACCTAAACAAACTGTGCTGGAAGTGTCCTCTGCTGCTATTTTTTCCCCTCCCCACCAGTTTACCAAGGAGGATGTTTTTAGGGGGAAGTTTGGAATTACTTTTAGTACCCAAAGTGGTCACACCCATCATTTTGAGGAGGGAAACAGTAAGCAGCTGATTATTGAAGAGATTGCTGTCTGAGAAACCAGACCAGATAACCAGTTATCATCTAACAGTTCTAGTTTCTAGACATCAGTCTGATCAAATTAAGTATCATAGTTCAGGCTTCTAGTATAGCTTTAGCAAAAGAGAACTGGAAATGTTCTCATGGTGTAAAAAGCACGTGACTTCTACATCCCTCAAAATGAAAATGAATGCATCCTTTTCTAATCAAAGAATTCTGTATCTTGTAAATTTAATTGTGCAGCTTTCCAACACTCTGAAACTGCTTAATACACATAAGTACTTTGTGCATACATGTTATCTCTGATTAAATTGTATGTGAATGCATTTTTGTCACTATATGTTAGAAAGTAAATAGATTCTATTGTTGGTCACAAAGATCCATTTTTATTCATTGAGTTTTATTTTGATTTGTGGTACCCCTTTTTTTGGAATGTCTTGGACTTCATTGTTTTTTTAAACATGCTTTTGCTCTGTACTTTAGAAGGTTGTCCAGAAGGTCATCAAAATGGATAGCACTGCCAAAACATGTCTTGGAGCTAAGAACTGCTGCTTCTTCTGCCTCTGAATGTGAGGCTGATTGCAGTGAGAAGTGGAATCAAAGGCAAGAAGTTAAACTGAGTGCTACTAGAGGTAAAAGTTTGAAAACTACACATAGAAGGAAATCTGGAAAGAAGCACAGAAGTTCAAAGACAACCTTGGTGACCCTCCGGGCTTCTCAAGAGGAGGAGGAGGAGGAGCCAGATGACTTCGAGCCTGATGATGAAGATGAATGCTTTGCACCGGAGGAAGTAAACAAAGCTCCAGTGTTTGTTCCCATAGGTCTTCGATCTCCAAAACCTGTTCCTGTTCAGATAGAGGAAACCATGGAGGAGGTATCATGTAGCTGGGTTCTGCATACATAGTTTTGTTTTGATTGTTTAAACACCTTTTATTCTAATTGCATCTCCAAATACTTGGGGTTTATCCCAATTTAGTTTAATTCATAATGAATGGCCGTCAGAGTAGCAGGGATGTTACTTGGCACATGTACTTGGTTTTGAACAGAATATGACATCAGTCTAAGTTCCAGTTATCTTTACAAACTCTATATAGGTCTGCAGGGTGCTCACCAGTTCATTTATTGGGATTGAATGTAGGCACAGGCTACCATGCTTACTATGTGCTTTGAGGTCCAAGGTGGAAAATATGGAGCATTTCAATTTTACATGTGAATGTTAGGGAATGAGGGAGGTGTTTCTGCATCTGGTCTCCCCCTCACCAAGAAACTTTTAACTGTATTGTTGAGCTGACCCTGACCCACAGCCAGGCACACACACAGCTGCTTGCTCACTCCCCTCTCCTGTGGGACAAGGAGAAAACAGAAGGAAGGTAAGAAGACTTATGGATTGATATAAAGACAGTTCAATAGATGAAGCAAAAGCTGCATATGAAAGCAAAGCAAAATAAGGAATTTATTCACTACTTTGCATTGGCAGGCCACTTCCTGGAAAACAAGGCCTCAGCCAATGTAAGAATTACTCTGGAAGACAAATGCCATAACCACAAATGCCCTTGTCTTCTCCTCCTTTCCCTGAGCTTTTATTGCTAAGCATGGCATTATATGATATGGAATATCCCTTCATTCATTATGGGTCAGCTGTCCCAGCTGTGTGCTTTCCTGACCTCTTGCCCAGCCCCAGCCTACTTGCTGAGGCAAAGAGTAGGAAAACAAAAGCTTTGACATTGTGCAAGCACTGTTCAGCAATAGCAAAAACACTGGTGTGTTTTCAACACTGTTGTAGTTATAAATCCAAAACACAGCATCATGTGGGCCGCTCTGAAGAAAATTAACTTCATCCCAGCCATGCCCAATACAGCCTTCACCCTTTATTTCATACCATTTGTGTCATGCTCAGGTCCTACACTATCCAGTACATCCTTATTAACCACAACTTCTCTTCCTGTCCTTTGATAGATACACGGATATCATTCCCTTGGTCTGTGGGCCACCCCCTTAAAATGTCCATCAAATGTCATTTGAGTTATTTAGTCCATGCCTTTGGCTACATGTATTAATGTGATTGCTTAGGAGAGGTGGCATGTTGTGTTGAGTTTTTGGGCACCAAAGCCAGCTTAGGTTGGTCACTGCTGCACTCGCCTTGTTTCTTGTGGGGCTTGTCTTCCCTTGATTCATGTTGTTCTTGCTGTAGTACTTAGTACAGGATACAACTCAATGGATTAAAAAAAGTTTAAACGTATATCCATTTAAATCTCTAGCCCTTGTCCCTTTGGTTCAGGCTGTAGAGTTCGACACTGCAATGGAATGGACTCCATTCCTTGTCCGTGTTCCAGCGTGGGTCCTCCGTGGACTGCAGTCCATTCAGGGGTGTTCCTGCTCTGTTTGGCATGGGCAGATGCATGGGCGTTGGTCCCTGCAGTGAGACACCATCTACATCTGTGTCTATTTTTTTCAAAAGCCGTATGTTCTGACTCTTTCATGGACCATTTGTAGAGTTGGAAATTTTAAGCCTAGAGTGCAGGCCTATGTTTTAATTGTACTCTTAGACTAGAATAAAACTCGAGACTGTAAGACTGTAGCAAGACTTGGTATCGTGTCTAGTAAGACCAGTCACTAGAGAGGAAATGGCATACTTTTTTGTCATCAGGAAACTGTTGAGGTTTGGGAACAGTGGACTCTGTTCAAGGCCTTGAAATGGGCTGTGCTGAAAGGTTTAGACATTTTTCTATTTTTTTACCTATCATTCAGTGTGACTTCTTTGCATTTTTTGTCCCTTTTAGCCTGTCTTATCTCAGTGATGTGTCTTCACAGCCCTTTTTTTTTTCCTTTCTTTTTGCTTCATTCCAATCTGTTTATCCAACCTGTTCCATTCATACCTCAGATCTTCATCACTACTTCTTCCCATTCGCTGCAATTCTTTTTGCTTACTACTACTAGTCATCTTGCTCTCTTCTCCCATTGAAATCCTGCTTTTTGTCTCCTGAATTAATCACACTGTTTCTTTCTCTGGGTCAAACAGCAAGAGAATTTAAAGCTCACTCAATACACTAAGGGAGCCTCTAGAATAATAATGGACAGCAAAGTTGTTGCACAGAAAGTTTTGCTGAATCCCTTCATTTAGATGTGGAATATATTATGTGTGGGGATCATGATCAAGTTTCCTGGTTTAACACAGAGGAGCCATGAGTACTAGTAAGTGATAAAGTTAGATAACTGAAGACTCAGCTGTTGCCAAACTTAAATAGATCAGTGGAAGGTATCTGTAAAAGTGCAAGCCTTTGAAAGCTACCCAGATTGACCAGTGTTTTTCGTAAGAACCTCACTGCAAATACTCTAGGCTTCCTGGCATATTTCAAGTTCTTGTTTCTGAAAACGCTAAATGTCTGAAGTTCTCAGTGAAAAGACAGTGTTGAAGAAGAAAAAAAAATCATAGCTAAAATGGTGGGTGGGTGTCTGTGTGTGGGGGGATGTATTCCCTGGTCTTACTTTGGAAAAAGGCTGGACTGTTTTTCCTTCCTGAAGACTTAAAAAGCAGAAAAAGTGTGAAAACTAACAAAATCCATTTGAGGTAAACAGCCACCATGAAAGATCTCAGCCACATAACTTAGTTTGGTGGAGTAATAAACAACTAGAAACAAGGTCTGATGCTTCCAGTTAGTTACAAGCAGCACTACCAGTTCTGCCTCCAGTTCACACAACTGCTGCCTTCTTAAATCATAAGGTATGTAGTATAAGACTTGATTTTTGAGAAGGATCCCACTAAATGTTCAAGATCTGGTAAGTATATGTGGTTTATAAAAATTTGCATTTGACAAATTTTCTTTTGGGGCTGGTGAACTGAAATACTTTTAAAATTATTTTTACAGCTGGAAATAGTTGTGAATATACCAGATGTGCAGGTGGCTACTGATGTTGAAAGTCTCTCGCATGCATCTGTCCAGCCAGTGGTAGAGAGGGAGGAAAAAGTAAACACCTCAACAGCTGTAAGAATGTCTTTTGTTGTTGTTGTTGTTGGGTTTTTTTTTGCTTTTTGTTTCATAGCACATACAGAGCTATGTGGACAGTGTCAGGTTGCCGTGTCTGCTTGTAACAGTATAGCTTAATAGCAGTCTCACACAGATATGAGGGACACAGCTATGGGAAAACTATGTAAGTAAATATTGTTACCCTTTAAAATACCCTTTCAAAGCCAGGGTAACCTTTAGGCAGAGAATTTACCTGTAAGCATTAAATTAAAATTGTGGACTTATTTTTTTATAGAACTTTGATATTGCTTTTCTTTTTATTTAAGGAAACAACTGTACATGAAAATCCAGAGGTGGACAAAGGTAGATATGAAACAATCTTGTTCGTATCCTTCCCATTAACTTGCTACCAATACGTAGTTATTCTTGCTGGAAGTTTGGAGGTTTATGTATCTTATAAAAAAACCTGCTCATGAGATACTGGATGCTTTTATGTTTTGGAGATTTAAACCATTTTCTTTCTTGCTGTTCTCTATCAAGTAGGGGGACCAAGCATTGCAAGGTTCTGTTTTGCAGGGTCAGAATGTGCCTTTTGTGTATTCTGTCTATCAGTTTCCCATGCTCTGGTTAGTTGTACCAGAAGAAGAGGAAACTTTGCAAGTGCTTACTTGCAGCTTGCTTGACATGTGACTGAGTGATACAAAGAGTGGGCAGATTCATAGCTTTGTCATCTCTTGTGGTCTGTGACTTTAATATCCTGAACTGGTAAAATAGCATGTGTGACAGACTGTGATCACAGTCTTCCAGAAGCAAGTGTTCTTACCATATGAGATATGTTACAAACTCTTAGGGATCTATTAATTTTTAGAATAGCTTTCACTTGTAAATTTAAATACATTCTCAATACATCTTCCTAGGCACTGGAAGTTGAGTGGGCTACTGTCTTAGTTGAAGGAGGGGAAGCCTATTTTGTTCTTTTGATTTATTTCAGTACAACGGTTTTGGAGGGTGGAAATGTTTTCTTGGATACGACCAGTTAGTAATAGGCAAAGGGATGTATTGTGGATAGAAATTAGGAATTGGGAGTCTCAACTAGAATGTGGATCAACACTATAGGTTATAGATTTCTGTGATTAAACTGCTACCTCTTTCTTTTCCATTTGTGGCGGGCTGACCTCGGCCAACTGCAAGATGTCCACCCAGCTGCTCTCCCACTCTTCCTCTTCAACAGGATGAGGGGAGAAAATAAAATGGAAAAGCTCCTGGGTTGAGATAAAGACAAGGAGATCACTTACCAAAACAGACTCAATTTGCAGAAAACAAATTTAATCTATTGCCAAACAAAATAGAGTAGGATGGTGAGAAACAAAGGCAAAAACTAAAACACCTTCCCCTCCCCACCTTCTTAGGCTCAAGTTCACACCTTCATTTCCCACTCCTCTCCCTCCTCCCCACAAGGGGCACAGGGGGATGGGGAATGGGGGTTGCAGTCAGTTCCTAACACTTCATCTCTGCTGCTTCTTCCTCCTCATGCTCTTCCCCTGCTCCCGTCTGGGGCCTTGCCTGTGGGGTACAGTTCTTCAGGATAAGTCTGCTCCATGATGGGTCCTCTACAGGATGCACTTGCTTCAGGGAATATCTGCCTGCTCCACTAAGGTCTCCTCCACAGGTTACAGGGGAATCTCTGCTCCCACGTATGGAGCACCTCCTCCCCTTCTTTCCTTACTGACCTTGGTGTTTGTTTGCAGGGTTGTTTCTGACACTTTTTCCCTCACTCTTCACTGCTATGCAACATTTTCCCCTTTCTTAAATCTATTTCCCAAAGGTGCCACTGTCTTGGCTGACAGGCTCAGCTGTGTCCTGTGGTGGGTCAGCTGGAACTGGCTGTGTCCAGGGCTGTCCTCCTGCTGCCAATACCTTGCCACCTGTACCCAATATGCTATTAAAGGGAATAATGTTGCTGCTCAGTGTTTTTACAATAGTTTGAATTTAGTAGGTGAGAATTGCTGTCTGTCTACAAGCATCTTGATCCATGAATGGCAACAATTTAAAAAATATGTACTTCACTATATTGATGATAGTGTCAAATGCTTTTTGAATATGGATAAGTGGATTTCTGGTTAAGGTGCTTGTGACTTTTAATGTGTGTGAACAACTTTGCAGGAATTAATGATGGAAGCACTGAAGCTGCCATGACTTTACTTGCAATGGGTGATCCTATGTTCCAGTTAAAAACAAGTACTGAAGGTATGATCTGATTTATGGGACAAAGCCTTGCTTGTACTTTCTGGGTCCACCTAAGGATGGATGGAGCAGTGGCTGCAAAGTTCTTCTTCCACATGCCCCTGCATAGCAGGAGATCAAGAGTCTTTTATGTTTTTAGTCCTGCTGAATTGTAACACCTAGTGAGACTAGGCAATGCAGGTTGTCTGGAAAAAGGCACCTTAGTGGATATTGCCAACTGCATCACTGTGCTAGAAACATGTTTCTGAGACCTGTTTTAGGAAGGACATGTTTGAATTAATCTGGTCACATAAATTGGACAAAAGAAAGGAATCGGGCTTAAATGACCTTAACTATCAGTGGTCTTTTCAGGCCTTTAACGTGAAGCATAGCTTTTTCTGCCTAACTAGCTACAACCTGAAATTACCTGGCTTTAGTCTATTTTTTTTTTATAGACTTTTATTTAGAATTTATTATTTGCTTTCATTGGTTGAATATTAGTTTCTGCATTCTTACTATCAAAAGTGTGATCTTAGGACTGCATTTACCAGGGATTTGAATTTGCGTCTTTGGAAAATGCAGACTTTGTTAAATGAGGTTTGAAGCTGAACATCTGTAAAATAGCTTTATGTACATGCCAAACCTGAGTCTTTTAAGTTATGCTTTCCTATTCTGTTTATTGTTCTAACCAGAATGGACACACATGTTACCCGCTAAAGATGAGTTGGATATTGCCAATAGCCTTGTAACCCACGCCTACTCCAAACAAAATAGAACTTCTAGTCAATATTTACTTTCTTCAGACACTTCTACCAAGGAATTGGTCCCTTCTGAGGATGGAAGCAACATTAATGTAGAGGATCAAAGCACTGGCACAAGAATAGGTGTCGAAGAATATTTTGAGAAAAATGCTACAGATACCAGGTGAAATTACTACTTCATTTTCTTTATGGAGAGAGATCCTCTGATACTGCTTGCTTTTGCTAGGTTCTTTCTGGCATTTTTACTGAATTGCAAGCAGTCTTGCTTTAGTGAATGTTTCTCAGTTTCTGTAATTTGATATGTAATCTGGAAAACCTCTCATGTCTCTTTCTTGCAACTTTTGTGAGATGTTGGTGTATAATTTGGGGGATGTAGAACTTGTTCTTCACTCCTGAAGTTAAGTTTACCCTGGTGGGGGAGAAAAGAATATTCAGGCTTAGTTGGTGTGTATCACTGTTAATTATGAAGCTCATTTTCCCAAAGTACTTTACAGCTAATCAGGCCAATGCAAATTGCTTAAGTGTCACTGCTGCCGTGGGATGTACATCAAAGATTTAGAGCAAAGGGATGTCAAGGAACCAGCTGATCTTCTATCATTATGTTTTTTAATGCTTTATGTTTTTTAATTTTGTGCAAGCATTTGTGAATGTTGAAACAGCTTGATAGAACACCTTTTCAGAAAAAATCTGCTGGTGATCATGTATTATTTGAAAGACTATTTAATTTGTTGATTGCTTAAACTATCACATTATACTCCTCTAAAAAATTATAATCAAAGATATTTTAAGTCCAGTGGTTCTTTTATTGTATTATTAATCAGAACTTACTACCATGTGATCAGTGTTAAATTTCTGATCTTCTCATGTTTTTTAAATACTTCAATTCTCATTTTTTTTTCTGTAGGTAGGGAACATCCTAGTTTGCAGTATACCTGTGTCCTGGTTTTGGCTGGAATAAAGTTAATTTTCTTCTTAGGTGGTATAAAGCTGTGTTTTTGATTTAGGATGAGAATAATGTTGATAACACACTGGTGTTTTAGTTGTTGCTAAGCAGTCTTTATACTAAGTCAAGGACTTTTAAGCTTTTCATACTGCCCTGCCAGTGGAGGCTGGGAGTGCACAAGAAACTGCGAGGGGACACAGCCAGGACAGCTGACCCAAACAAGCCAAAGGGGTATTCCATACCATATTACATCATGCCCAGTATATAAACTGGGAGGAGTTTGCCAGGGGGCACCACGGCTTGGGGATTGGCTGGGCATTGGTCAGCAGGTGGTGAGCAATTGCATTGTGCATCACTTGTTCTGTATATTCTCTTAGTAGTAATAGTAGTATGACTTTCCCTTCCTTTTCTGTCCTATTAAACTGTTCTTATCTCAACCCATGAGTTTTACTCTCCCCCCCTCCCCCCCGATTCTCTCCTCCATCCCACTGGGGGTGGGGGGAGTGAGCAAGCGGCTGCATGGTGCTCAGTTGCCAGCTGGGGTTAAACCACGACAACCTGCCTGTTCCAATTCCCAGATGATCTTTATTTTTTGTTCCGCCAAATAGTCTTCTGTCTCCTCTGCCACCTGCAGCCTGTATTTCAGCTCTTCATTATCTCATCTATTCCATCTCTCGTATCTCTTCTCTGCACTAACTGTCAAAAATCAAGAGCTATATTGATGGCATTTTTCCTTTTTAATTGCAGTGATAGCTCTTTGCCTACAGTGAA
Source organism: Haliaeetus albicilla (assembly GCF_947461875.1). NCBI lineage: Eukaryota > Metazoa > Chordata > Aves > Accipitriformes > Accipitridae > Haliaeetus > Haliaeetus albicilla. Next base: position 55,041,185 of record NC_091516.1, read on the forward strand.
TAGTGTGAGACTGACAAGAGGCAGACTCCTGAAGCCTGAGCCAGCCTTTGGAGTATTGAGGTCCAATGAAAACATAATTCAGGAGTCACTTAATACAAATGTACCAGTGGAACAACTAGAGCAAGTTGAAAGTGGTAAGCCTGTTTCTTATCCTAGAGTTCTGAAAATGGTTTCTTCTGGTGGGTTCACATCTCTTCATGAAATGAAACTAAGCTGGAAGTCTTCACCTTCTGTTCATGTTCACGGATGATTTGTCACCACTGTAATGTGGGGCATCCATGTATGGTATAGTTTTGTACATAAGTATACCTTTCAGTATAAAATTAAATGAAATCTGAATAGCAGTTTTTCCATGCAGGTCTTAAATTACCTGGAAAGCCCTTAAATTACTGGACTGCTGATTACAGAAATACAGTACAATACAATGTACTTTTTTCTGTTATTACTGTCTTTCCCTTCTATTAAAACCAGAAGGGAGATAAACAGAATTGTTTCCATATTCTTAAAGCAGTTACAAAAAAAGGTGGTATTTAAACTCTTAATTATCTTCATATCACTGGCAAAACATACAACATACCAAAGGCAAGATAAGACATATGTATACATGCGTACATATACAGCAAAATTGTTAATTATTTTGTAGTGTGTTTATATATCTACATCTACATATATACATTTTAATATACAGAAACTTATATGTAAAAATAATATGCATGTCTATGTACACACGCACACACACAAAATATTCTTTTAATTTTTATTCTTATATATCTTAAGAGTCTACAACCCTGAGAGGTACTGCTGAAATGCAGAAGGTGGAACTAGAACAGGTCAGACCAGCTGCAGGTGATTCTTCAGTTCTTCATGATTCTGCAACTAGAAGTGTAGAACTTATCAAGCAAGTAGACGAAACTGAGAGGTAGGACGGATCACCAGTTAATACTGACTTTATTCTTAAAGTCTCTTAAAACATGCAGCTGAAGTGCATGTGTAGTATGCGTCTGTAATGGAAACAGTGTGCTTATAGATATTATGTGTGTTTATCCATATAGGTGTACAGTTTAGACTTTTATTTTTAAGGTTTTTCTCTCTTGCATGTTGTCCTGCAGCTTTTGGAGGTAAAACATTAACTTAGTTTGCTGTTTCAGAACTTAGTAATCACCTTGCTGCTTAATTGTTTCTCATGAAACTATCTGAAAGGAAATGTTAAGGAGCTGATCAATTTAGAAATGTTAATGAGCTTGTAAGGCTTCCTGCTTGGTCATGCTTTTAGTAGTAAAGTCTCCATTAGTGGTGTTAGGGACTCTTTTTTCCTGAAATACTTTAGGTAGACTTGTTTGACAATTTGCATTCCGTTTAGTAGAATGATGTTGTTTTTAAAGAGGTGCCCTGTTTCTCTGCAACTACATAAGCTTTATATTAAATAATTAATTATACAGAATTTAGCCCATGCGCAGGCTATCTTCAATTGGTTTCAAATTAACTAGATACATACCTTACAGAACAGAAAAAGAGATGAGAGATGCTTGTGGAAACTCAGGAGACTTGAGAGCTATAAATGCATCACCAAAACCTGAAAAATCTCAGCTTGGAGTAGAGGATTGTCCAAATCAAAGTTCTGTGGATGGATTTCCTGAGCAAAATCCTTGTCCTCCTGAGCACAATATATACACAATCAACTTTACTCAGGTAAAGAACTTTAATTACAGTCTGGAAGTGCCCAGTTTCTGAAATTCTGTAAAGGAGGAGGTTTTCAGTGCAAACATACTCACCCATTTAAAGACCTGGTACTTCAGCTAGTGAATGAAGCTTTCTTTTTTGCAAAGGCATAACCAAACTTAATATGTCAGGCAAACTTAATCTTTGCAAGCCTTGGTTTATAGCATTTCAGCTATGAGAGAGAGAGAGAGAGAGATGGAAAATTTTGAACAATTTTTTTAAAGTTTTGATGGAAGAAGTTACCTAGGACTCAAGTATTCATTCAGTCTGACCTCTTACTGTTATATTTGTTTAAATTAAAAGTAAGTTAAAATGTTACTGCTGAACACAGCATTTTCATTGTCACCTTCATTTGCTTTGTTTAAAACAAACTTCATCTTTTGCTATGCTCTTTTCCATTTATTTCAAAACCCAATTAAAGAGTTTTACATGCATATTATCATGGACAATCAGTATGTCTTTCACACCCATTTCTTTGCAGTGTTTTGTGTATCCTTGTTCTGGTATAAACACGTAGTATCTTATTTATTCATGAGGGAAAGGTTCATTCTCAGTTTCCTCAGGTTTTCTAGTGTTGCCTGAGATCAGTGTAAATGCAGTTATGATGGAACAGCTGATGTGTAGCAGCTTGTTTTCCCAGTGCAACCTGTTGGTGTGTCAAGGCTGATCTCATATTAGAACAACGTACAAGAATGATTTGCCTCTTACAGAACTAGCAGAGAGTGTGAGAAGGGGCAACCTGCCGTAGAGTACTCTTGGTTTTAGCAAAGGTACATGCCATAAAAGGGAAGGGATAGGTGAGTTGCAAAGCTTAGTGTTTTTCTTTGGCACTCAGTGGTTTTGTAATGGTTGGGGGAATTTGTTTCGTTAGTGCCACTGAGCAATTTATTGTGTGAGTCATCTCTGACAGAGTTGTGCTGCAAGAAGTATAAATTTATTTTGACAAACCATCAATACAGACGATGAGCTGCATATAAATTTTATATTGCCCATGTTTCTTGTCTTGTCAGGCTAATATCCTTCAACCTAGAATAGCTAGAAGTAAAAGCTAACAAATGCAATTATGATGATGTCATTAGAGTTTTTTGGCTTTTCAGCATTTGACATGCTTTGTATCTTTCCTGTTTTCCAGAGTTATTTCTCAAATTTATTAACTTGTTCTATTTGAAATGTGTTATTTCTAGAATGAAGCTTGCGCTCAGGATGCTCAAAAACAATGTGTAAGCAGCACAGAAGAGACTTCAGGTATAATGTGCTAATATTCTAAGTTAGCAAAAACCCACACTTGTGTATCTTGCGGTTACACAAAGATGAATAAAGAAAAACCTAAAATGTTTTCATGGACATGATTAATCAATCTGTTTCATCAATAAAAATAATGACCCACAGCATAGTGCCATTTGCCTCCCTAGCTTCTTATCATTACATTTCATTAACACAAACTAGACTTGGGAAATTTTTGAATGGTACTTCATTAAGTTTAAATATGAGTGGAAGGGAAACTTCTTGCTCTCTCCTCCCTGCTGTTAGCTCCTGCTGCTTACCTCATGCTAGGTTTAGCAGTTGTTAGAGCCTTTTATGAGCCTCTGACTCACTTACACGTCAAAAGTTGAACGTGACAGAGGGAGAGAACCTGTGTAATTTTCCACTGGCTTAGTGAGCTATAGTGGCTCATGAAGTTGTGGAGTGCATGCTAGTGTCAGAGTTGTGTGAGTAGGAGGGCTGGGCTGTGCAAGTGTGGAGCAGGGGAGAAAGAAGAAGAGGGGAAGAAAAAGGAAGACGACAGCCAGACTTTTTTTTTTAGCTGTAGTGAGTCAGCAGATTAATGCCTAACTGATTAGATGTGATGAAAGGTATGAAGGTGATGGCTGCTTTTCCCTAAAACAATTTGAAATGGAGCTGGTTTGAAACCAATACTTGTCTAAGGTATGGGAAAATTGCTGTGTCAGAAGCCCAGAATACTTACTTTACATGGAAGCTGCAGTCCAAAGTTGTAACTCCGGAGCATATGCAAAAGATAGGGCTAATACTTCCTCTTAGACATCTGTTGTTAGACTATTACTGCAAGGATCTTGGGAGAGAGCACCTTAAATCATATTTAATTAGATAAAGAACCAAAGTGAGTTGAGGTTTGAGTAATAGCAGCTTTACATCATCAAGAATTAGAGCTGTCAAGTAATGGAGCGGCACTGTTGTTTTCCATCTTCTGAATACTTTATAAACGTTTTCTCCTTAAATTCATTCTAACGGATGGCAGTTGGCAGTTATCTGTTTGTGTCCATCTGTTGACAAAATTATTTACATTTTTAATTTATTAAGTTCAAGACTATACTCGGCTCCTCTTCTGCAAGTCTGCAGTGAGGGGAAAAATCCTTGTGTTTGCCATCTAAATGGCAGACTCATGCCATTTAAAGAAGTTACTTTTAATACCTGACAGTTGTAATTAAAGACAGAAGGCCATTTGACCACCATTAACCAAGTTTAATTAAACTGCAAATTGTTCTTTAATGCTAGAATATCCATTTAAAAAGCTCCATCCCTACTAGGCATTTTAATATTCTTCATTCTGAATGGTAATCAGGACTCCACTGCAATGAATAGGCTCCAGGGGGTGACAATGCGTATCTCATCTAAGAAGAAAGGAGGCATATTGTCGTCTCAAGAATGGAAAAAAGAGTGCCTAAAATTTAATTACTCAAGGTAGGGAGGGCGTGAAGAGAACAGTGTAATTTCAAACTTGAATAACAGATTTTTGTTATTTCTTTTATTTCTCTGAAAAAATTATAGTAGTGAACAATGATCATAAAAGTCCAGAGGAGGAACAGACATTCATTTTAACGTTGGTGGAAATCCCAGCTGACTCAAAAGAGTTTGATGCATCTGATTTGCTGGAACAAACTCCAGAACCATTATTACCAGCCCCAATATTTATCAGCCCAATAAGTACCTGTGAAACAAGCATGACTGCAGTGGAAAGGTAAATGTTTTGTTTTTGAGAAAAGTGAAACAGTTTTTGTGAACCTTGATTGTTCCCAGGATGTGCATTATAGATTAGAACTTCTCAAAAGAAGAAATGCACGAGGAAATAATTTTGGCAGATTGGTCAGAGAATTAAGAAAGTGAAAAGGGCTCTAATCAGATTTGAGAAAGATCTCATCAGTGGTTTACAGTTAGTGTTCTAGTTAGCTGGGATTTTGGTGTCAACCTTAATTGTGATGTATCCTCTAGAGCAAGTCTTTTTTAGTAGAGGCCACTTGTCCAGCCTTAGTCTATTCTGCCGTAGATACTTAGAATGAAAAGTAATTGAAATGAAAAATCTAAGCATGTTTGCATTTTAACATTATGAAAAGTAATTGAAATGAAAAATCTAAGCATGTTTGCATTTTTACATTAGTTTAACAGTTTTGTAAAGTAGCTCTGCAAATTAATTGCTCTTCAAATTTTTAGCGTCAGTGGTCTTCTGGAGAACATGATAATCATTGCACATAAATTCAGATACCATTCTCTTGAGTTTGTGCCATGTTCAAAAGGCAGAAGAGCTGAAAACTGAAACAAATTAATTACTCAACAGAATAATAGCTGGTTTGCAGTACTGTGATACAAAGGGTTTGAGTTTCTTTTAGGAGTATTCTTCAATGCAATGTAACAAAATTGTTATTTCAACATTACAGTAGAACTAAATCTCTTGGTCAGTTTGGGAGGAAAAAAACCCAACATCAAAGTAAAAAGACATTTTGAAGAATAGGAAGTGTTGCAAAGTTGTAAAAAATACTATTACTATATTAATGTAAGTCTTCAGATCATAACTAGCAGTGTGATGCAATTCCACATCATTGTGGAGGACCTTGCCCTATGACATCAGATGTTCATGGCATTCCCTTAGTTATTCAAAGGATAGGTCTTTGAGTGAATTTGGCTACACAATGAATTTTGGCTACACAATGTAAGAATTCTAACTCCTGTGGAACTAATGATGGACAGAATTGCTGATAGGCAGAATTAGGGTGCATCTTCTGTCTCACTGTTCCCTTACTGCTTTACCCTATTTCCGTAGTCTCTGATGCTTCCCTAGATGTCTTACTGTCTTTTGAGATCATACTGGGGGGAGGGGGGAGTGGAAGGGTTTGGGGGCATGGGGATGAAGATTCAACTGTGCCTATAAATAATAACGGATTTTAGGATTTTCTAGGGCAGTTAATCCGTTGTCATATTTTTACATTGTATGAAAATATCAAGTGGAGTTCAAATAGAACAGCTTCTAAAGTAACTAGATTCAATTACGACAGAAAAACTCAATTCTGTGATTCAAGATAGCGCAGCAAAATGTTTCTGGGTAGTAAATAGTACATTTGAAGCTAATATTGACATTAAGCAAGAAAGAGTATCACCATGGAGTCATGTGTAATTTCCATACAGAAATGTTATACAAAGTAAATTTTGGCTTCTTGTACAGTCACAATAATGACTTTATATATAAACAGCACTGGATCTTTGACAACTGCAGCTGATGAATTTGCTGCACCTTTGAAGAGCAGTATAAAAACAAAACAACTAGAGAGTGCATCAGTAGACCCTGTTCCAAATTCGCAGACAACTCAAAAAAGGTCAGCTGCTGAACTTGAAGTGAATGATTTGCCTCCTGCCAAGAAAACTCTGTCTACTATCGCCGTGGAAGGTAACTTGGAAACCACTTACAAGGTGAGAAGATAATTTGGTAAGTGAGTATTTATGAATAGTATAGATGCATAACACGTAATAGAGCATTTTAATTATGTTTATTGTTTAATGGTATCACTTGCTTAAAAATGTACTGCCTGTACAACTTAAAGGGAAAATCAACACCAACAGATTGTTTTTTATTTTGAACTCTACAACAGTTTGGGGGCTGTTGATTTAGTTCTAATTCTTTGGAGTATCTGTAGACTCAGGTTTTTTTTATTAGGCTTCCTAGTAGGCAGACTGGTATATGTCTTACCTGGTTCATTCACTCCACAGCCTTTCTGACAATGACATTGCAGGAGGGGAAAGTCTGGATGTATATTGGATGACTGGCAGACTGTCTAGGTTCACTGAACAATGTTACGATTCCTCATGGTGTCTGTTACATGAAGTTGTTAGATATGTACCTACCATTTTTTAACATAGTGGGTATTAGTTTAAAAGAACAAGCTGCAAATAAAAACTGGGCAGCATATTTCCAGTTTCCCTCTGTGCTTTTAGAATATGACCAAGCTTGTTGCAGTGACTACCATTGATTTTTTGTAAGTAGGCTAAGACTGTGTAGTGTATCTGTGTGAGGGAATGGGTGATAATTCCCCACCTGATTCAGAGAGCTTTTCTAGGAAGGACTGGATAACAATCCTCTTCCTTCTTTGATCTCTCATCTTGACATCCTTGTCTTGAGTCATTTGTCATAAGAACTCCTTGAAAAGCCTGCTCAGGAAATGAGTTAAGTGATGAATGATACTGTACTGAAGTTGTAGTCTTCTGTATCACTCCTGTTCTTAGAACTGTATACGTGTGATATGACTTTACCAACTTTCATTGTCTTTTCTATATTGAGAGAAATAGAGAAATAACTTCTTTTTTTCTTTTTTGAATACAGGGTTATTCAATTAAATCCATAAATGCTCCAATGATAGCTTCTGGTAGGTAAACTTAAACTCCTAAAACAAAGTATAATGAATGTAAATGCTTAAGACATCATAGTTGAATACTGGTTGTCATTGTGCTAAACAGTCCTGTCTGAGGCTATCTAACATAAAAGAAGAAACAAATTTTCCCAGTAATACCCTAATACCACCATTCCATGTTTTCTGCTATAAACTAGATGTGTTGGATTACATAAATGGCTATTAATTTAATAATGATTCTAGAAATGTTGCTGTAGCTGGTCTATTTGTGAAATTGGGAAGCTTTTTGACTAAACGTGATACCTTCTCTTAAGCAAGTATGTCCATCTGTTGGAGATGCTAATAACCAAAGGTATTAACTGGTACTTTAACCATACTATGCCAAAATAATTTATTTTGTTTTACTTTGTATTTGTCTCTTTAAAAAATATGTGCACAATGTAATTGAAAACTTTGAATTGTTTGAAATCTGCCTCTGAAGAATCAGAAAGAAAGCAGAATTGCTGACAACGCAGTCCTCAGTGATCTGTGAAGGGTTTGGAGAACTACTTTTTGCCCCTGAAAAAGGCTTCAAAGGGAAATTGTAGAAGCTTAAACAGCTAGAAGACTTAACTGAGTCCTATGGAGTGCTGTAAAGGAGAGGGGAGTGTTGCTGTAAAACCACACTTCTAGTCTGTGACTTGTAGACCATTAACTTTTAATTCTTAGTGGTGACTTCAAAAACAAATGTCAAAAAAGCTGAACAAAAATTCAGCCCTTCTCTTCTAATGGTGCAAGCCAATTTGACATCACACACATCTTTTGGGCTGTTGTGTTATCACTGAAGTTAAGTAACTGAAGTCCTTGAATGTCTTTCAACTCCTTTTACAGGGAATCCTTTTCAAAAAACACAGGCTTCAGAAAAGGAAAAAGAAGTTAACTCTGTGTTGGTGCCTGAATCTATGTCACCACTGGCTGAGAGAAGCCAACTTCAGACTTTGGAGAACTTAGGGAAAGCACCACTGGAGAATTCAGCATCCAAACAGGAAGAGGAGGTGATGTCTAGATTAACCTCTAGCAGAAAAGCAGAAATAAGTGGACAAGGAAAGCAGGGGGATGTCAGTGAATCTGGACAGTTGGAACATACTGGAAGCCTAGCATCATCATCTTCAAAAACTCCATTACTCAGGTATTTATTCAATAATGTTGTGTCAGCCTCTTCTGTAAAAAAGACCTTGTTTCCTTTTGTGGTTTAACCCAAGCCAGCAACTAAACACCATGCAGCCACTCATTCACTCTCCCCACTCCCAGTGAGATGGGGAGGAGAATTAAAAGAAAAAAAAAAAAAAAGTAAAACTCGTGGGTTGAGATAAGAACAGTTTAACTAAAGTAAAATAAAATATTATAGTATTAATAACAATAATAATAATAAGAGTAATGAAAAGGAATATAACAAAAAAAAGAGAGAAATAAAATACAAGTGATGCACAATGCAATTGCTCACCACCTGCTGACCGATGCCCAAGCAGCAATCTGCCCCTCCCAGCCAGCTCCCCTCGCAACTGAGCATGGCATTCTATGGTATGGAATATCCCTTTGGCTAGTTTGGGTCAGCCATCCTGGTTATGCTCCCTCCCAGCTTCTTGCCCACCTGCTTGCCAGCAGAACATGGGAAACTGAAAAAACCTTAACTTAGGATCAGTGCAACTTAGCAACAACTAAAACATCAGTGTGTTATCAACATTATCCTCACACTAAATCCAAAACACACTGTACCAGCTGCTGAGAAGAAAATTAACTATCCCAGCTAAAACGAGGACACTGAGGTTTTTATACCTTTTTCCACTTAGTATGACAAGAAGGGCAGTACCATTGTTTGTGACCTACATGGCTAAGAGTTACAGTATCTATCCCCTTCAGCAAATTAGAAAGGATCAAACTGTCTGCTTTGAAATATGAATTATTGTATTCATTAAATGAGCAAATTGGCCAAGGGACACTACTGATGTATGGTATGTCTATTTAAACACTGACAGATGCCTCTTGTGAGACAGACATCCATTGGCTATGATACAGGTTTAGGATAATTGTTGTTTTCCTTAGTTCAGTCTAATGTTGTGACATAGGCACCAACCCACTAGTTTTGATTCTTGTCCTTCTGCCAATAAGATTCATTACTGGTATAGTACTCAGCACACTGGATTTTTAGGACTACTTAAGATGTGTCATTTCCCCAAAGGAGTTTCAATCTTGACAGCTCAGAGGATATTCCTCTTATCTATCCATCTGACTGTGGATTTTTTAATGTACCTTTCTATAATGTTTATTTAAGTGTTTGAGTTCCTGCTGTCTATTGCTCTTGTGCTCACTAGTTTTGGTTGTGGTGCTTCACTGGTCTCTTCTGATCCTGTCTGTTGTGGTTTCAGCCCAGCCAGCACCACACAGCCGCTCGCTCACTCCTCCCCCCTGGGCCCTGGTGGGATGAGCAGAAAATATAAAGGCAGGCTCATGGGTCAAGATAAGGACTGGGCGGGATCAGTCACCACTTATGGTCATGGGCAAAAGACAGGCTCAACTTGGGGAAGAAACGACATCAGTTTAATTTACTACCAATCAAATCAAACCAAGGATATTAGGAAGTAAAACCAAACCTGAGAACACCTTCCACCCACCCCTCCCTCCTTCCCGGCTCAACCCCACTCCCGGTTCTCTCTCCCTCCTTCCCCCGGCGGCGCAGGGGAACAGGGGATGGGGTTGGGGTCAGCTCCCCACACCTTGTCTCTGCCGCTCCTTCCTCCTTGGGGGGAGGACTCCTCACCCATCCCCTGCTCCGCCGTGGGGTCCCTCCCATGGGAGACAGCCCTTCATGAGCTTCTCTAACGTGAGTCCTCTCCGCGGGCTGCAGTTCCTCACAAACTTCCCTGGCGTGGGTCCTTCCCACGGGCTTCAGTTCTTCCTGAACTTCCCTGGTGTGGGTCCTTTCCATGGGCTGATCTTCAGTCACAGGCTGCTCCAGCACGGGTTTTCCCATGGAGTCACGGCCATCTTCAGGGGCATCTGCTCTCCTGCTCCCCTCCATGGGCTGGGGGGGGGGCACAGCCTGCCATCTCACCACGGGCTGCAGGGGCATCCCCTCCTCCAGCACATCTCTTCCCCCGCCTTCTGCACTGACCTCGGTATTTTCATAGGGGTTTCTCTCATGTTCCAATCCCGCTACTCACTGCAGATTCCCCTTCTCAAATCTCTTCTCCCAGAGGCGCTACCACCATCACTGATTGGGTTGCCCTGGGCCAGAGGCTGATCAGACTTGGAGCTGGGGAAGCTTCTGGCAGCTTCTCACAGGAGCCACCCCTGCAGCCCCTCCCCCGCTACCAAAAAACCCATGCCACACAAACCCATAACATGTCATTTACTCTTTCATTATGCTTGTGTGAGTACCAAAACTGGTTATTTGTATCTGGGACATCCACAGGAATTGGGTTGATGACGCATTAACATCAGAATACTTGCCTTAAAGTTTACTTTCTAAGTTGTAAACTCTTAACAACACAAGAAGTTGGTACTCTGTGTACTTCTGTCATTACTGTGACTTCCTGAAGTTCACTGTTGCTAGGTATGATGCTGTTAATAGGCTGAAACCCTGCAGCAGATAGTCTTCTTTCTGGTGTTTAAGACAGTCTGCTGTGGCCCCATCCTTGGGAATCAAGTTTCTTTTTCTGTTGATTACATGAAGGATGCTTTTTTTTTAGTTTGTTCCTTTAGGGGTATGTCCCCATTCCTCTTGGAATCTCTTTCTGAAGATCTGGTAGCTTGTTACAGGCTCTGGTTTGGTAGCAAATAGTAGGTTTCTGTTCTCAGGGTTGCAGATTGTCAAGTCTCTGTAACTCTTTGAGAAAGTCTTGTACCAGAATATTCAGTAATACAAAAGCCTTTCTCAGAATGACTTTTTGGTTTTTCTTAGCATTTTCATAGATCTCAGAGGTGTGTGTTTGTTTCCTGTGTAATGAATTGGACTCCTGTAGTATTACTTACATCTTTCTTTTACGGAGCAATCCTATGACACCCTGAGTGTATTTTTTTTCAACAGGGGTGGACGAAAACCGTTGGGATTTTTATCTTTGATTTGCAAAAAAAGTAGTTCTGAATCTGCAGAAGATGCCAAAGGTAATAGAGGGAAGATCCATAAACCTCGGATTGTGACTCCAAGGCTAAGTCTAAAAAAACCCACTCTATTCTCTAAGGATGACAGGGAATCTTGTTTCCTTCCCTCTACAAGCGCATCATCATCTGTGGAGGATAAGAATATAGCTGCTGATGCTGCAGTTACGGTATGTGGTATGTGTTTACTTTTGAATGCCCTTCCATTTTTGGGATGTGAAGAACAGTGAATTAGTTGTCTCAGGAGTGGGTAGGTGGGCATGTAGTGTTCATGTTTTGAGAGAGTTATCTGCTCCAGTGAATAAATCCTGACTTGTGCATGTCTAGGAAACTTAAAAGGGAACTAAGTTGTTTATTTTCTGCATATACATCTACTTGTTTTGCATTTTCAGTAAACTCTGAATTTTTTGGCTTAAATTCCTATCTAAATTGGAAGCTCAAGTGCATATATATATATGTATATATATACACACACACATACATATACACACACACTCTTACACTCACAAACAGATTAAGACTGTTAAGAGCAGCCTTTTCTTTTTCTATTAGGTTCCAAGTAACAAGCCATCTGAGAAGCCACCCCTTTGTGCTAAAGATCAAGAGAAAGAAGAAGAGCCAACCAGAATATCTGAGTATTTTTTTAGTGACATCTTTATGGAAGTGGATGATTCAGAATAGCAAATTGGCTTTATAAAAACCTGGGATCTGAGAGTATAATGCAATAAGAAAAGAGTATTTTTAAGAAGTTCTGATTTGTTCTGATACTCTTTATGCCACACACTGTCAGCTAAGCTGTTGTTAGTAAATTCCATAAAGATGAAACTGATTCCTTCTGAAGTGACCGGGATACTTTTAAAATGTTGACACAGTCTAAACCACTACATTGATGTCATTGGACCAGACCCGTGGCTGCTGGCTTATAGTTTCACTTGTTTAGACGCTGATAATGGGTGCATGACTATCTTCCAGAAAAGTGCAATGAAAAAATGCTTAATCTTGTGACAAGTGTCCCTTTGAATTTTAATGCTTGTGGTACTGGCTATACGAGTTCTTTACTTCTTTTTGTGAAGTATGTTATGTTAATATGTTAGAAGGAAGAATGAACCTTTTATGTATAGTGTAATCTCTGTAGATAAGGATGCAAATACTGGAAGTAGTGTAGTAAATATATAGATATGTTTAGCACTGCAGGTATTTTTATTAGCATCTCCAAATTATGTATTTTTGTAAGAGTTTTTAATTACATAAATTAAAAGATCCTAACCTGAAAAGCCAAATGGGTTTAGTTCCCTAAAAATGTATTGAGAACAACTGGAAAAACACAATTTACTAAAAGATGCTACACAACTAGACAATGTTAACCTTTGCAACCCTCCTGTTGGAGTGGGAGGAAAAGGCTAATATTTCCTCGTATAAATGCTAATTTCCTTCTAAATTTGAAGGCAAGGGGATAGATACCATTTCTTTTCCTTGGTTTTAAGTGTAGGTGTTTGTAGCTCTGCTAACTTCCTTGGTTTCCCTTGTGCAAAGTAGCACAAAGATTGGAGTTAAACCATGACTACACCATGTGGTTGCTTTGAGCCTTTGCTACTTTGAAGCAGTTGAATTTGAATGGTTTTCCTCATGTTGCATGGCTACTTGTTCTGTAACTTGCTATAAAGTGCTGTTGTAGCTTTAGATTTTATTCTCATTTTTTACTTGCCTCATCAAGAAGATTGTCTTTATGATGTAATTAGGTTCATGCAGTCTCAAAGTCAGGTGGTCACTGAAAGATTCAATATTTATTGTGTAACTCCTTCTTACACAAAAATGAGTGTGTAGATTTAAGTAGTCTAAATTTTTCTCCTGTTACTTAATACCAGCAGGTACTTTTGCAAAACAAATGATTTATTATGAACGTGAAACTGATGTTTAAATGGTATTGTTATGCTCTCAAGAAACCTATCTTCAGCTTTGGGCTGGATAATCATTTATTGGTAAATATTTTCATATAAGTAGTTAACTTTTAAATACTTGATGAAGTTTGAGAATGTTTGCCTTTTCAGAAGTTATTGGCAAGGCTTCTGAAGGAGCCTTTAAAATTTTGTCAATAAGGAAAGATACACAGAAAAGCTACTGTTACTGCAAACGGCTACGTTAGCAGGCCTCTGTCAATCAAATGTTGTTAGCAGCAGTATCTTCTTGGGGTGATGGAAAAGGGTCTAACAGTCCCAGTGTAAAGTAACTTACTTGAAAGCATTGTCACCTTCATGCCCCCCCCCGCCAAAACCCCAAGAAACACCACCACCAAGTTTCTGTTCATACAGTATCTTGTGCTTTGCCTAATCCATTTAACTTGAAATGTTTATCTAAATATTGTCTTACTGTAAACATTATGAAATAGATTAATCTATACATGAAATGCTATGTATTATATATCTTGTAGATTTTATTTTATGTATGCAAGTGTTTTGATCCCGATACATGTGGCATGTTTAAATCACTTGCACTGACAGAGCCTAAAAATAGATTTGTGGGGAGTGGCTATAAAATAATTGCCCTCAGTACTTTCTGAGCTGACAACCATTCTACATTTAGTTGTGTACATTTTAGCTTCATTCATATTACATGGAAAAAAAACCCCAACTATTTCATTACTAAGATTTAAGGTGCCTTATCTACCTTATTAATTGGGGCTACACATTTTGTTCCCTGCAGTAAATCACATGCACTTTGTTAGAGGATTTTTTTTTTTTAGAGAACAAATTTAATTTGAATAGAGATAAGACAACTTTGTGGTGTTTTATGGAAGTTTTATAATGGTGAAGGATGTAAGAAAAGATTGGTGAAATCTCAATGCCTGTTACTTTACATAGATGTTGCATAAGACTGCTTTGCTTAGCGTTCTCTGACACCCTGTATCATCACATATAAGCTGTTTCAAAGAAAAATAGTCATATTCTGTATGTAAATTATGTGAATAAATTATTTTATATCACCCATGTTTCCATTTCTTAGAATATCAGTTGCAGTTTTTAAATGCTCATAGGTATAGTAAGTTAACAAAAGCGTGGGCTAAATTAATGGCTAAAGTTCTACCTGCAACCCTGGGCTGCATACAGCATACAGGCCTGCTTGTATGGTGATAACAGACTGAATACACTTTAACATGAGCGTGGGTGGTGGTGATGTGGTTTTGTTTCTGGTTTAGAGCTTATTTACCTGGTATCTGACTTCCCAGTATTCTCTCTCTGTAAATTCTATAGCCTTGCTTAAGAACAAAATAAAACTGGAATGCTGGGAAACAGCAAAGCTTTCAAAGGAGGAAGCAACTTGAACCGAGAGGCTAGGATTTTTAAAAAATCTGCCACTATGACTGTAGCATGTCAGCATTTCTGCAGTTAAAGACAACCCCCCCACACCCCCCCCGCCTGTAAGAAGGGCAAGGGCTTTTCTGGGTTGCACAAGTACGTAATCCTGTCTGAAAAGTGAAGCGAACGATCCAGATTCTTTCAAAGGGCATTCTTCGGCGTGATCTTGCACCTCGGGCCAGGGGGATGGGATGGAGCACGCAGTTGCGGTGTCCTGACGCCGACCTGTAGCGGGAAGGGCTTTTGCCGTTTTACGACCTTTAATTCTCAAAGTAACAGCCACCCCTCGCGCGGCGGGACGGAGCGGGCGGCGCTAGGCCGGGGGCGCCGCTGGGCGCGGGCAAGGACGCGGCGGCCCGGCCCGGCCCGGCCCGGCCCGGCCCCGCCGCCCGGGGCCCCGCTCTGCCCATTGGCTACGGCGGAGGGAGTGGCGGCGGCAGGCCTGGGACGACCGGCTCGGCTCAGCTCGGCCGCCATGCTGCTGGGCCCGCGGCGACTGCCGGGCCCGCGGCGGCTCCTGCGCTGCGCGGCTGCCGCCCCGCCCGCCCGCGCCTACCGCGGCGAGGCGGTGGCGGCGGTGGGCTCGCGCCCCGACGCGGGCTCCGCGCTTTACCAGGTAGACCGCTCCGGGCGGGCCCGGCTCCCTCCCCGCGATGGGCCGCGGAGGGCAGGCTCTGGCGGGCGGGGGCCGCCTCCCCGTGCGGCGGCGGCGGCGGCTGCGGGCGGGCAGCGGTGCCGAGCCCCGGCGACCCGCGGGAGTCAGGGGCCGGCCAGGCCGCGGCGGGGCCTCGCCCACTCCTGCCCGCCGGCGGCCGGGCTGGGAGCGGGGCCGGGTCGCGGGCAGCGCCGAGCCTGCCGGCCTGCCCCGGCCCGCGGCCCGGCCGCCCGCCGCTTCCACGCCTGCGTGCTGACAAAGGTGCCGGTGGTTGCTGGCAGGCCCCGCCTGCGAGGCGAGGCCCGGCCCGCCAGCGGGGCGCCGGGAGCGGCCGCGGGAGAACAAAACCGGGACGGTGGGCGTGGGCCCTGCGTGAAAGTGCGGCAGCGGCCATTTAATAGCTGGTGTTGGGGCGGCCATTTAGTAACAGCGGTACGCGCAAACGTGGGCTTCTGTGCGTCGGCCCGGGGTCAGCCCGCACGCCGGCCGAGTTCTGCAGCGCTGCTCACCCTTTCATACTTCTGAAACGCCAAATTCATTTTGCTTCATTCGGGCTGTGTGTAAAGGCACCCCGTAAAAAGAATGTGGGTTTGTAACGTCGTCTGCCTCGTTAGGCATTTTTTTCACACTTCCCTTTTTTTTAACCAGAATGCCAGCTTCTCCTGCGTTTTCGGCGTTGAAGAGCTGATCGATACCGTACTAACGAAGTGGCGACAGGGAATTTGTAGGCAGTGGGGAGATTTTCTTGGGTTTGCAAATCAGTTCCTGAGTTGGAGACAGGTGGGATAGTTTTACAGAGTCATGGGCGTGCCTCCAGAAAACGGGATACCGGCAGAAAGAATCCGCTTTGGAGGAGGAGGGATAGGTGGAATTCCCGTTGTCTTTTTGAAGAGAACAGTACTTGCATCTGGTGTAACTTGTTTTATTTTTAATGGGGCATTATTAACGTCATCATATGCAAGATAAAAATCATGTTTACAGTTAGGCTGAGAAAAACAGTTTTGGGAGTGGATCCAAAGTGGTAGGCGGGCATACATTTGTTTTCAAATTTGTTCCGAGTAGAGTATCAAACAGCAAGTGAAGCAACAACATGTGTTCTTATTGAAATAGTTCCTTTGGTGCTGTGTTTGGTTTTGCAGAAACTAAGTGTTGGGACAGAAGTTAGGTGACAGAAACTTCTGTGAAATTTGTATGTGGTGTATACAGAGCTTGCGTTTATGAAGTGTGTATATATATGTGTGTATGTTTATATTTTGCATACCAAAAAACCCCAAAGAGTAATATTTTAATAAATGTTTTTACTCAGCTAAGGTCTTGCTAGATTTGCATTTGTGTATGTCTACCTTTCGATCTCAGAAGAAAAGCAAGGCTTGGTGAAATAGCTAATAGTGTTAGTATTTGGTAGAAATAATTTACAGAGCGTTGTAAATGCATATAGTGCTTTACAGGCACGAGGATCTGAGGTCCCTGCTGTGAGGCACTTAACCATCTGAAATAAAAGTGGTACAGAGAATAACAGTGCAAACACAAGGAGGCATAACAACATGTGATGAAGGTCTCGCCTTCTTTAGCTAATGTTTGCCTTTCTGGCTGTGAATTCAGCTAGACAGGCTGGCCTTCGTCATGTAAACTGTCTTTCAAATCAGACAGGTAAAAATGTAATCCAAAAATGAGTGAGTCTAAATTCTGGAAAATAAAGGAAAATATGTGTAAAGGTTCCAAGAATTAGCTCTTACAGTTGCTTTGCTTGTGTAGCAGTAATTCAGTTACTCATGCAATAACTGTAGGATTAGTCTGTAGGTTTTGCCTCTTGATTTTGCTTTAAAGTTTGTAGAAGCCCTCATATTAACAGCACAATTTTATCCAACTTTGTGGTGCAAGGGCCAGTTTCCAGAAAGAACTTGCGTCACTTCACTGGCCTTTTTGTCATTAGTTAATGAAGAGCCCATAAATACATGGTAGAACTAGTACATTTGGTTCTGAGAGGAGCCTTTTCTCTGTGTATTCAAAACCTACAGTAAGATTTCAAGGCATCTTTACTTTTCCTTTGTAAAGTATAATGATGTTGTGTTCTGCTTAAAGACATGAAAGATAATGATAGAAACAAAGTGAATTTAAGCAACTCAGATATTTGAGTACAGTATTTTTTATAGATTATCTAAAAAGTACTTTTACAATTTTTTTTATGTAGAGTAGCTAAAGTAGCTACAGTGAGTTGTTAATTCAGAATCTAATAAACAAGCCTATGATTGTGATTGCTGTGCCCCTTTTAATTTCCACTGCCATTTTTAGCTGCTTTTTTTTCCTATGTTAAAGGTGAGTTTTTAAGCTCAGTACTGTGTGCAAAAGATGAGTGTATTTAGAGAAGACAGGCTGAGTGAATAAGCAGAAATGGGGAAAATATTTGATGTGAACTGCTGTGAAATGAGCCAGCTGGATGAGCTAAACACTCACACATACAACAAAATGGGTGTTGTGACAACTGCAGATTTTTAAAAGTATGGCATTACAATGGCTGTTTTATAGATTTTTCACAGGGGAAGAAAGTTAACTTGTAAACAGAGTCTTTTGGAGAGGATTAAAAGCAGGTTTTGTTTTCTTCAGTGCTGCATGCAGGTGTGCGGCTGCAGTGACTGTGTGTGGCTGGACTTACTGTCCATAGTCTCTCCTAGGAGCGTCGGAGTCAAATTAAGATGTGGCTTGTTTTGATCTTGGTTTTGGGGATGCTGTGATGGTGGTAAAACTGCCAATAGGTCATTGCAGTGTGATTCACAGGTTAGGAGGAAGAAAAACCGTTGTAGATGTAGGTGTTAGAGCTGTACTGTGAGGAGGGCAGGGAGAGTGAGGATTGAAGTATGAAAAGAAATAGACTGGAAGGGCAATAATATGGTGGACATACTGATACAGCTTTACAAGGGAGGGAGGAGATGCAGAAGTCTGGTGACCCCCACCCCATGTCCTCAGTAGTCCAGAGGCTGCAGAGTGGCACCACACATCAGAGAGATTTCATTGACTGAGGTTGGTATCTTGAGATGTGTTAGGTGTTGGCTAGCGATTGGGTGGTACAAAATTCATACAAGTGCAGGCTGTGAGCCATATGGCAGATGACACTTCATTAGAACATGGGGAATCCTGCCCAAGAGCCAGTAGAGGCACAAGAGTTGGACTCGGTGTTTCAGTATGCCACCGTGATCTTGCTGGATGACCTCTAAATGCTGACCTTATGTATTAACTGTGTGTACAAGCTGATGAAATTGCTAAGACCTGTTTTAACCTGATAGGTTTTTACCTTTCAGTAGAGTATTTTTAATCTATTTGTAGCAATTACAAAGGGGGAGAAGTATGTTCTTTTTAAAGTCTTACCATGCAGCTAAAACAGTTTGAATGCAAGGTGCCTGTGTGCATGTTTTTATTTTCTTTCTCCTTTACATCTTGGTGCCTTTCAGTGATTAAGACAGAGCTGAACAAACTTAACTGCAACACTTTTTGCTTCTAGGGGAAACCTTAATTGTGAGTGTTCAAGTCCAAATATAAAGAGTCACCAGACTGTTTTCTGTCAAAGTAGACTCTAACATCTTCTAAATGAGAATTAGGCAAGGCAGTATGATTTTTTTTAATGCAGCAGTTATTACGTTATTTTATTGTAGTTACAGTTTTCAAAGAGGTAACATTGCTCTTAATATGTCTGAAAAATAGATTAAGGTTGACCTTTTAATTCTTAAGAAATTATAAAAACCTGCTGTAATGAGCACACAAGAGTTTTGGATAATTCTGATAGAAATGGTGAGCTCAGTACTGGATCACTCATATTCAGAACTAAGAGTCTTTGTTTTTCTAAGAGGGATATTGGCAAGAAGACCAGACTTCTTGTTTTTTAAAAGATTTCTTTTACCTGTAGGAATTACAGGAATGTAAAAAGTGTTTAGCAAATTCTGTTTGGTCTGGGTCATTCGTCTTTTGGTACAAGAGACATAGCAGCACTTAATTTGAACCCATGTGATGTTTTTTACAAAATTAGATTTAAAAAGCAAACAAACCCATAAAAAATTAACAAAACCTGAAAAATAGCACTTAACTCTGTAATGACTAATTCTGTTTTTGTTTATTAAATTTGGAACTAGTCTTTTACAGTCCTAACACACTCAGAGTTTTTGTGAAACATGTTTATTAAATGCTTTGGGATGCTTGAGGAAAGCCAATACATAGGTAGAAGTGTTATTACTTTAAGGACAATACAGAGCCAGTATTTAATTAAGGTAAAATGAAATTTGGAAGAGAAATCAATTTTGTACTTTCTGTGTTTGTTTATTAAAAAATAATGCTGTCGCTCTTGGTTAAACTTAAGATGCTGGGTTTTTCTTCACTTAGGAAAACTATGAACGAATGAAAGCGCTGGTAACCAAACTCCAAGAGCAAGCAGAAAAAATCAGATTAGGTAAGTATGATAGTCTAGATTTTAGAACACTTGTTTAATTTGGTACAAAAACCAGTTTTGTTCTTTGGATTTTTTTCCCCTATAGCTATATGTTCATTAATCAGTTCACTCAGATACAACATATTTGCTGGATTATATTAGTCATACTGAAATTTTAGCTCATCTGTTTAAATCTACATTTACTGTGTTCTGTCAGCTGAAGATCTTGAAAAGGTTTACATCCAAGCTAACTTTGTTCAAAATTTAGGGTTTTTTTTTAAGTAACTCAGGCTAACTAAGAAAAACATCCATACCATTATCACTTATTTGTTTACCGCAGTCTCTAGTGTGTTAACATATTTTTTTGTTTGCCAGTTGAATATCAGAGCAATATCCTAATGCAAGCAATTCCCTAAATTACTGGAAGCAGACATAAATGAAAGCAAGGCTGATTTAGTCAAACAAAGGATTAATTTCATTGCTAGAGAGGCAACAAGTAAGCAAGTAGATAGTGAGAACTGGATATTTAGAGTCAGTTAATTTTTAATCTGTTAAGATCTTAGTAAAAATGGACTGTTATGTTTCTACTGGCAATATATTTTAACATAGATAGGATTATTAATAAAAGGCTTTTACTGATACACTTTCCACTTCACCTGCTTCCTTGCTTCATCCACTGCTGCCTGCTTTTATAACAAATTGGTTTGGCAAATGTACTTCTGTTCAAGTTGCCTGTAAGTCTCTTCATGTGCAAATAGGATTTTTAAAGACTCTAGCTGTAGTTGTCCTGGCAAACAAAAGCAAGTCTGTAATACTTTTAAAAGATTGAAATCTGTGTTTCATTTTCTTGACTTGTAAGATTACCTGAATTAATTACAGTTGACTGTAATTAATGGGAATGATAAAATGAAAATGGTTTATAAATGCTTAACTGTGCTGCCAGAGGTTGAGCATGCAGCTTTAATTCTCCCCTTCTTGTATCCATCATGACACTGTCTCTTCAGACACTGTTTCTTATATAATGCAGTTCCTTTTACAGCTTTGAAATGGAGCACAGTTAAGATTTTGTGCTTGGTGTTTTTTCTTGCTTGCTGTGAAACAAAGCTCCATGATTTCCTGAGGAGATACTGAAACCCATGGACTACCTCTCTTTTATGTGTGTGGAGACTGTTCAGCAATTCCCTACGTGGCTCATGAACTAATGATCATGACCAACTTCACTGCTGCACATTTTCCTGTTCTTGCCCATTACATGCTAACAGGACAAGAACATGGCCCTCATCTTTCCCCCATTTGAGGGAGCTCTACCAGGATGTTAATACACGGAGTGACATTGATTGAGATTGCTTTGCCTATCATTTAAGTAGATGAGAACAATTAGGTACTTGGGTTGAATAGTTTGGAAGGAGAAGTGCAACATCTTTTTATTTGTAAGAGCTGTCTTTCAGAGGGTGAGGTCTTGGCTTGAGGTCTTTGTAGTGAATGCTTCATTGTCTATCTGTTACTTCAGTGGGTAGGGCTTTTGTGAACCCATATCCCATTCTGCTGGGTAATCCCCAGTTGTGCAACAGGAAGATGGTCCCTGCCCGAAAGAATTTACAGGCTGTGATGACTTACAACAGGTGGATTTCTGATAGCAAGCACAAGAAGCAACCGAGATACTTTTAGTCTCCATGACAGGCAGCAATCATAGCATATCAGCAGTAATGGTGAATTTTTTATAGACATTACTGTAAAGGAGACATTAAAAAAGGGATTTCAAATTAAATGTTTCCAAGTTTGTTTCATTGTCAGGGACACTGCTTCTCAGTCCACAGAGCGGAGGCTAGTATAGGGTAGAGCGAACATCTTGATCTTGGAAAAGAAATGTTCAATAAAATGGCTACAGGGCCTAGAAGGCAAGCATTTACAATTAGTGTGTGAAGAGGGGGAGCGCACAGAGATGACAGAAGTCACAGGATGGAAGATTATTTTTGCAGCATCACTCTGGGTGTAAATGAGAAAAGCAAGATGGAGGTCAGAGAAAATGTTATAATTGCCATGATGTGGGATGTTGAGAACTTGGATGAGAGTATTAACTCTGTGGGTGGATGTGAGAGGTTGTATCTTAAGAAACTTGTACAGAAAGAATTTACAAGATGTACACTTAGGATGGATATACAGACCTAATGAACAGCCTGAATCAGAAATAAATTGTGAGCTTTCTGGCATGCCTAACAGGTAGGAAATGATGTGCATAGTGATCAAGGAAGGAGGTGAGAGAAAGGGCTTGAAAGGTAGGCTTACAAGGTCTGTCTCAGTGATGCTTAGATGACAAAGAAATCTTGAAGTCTCAGGAGGAATGTTAGCAAAATAGTACCTTCTTTATTTTAGATGGGGGAAACAATTTTAGAGTGATGAGGTGGATCAGTGATCTGTCTATATAGAGAGGCAATGATTGTATAAGCTGTTGTTACAAAGAGGCTGAGGTGTGTCAACAAATCTTGAGTATTGAATGACACAAAGCTCTAGAGAGCAAAAGATATGATTTAGGATGACCTCGAGTAAAAGGTTGAAATGAAGCAAAGATAAACTTGATATTAAATGCTGTGTGTCTGAACTCTATTTTGGAGTGATCTAAGGAAATGAATCCAGATTGTCTTGGGTCTTTAAGATTGGACTCAGCATAGCTATTTTGAACAAATTTCGGGGTATAGTATTTTTTGTAGTTCTTACTGCTGTGCTTTTGTCTGTGTGTTTGTGTTTTCAGCCCTTCTGTTCATTGCCAAGCAGTGGGAGAAAGTTCCAGACAGCTATGTTTATTAAAATCTTTACCTCAAGACTAACTATAAAAAACGAGGGGGGAAATGGAGTAGATTCTGAAAAGCAAGCATTTTTATCAATACCTTAAATCTGTTTGAAGTGGAAACCATTATTTATTAAATTCATTATTAAGGTACATACTTCAAAAACTGGAAACTCATCAGTGCTTCCATTGTGAGTTTTAATATAAGTGGTGATTTGTCTATCTGTGTCCATAGTAAATCTAAAAATTTACTATTCTATCACAGGAGGTGGAGAAAAAGCTCGTAAGCTTCACACATCAAGAGGAAAGCTGTTACCTAGAGAGAGAATTGACAGGCTTATTGATCCCGGGTAGGTACTTTCCTTTTCTAAAAACTCTTCAGGTTCTCTTTTGTGGGTAAGTACTGCAACAGGCTTGTTTTCTCTTTAGTTTCCATAAACACTGGCAAATAACACAGTTGGAGTTTTACAGAAGTGTTTGTTGAAATACTTATCTGTTTTTTAAAGGAAAAATATCTTTATTAAATATTTAACCTTTTAAGTGAGCTTCAATCGCAAATATGGCCAATTCCTTTTTAAAATTGTGTTATATTAATTGTCATTATTCAGGTCTCCGTTCCTGGAGTTCTCCCAGTTTGCAGGTTACCAGTTGTATGGTAATGAAGAGGTACCGGCAGGAGGCATTATCACAGGCATTGGGCGTATATCTGGGTGAGAGATACCAGTGATCTACTTTATTGATGATATGAAAAGGAAGAAGGTATAATTTTGTTCAGTTTCCAGTATTAAGCTATTAGTATTTTTAGTGTTTTGTTTCTAACACCCAAAAAATCAACAGAATTGGTATCTTAATTTGTTCAGTCTTAGCTAAAAGGAAGTCATTCTATATATTTTTTTTTTTTAGTTAGCTTATCCCATATTAAAGCAGAACACATGGAATTTCTAGTGTCCAATGAAGGAAGGAGATTAGTGCGCCAGTAAGGCAATTTTCAAAAAATAGCGCGGTATTCTAGGCTAAGAATTAGTTTTGCTCACTAACAGTACCTCCAAGACTACTGTTGAAATCAAATACGATGCTATACAGCAATATTTTAGAGAGTTAAGGGACTGTGAAATAGGACATCATAGTGCTGAGACTGCTGTTAAAATGTGCATTTGAGGGAATGCAGGTCAGGAGGGCTCTTCTTGAGCATCAGGGCTTCAAGAGTCCTTGGCGTGTTGCAGTTCTTAATAAACATACTCAGTAGAAATGTTTTTCTCTCTCATAAACTTCTTTTATTTTTAGGGTGGAATGCTTGATTGTTGCTAATGATGCAACTGTCAAAGGTGGTACCTATTATCCCATCACTGTTAAGAAACATTTACGTGCTCAAGAAATTGCAATGCAAAACCATCTCCCTTGCCTATATTTGGGTAAGTCTCATTACAGAAATAACAAATGTTCTTTGTTAAGGGCAGCTCAGGATCTCTAGGTAAGATGCTAAATAAATGTTGTTGAGACTGACGTGTCCCCAGATTTGACTAACCAGGTATGTATTTTAGACACGCATATTCAAATGTATTTTCATCAATACTTTGTTACCTCTACAGATTGGTGGCAAGTCTTAACTGGAGGGTACCCATAGCTTTTCAGCACTATCTTCTGCACTGCTGTATGGCTCGGTTCATAAGATACAGATACGACTATGCCATTGTATCACTTCTTTCTTACTGCTTTCCCTTCTGCCATGCTTGAGCAGTCCATCCTATAGTCTCATCCAGTCTTAATTCAAATTACAGTTGAAAAAAAAAAAAGTTACTTTGCCTTTTGGTGGGGCATGTAGCTGTATGAAAGAACATACCGAAGAAAGAGAAAAGTCTCAGTGCCAAAAGTGTCAATAATAGTTTGGATCAACAGATTTTTACAATTTAGGATGAATTTTACTGAAGCAGAAATTTCATTGTATATTGTTTTGCATTTTGAGTTTAGTCTATTAAATCAGTATTTAGCCAAACCTTTACGTAAGTATACTTGTGTATACTTTTATTAAAGATTAAGATCAGAGTGCCAAATGTCTTTAGTGTATTACAGGTAGTATTTTCTTAGCCTGGTTTTGTACAAATACAAGAGCTCTTTGCCAATCTCTGTCTTTCAGCCTCAATTCCCAATCTAATAACTTTTAAACCCATTAGGCAATTTCAGCCAAATTTGACAGATTTGAGACAGTGTGTATTCCCATGGATTTTGTGTAAGTCAGTGTCAGAGGAGAAGGACTCTTACACTGTCTCCATTTAAAAACCAGGGTGGGTTAGTCCTTTTCTGTTTTGCTCGGATTAGCAGCTTATGTAGCAGCTGAGAGGCATTAATTGGTTTGCTAGTCACGACACTTGTACTAGTTAAATAGTCAGCATAAATGTAGGTCCTGGCCAGCATAAGTGTTTGTAATTTCTTGCCCTGCTGACAGGCCAAAGATGCAAAGAATACTGAGAGAAGGATTAGGAGAAATGTGAGCTTTAAAGTATTGCTGGGGTGGATAGAGGGACAGTGTGAGTGGGGACTTTGTGGGATTGTCATACTGCAATGGAAAGAGTCTTGGAGACAAAGGGAGGGCCAAATTTTATCTTAGTCTTAGAAAATAGAAGAAACTTAGCTTTTCTGCTTGCAAAACAACTGTATGATTTTTTTTAGTCTGAATTATCAGCAAATTTTATCTGTTCAGACAACTCTTTATTTTTTTAGTGAGTTATCAGTGAGCAATTATGTGTGATTCTACTGTGATAAGATGTTATGGAATGAGGAACATGGGACATAGATATGCCTTGAAACAAAAGTTTAATTATTTTGTTCCACCTTTGAGGTGTATAGTCCCTGTATATATACTGCTGATCACTCAAACCTGGTGAGTTAGTTTACCTTTGCAATTTCTGTACCTGGGCTTGTTTCTGTTGTGCAATCAAGAGGAAGTGCTTTGTAGTCAGTCAGCACTTTGACCATGTACTTTTTATGCCATTTTAACTGCCTTTTCCCTCAGTGGTAGCTGGCTAGGTGTTAATTCTGATGTGGACACCTAGTGCCATTTGTCACCGAGTCAGTCACTGGTGTGGGTGTTTTCTTCTGTGTTCAGGGATGGCCCATTTCACAACACTGGTGTGTTGACCAGGTTGGAGTTTGTCTAGTTGCCAGAGTCGGTGCTGGTTTGGGAGAGTGGTTCTGCAAGTGCGGTGGAGGGAATCAAAACCCTGCTTCACTGTAAAGCTGAACGTAGGGCATTACTGGCTGCAGTCACACAGCATGAGAATGTGCATGTGGACTGTTGCTGATATTACCAGGAGCCAGAGTTCTTGGAGATGTTTGGCCTCCTTGTGCATTTCATTCTAGTCTTCTGTTCTTCTTTGGAGTCTTATGACATGATGTATTTTCACTGTTTGGGAGTGGAGAGGTAGCTGCAGTTAGAGACCTTTAAGTTGGAGGGCCACATCAAGAGGCAAGGACACATAGTAAGCGAAGGTTCCTAAAGATAGTATAAGGTCTTTGGTGTGTCTGTATAATCAAGGTATGAAGGTACACATGCCTATACCTCTTGAACTCAGTGGTGGTTAGTCTCGCCCGTTTCTGGAACTTGTGGCAGAATTGCAATAGAATAATTGAGTTAAAATTGTACATTGAAAGTGTTCTTAGTTTAAATCTTTTGCAGTAAGATGAGTTTATAGAGAGGTACGATTACATCTCTAAGCATGTCTGAATTTATTTTCCATTACAATGATTGGGGCAGATGTTATTGCGAGGGGTTGTTAACTATTTGTCTTTTTTTTTTCAGGAAGGATGTCCTAATATACCTAGAGTCATAGAAATACATATAGTGTTAGTGATTGTAATTGCTTTATATTTTAAGTAATGTGCAGATACTTTACCAACAACGTAAGTATGTAACACTGTTCAAAGACATGTTAATATATTTTCATTCACTCTGTAGTTGATTCAGGAGGAGCAAATTTACCTCGGCAAGCAGAAGTATTTCCAGATAGAGATCATTTTGGCCGTATTTTCTATAATCAAGCAGTCATGTCCTCACAAGGAATTCCACAGGTAATTTGCTTTTACTTAAGAATGAAATGTACTAATTAGTTTTTATGTTTGCTGCCTTTTTCTGGTTTCAAGGCTTGTACCCATGCTTTGTTTTTGACAGCACTGTGTTGTGCTGACCTGGTGGCCTGGTCTGGGGATTGGAGGCACTGTAAACACGGTAACTGTCCACATAAAGTCATTATAGTTTTGAAGAAGCTGTCTTCTTTCTTGACCTTAGTGTTAATGATATGACCTATCTGCTCCTATCTGGGAGTAGGAGAAAAAGGGACTTGACAACATGGTATGTAGGGCCATGTGAGGAAGCACTAGGAAATCTTTTGGAATTGTTGATTATTCTGCATCAACACTGTAAAGGTGAGGACGGTTTTCATGATGGCTAGTAAATGAGACATACTTTCTATTAACAGGGGTATGCATATATTTTTATATCCATTTTATAGACTGAGGTGCTGTATGATAAAACTGCCCTAACAATGAGGTTATTTTCTAATGTATTAATGACACATAGAATTACTGTTAGTCACAGTTCCTGGATTTAGAAGTGGTTTTGTGTCATGTGTGTTGCAGGAGTGCATTGCAGTCAGTTTTTTGATGCAGGTGGCGTGTTAGGGGGAGGTGCATTTCTGGATCTATTACTCACGGAGAATGTAGAACTGCTTGAGGATGTGATTGCTGATGGCAGCCTTGGCTGCAGTGAAAGTGGAGGGCAGAGTATAAGGTCCCAGTGGAGGTGAGGAAGGCAGTTAGCAGGATAAAGACCCTGGACTTCAGGAGAGTAGTCTTGGGCTTGTTAAGGGAATTGTCAGTAGGACCTTTGAGAGGCTGCCAGGGAGGGCAGAGGAGTCCATGGTCTTTGAAGATAACCTCCTCCAAATAAAGGAACGCTCCAGGAAAGCAGATGACCAGGTTGTTCCTACAGAGTTGCTGTGTAGTCAGTCAACTCCCAGCCTCTTCATATGGTTGTGTAGCCCTCTTGTATACCTCCCTTTTATACCCCTTGGCAGGCCAAAGAATTCAAGCTTAGCTGTTCTTCCTACAGAAAGCGTTCCATCCCTTCGATGGTCCTAGTTTATCTTCTGTAAACCTTTTCCCAGATCTTATTATATCTTCTTTGAGATTGTGCTGGTTTTGGCTGGAGTAGACTTAATTTTCTTCATAGTAGCTAGTATGGGGCTATGTTTTGGCTTTGTGCTTAAAACAGTGTTGATAATACAGGGATGTTTTCGTTACTACTGAGCAGTGCTTACACAGAGTTGAGACCTTTTCTGCTTCTCACCCCACCCCACCAGCGAATAGGCTGCAGGGGCACAAGAAGTTGGGAGGGGACACAGCTGGGACAGCTGACCCAAACTGACTCAAAGGATATTCCAGACCCTATGACTTCAGGCTCAGCATATTAAGCTGGGGGAGGAAGAAAGAAGGGGGGGACATTCGGAGTGATGGCGTTTGTCTTCCCAAGTAACCGTTAAGTGTGATGGAGCCCTGCTTTCCTGGGGATGGCTGAACACCTGCCTGCTGATGGGAAGTGGCGAATGAATTCCTTGGTTTGTTTTGCTTGCGTGCATGCATGGCTTCTGCTTTACCTATTAAACTGTCTTTATCTCAATCCATGAGTTTTTTCACTTTTACTCTTTGAATTCTCTCCCCCATCCCACCAGAGGGGAGTGAGTGAGTGGCCATGTGGTGTTTAGTTGCTGGCTGGGGTTAAACCACAACAGAGATGAAGGAGCCAGACTGCACTACTCAATAAGTCAAATAATGATGGAGCATAATGATATACATTATTCTCTTTTCTATTCCTTTGCCAGTTGTTCTAACATCTTTGATTTTTCTGACTGCTGAGCAGTGAGCTGGTGTTTTTGCTGAATTATCTTAATTTCAGGAGCCTGTTCCTAGGTGTAGTTGTAAGTTCAATGCCTATCACTTTATATTGGCTGGATGAAAGAAGGTGAAGGAAATTTTCAGGTTGTTCCACCCAAGAAGAAAAATTGTTTTAGAACATTAGGCTTAGAAATAGGTGTTGCATCCTCAAGCAGAGTAAATGTTTAGCTAACTTGCTGTTTCATCTGAGTACTGTCATGGAAGTATTTCACTAACATATTGTTTCGACACACTTTACTGTTGAACTCAATCTTAATGTAAAGTGGAAATAAGACTTTATCATCTTCATTTTTACCAACCTCTGTCATTGAGAGGCATGGTTGGGCTGGAACCATTTTTATTTATTCTCTGTGAGAAGCTGTGCTTGTTTGAATCTCCTAGTCCAGAAGGAGGAAATAGAAGCTAATACTTCTGTTCAACGTGAAACAGGTACACTGTCAAGGATACAGTATTCTATCTGACTCCTCCTTACATGGCACACATTGGCTTTGTATGATTTTTGAGGAAACTGCATTTGTTACCTTTGCTGCCTTTTTGGCACATTTTGGAAGCAAGTCAGACTTCAATTCTTGAACCATCTTTTTGTCTACCAAAGTATCCTGAAATCCATTGCCTCCAGAGAAATCCAAGGCTGAAGAATACAACAATACACTAAATCTCTTTAGAAAGTCTGACATAATTTAACTTCTGCAGTTCTCTTCTTTCCAGTCATAAAAGTAGAGCAATTGTAGTGATTAGCTAGGTCTCCAGAGGAAAAGCACTGTTTAGTTAAAAATATTTAGGAAAAAAGACAGTTTACAAGCTAACCATCCTGCAGAGTCACTGAAAGGTCTGGGTTGTACTTCAGATTTATACGTGTGAGTAAAATTGGTCCCAGCATTTTTGTGGAACAGCAAGTGTCAAAGGAAATGGTCACAGGGCTGTTTTGCAGAATTATCTTTTTAGGAGAAGTTTTGGTAAACCTTATTTTTGCTAGAGACTCCAATCGTGTGGTATGGGAGTAGTGATTTTTTAATGTTATGTCAAAGATGAATATGTAAACCCAGTTTGCAAGGCTGGAGTTACTGATGTTAGGCAGGACCTTTCTAGATATGCCTGGCCCTAAAGTCATGCTGGTGTTTTCCTAAGTATCTTGAAGCAACATTAATGTATTTGTAAAGTTCCTTATAAAGTTGAATTTGTTTTTATTTTGATTACCACACAGTGTTGCATTAAGACTAGCATTGTACTTCTGTACAATAAAAACTAAATGTAGGAAGGATTTGCCTTTTAATAAAACACATTTCTGTTTGTTATGACAGTGATGAAAGCTTAGTTTTCTTGGTATGACACTGATGAAAGTTTACCTTTCTTAAAATATTTATAGAAGACTGGGGAAAATGTTATACTGAAGTGCTTCCTTCATTTAAAGGATGTAATATGTTTGTATTTTGTTTGGGAGATGTTTCTATCCTTTGTTTCATTTTGAAAAGTCACTATTAACATTTGTAAATCTGCTATTGATTCTGTGCTAACAGACTGTGATTAACTAGAATTGTTACTGAAAAAGACAGCCAAAGAAACTCTCTGAGACTCGATTTTGGAGTTTTAGAAAGCAGGCATTCTTTATTGCAGCGCTGGGTGCACGGGGGATCGCTCCACCTATCATGCACACCATTACCTACAGCAAACAAATTTTATATTATTCTAGTCATATGCATATTCATGTTATCATTTACATAGTGTCCGCCCTTTGGGCATGCGCAGTATGGGTCATCTCTTTTTCCTAGTTGGCTGGCCTTGGCAGGTTTGAATTACAAAAACTCAGCAGGACCAAAGGCTTCTTGTCTGCTGATGCACATCGGGGCCCAAGGCCTCTTGTCTGTTGGTGCCTTGGCGCATACCATTGACAAAGCTCAAGGTTTTCTTATCTTATTCGTACATACCAAAGTTTCGAAGTTGTTCAAGCAAGCAAAGTTCATCACTACAGCAATACAGTTAAGTTTTCTTTCCCATGCTTTTATTTAAGGCGTGAGAATCATCTTCCATATTTGAGAGGATGTTTCATTAGGAAATGGTGTTAGGAGAGTATGCTCCCTCTGATTTCCATTCTGGCGTATTCTTCTGACATGGGAGTCTGGATGTTGTTAGTTTTCTACCTGCTATTCTTTGTTGTGGCCTTCCTGAAGGTCTGTTTCTTCAGTTCATCAGCCCTTCTCAATTTTGCCCTTAAAGTGCTTCCTTTTTTCTCCTTTTTCCAGTTGCTTATGGTGCTTTTAATTTCCCCCTCCACTTTTACCTGTGACTAATTTATTATACTCCTACTGCAGCTTTAAATTGCATTGATGTCTGTATGGCTGTGAATCAGAAAGCTGTGATTATTTTCTCATTAGCCATTTCCTAAGCGCTGTCACACTCATATGCTGCATGGATACTATGGGGAGCTGATCAGTGGGTATGAAATACTGCATGTGCATTCAGAACTGTTGATTTTTATTGTACTCTTAAGTAATTTCCTATGCAGTAATTCAAAGAATGAAGTCAGGAAATAGTACATTAGTCAGGAATTTGAGGTTGTGCTATTTGACAAGTAGATTTTGGGTTTTTTTCCAATATATACATATTCCAGTTTATGTAAAGGAAAAAGTAACACCTGAGAAGTTAAAGTTTAAATGCAGGCACATTTTTCAGCATGAGCCAGGTAAAATTAAGAGTGCGAAAAAACCACAAATCCTGGGGAAAAAAATCAAATTAACTTTTTTCCCAGGTTTCTTCCATTTCTAGAGGCTTGTGTTATCTTTTTATTTACCTGGAGGTATTTATTAAATGCACAACAGAAATACTGCAGATTAATCATGTGACTCTGAATACATTTTAAGATACTGAAAACCGTTTGCTGAAAAAGCTGTTTGATTTGATGATAGCAGGTTGACATAGTTCATCTACTCCTGCTTTAGGTACAGGTAATGTGATTTGGAAGTTTTATTTCTGTGCACTGTTTTCTTTTAAGAACAAACATTAAATTATTATTTAACACAGAACACTGCTTGATGTTGCTTTAGAAATATTTCCAAACAAAGTTAACACAAAATAACATTATTTTGTGTTTGGGGGGCAGGGTTTGCAGTTGTGGTTGTGAAAGAAAGCGTTAGATTAGACAATTACTTTCTTACTATCTGCCTTTTCCATATAACTATTCCATTTCTTCTGCTTCACAAGCTGTTTTGAAAGGGTCTTTGGAGGAGCTCCCTTGAAGGATAAGTTAAGTGAGAAACTTCACTTTCATGATCATATGCTGCTACAGTATTCACAGTGTCTGAGGTCAAGTCAGTTTTGTAAAAGTGTCACAAAAATATTACTGGTAGGAAATGTTCATTGGATAGATTATCATCTAGGCATAAGGATGAAGCAGAGATTATTCACGCTAAAGCCTGTAACAAGATACTCAGCACGCCTTGAAGGCACAGAGTTAATTAGTTGATCCATTGAAGAACTGAAATTACGTAGTAGCAGATGTGAGGAGTTTTCTTCAAAGGATGTTAATGTTGATGAAATTAAGCCAATAAGCAACAACCAAAGCTCTGACTTAAGTGTAAATACCAGGAGCAACCTATAGGTTTCAACCTTTTACCATTCATCAATAAAAACAAATTTCATGGTAGAACGTGCACCTCTTCAAGTATTTCACATACATAGCTCATGGTACTTCATATGTGGTTTTTCCTGCAAGGTGGCCTGAAGATCATAGTTTAAGAGACTACTGAAAACTAGAGAGATTCCCTATCTTTTTGAAGAAAAGCTAAAACATAAATAAAAAGGTTGCTTTGTCAGGCAAAAATAATCTTGCAGTGCTGTCCCAGAACCTGTATTAAAATCAGTACGATATATAATAGTAGCATGTGCATTTGCTGTTTTTAAGGGTTGGACAATTCATTAACTTGTGGTTTTTGTCTTCCCAATAGATAGCAGTAGTAATGGGATCCTGTACGGCAGGAGGAGCATATGTACCTGCCATGGCTGATGAAAGTATTATTGTTGGCAAACAGGGAACAATATTCCTGGGAGGGCCACCACTGGTAAGGATACAGAATTTTCTAGTAACATAGCCCCCCAAATATTTGTGCTACTGACAATCATACAGCTTAAACTATTGAGACCTTTCTTGGTGAGATATTTCCAGATATTATCTCGACTAGTTTGCAATTTTTAAGTATATCTGAATGTTTCTATCTTAAATTAAATCTTTTCTATCTGTTAGAGGTGTATATATAAATCAAACTTTGTTAAGGTGTTTTTATAGTATTGCTTTTGCCTTGCACATTTTAAATTATAAAAATGCTTTCTATATTCAATTATGCAGTGTCTAGGTTTGACTTGAAATAAAAAAATTAAAAGCATGTATATTATATCTCAGAGTCAAGATAGAGAACTTAAGAGCAGGACTGAACTATATTTTATGCCAGTTTACAGACAAAGGACTTAATGACAGAGCTTGTCATCACTTTCTAACTTTCTTAGTAAGGAAATTGTTTCTAAGGAAACTGAAGAACTCCTGTGAATTAAAACTTGCTTTGTTGTAGAACTCACGTGACTGTGCAAAATATTCCAGCATAAGACAGCTTTAAAACTGTAGCTTGGCTCCAATAGGAAAGGGAGTGCCTGAGTGGGGTTTATTTTTTTAAAAACAGCTGTACCAGTGTATGTTCTAGCATATGCTCAGTTTTATACTGATACAAATAATAATCTTTGCTGACAAAGGTTATTTTACTTAACACAAGCTTTACGAGAAGAAAGAAATTTCCAGTAGTAGATGTTATGTTAGTGCTAGAGGTAACAGGTGGGGCAGCACCCAGCACAACTGTTCTGGTCTCAGTGATGTCTGACTGGATAAACTTGCTTTGTTGAAAAAGTCAAATATTTGTCTCATTGAACAAACTGGTCTGAGGCAGCATGTTGGCTCTGTTTTGGATATAGTTTTTTGGGAACTTTGAGGTGTGCTTCCTGTGACAAAGCCAAGTGCAAATCAAATGTCTCTCGAAAGTCCTTCCAACTTGAGCAGGCCTAAATGGAGAAATCAGTTTGTAACAGTATTATTGATGAAGATACTGCTCCACTAAATTGCTGTAGTAATGGAGGAGGAGGAGTTTTGCTGGAAGTCACTTCTTTCCACCACTTAAGATACTGGGAAAATGTAGCAGGTCCCCTAAACTACAGGAAGACAACCACTGACAGATTTTTTGGTTAACCATTTCCTAAGGCATGATTGTGTTTATTTCTTTAAAAGCATGAAGAACTTACCTGTGATGTCATTTAGTGTTCACTTGCATAGCACTGCTCTATTTTCCACAGCATGATTTTGCATTTCATTCTTTTCCTTTGCTTTAGGGTGTTTTTTTCCTCACTGTGTCATCTTGATGCTAAAAGTGGATTTAGCATTTTATACCCCTTCTTTTTTCTTCCAAAGTTCAATGTGTAGATGGATTTTAAATTCTTGAGCATCTTAAAAAAAAAAAAAAAAAAGTCATAATTTATGCAGACATACTTTTTTATGGCTGGTAAGTGCTAATTACTGTTCCAGAACATCTTAAATAAATTCAGAATGTAACTGGCATATCGAAAGCAGTGGGACGGGGGGCACACACCTATAAGTACAAGGATATTTTGTTGTCTGCCATAATAAAATAACACATTTAGCTTGAATTATTTTATTATTTGGATGCTTGGATGCTTTCCAAGTTGTCAAGAAGAATAAAGTGATCAGCAAAAGCAGATGAAGTAATTAATAGCAACTGTGTCATTTAATGTTAATTTATGTACTGCTCATTAGAATTTAGAAATCTAGAATTGTTTTGTTGGAATTTCTTTGGCAGTAATCGTTTCAAATGCCTTACCTAGGTCTCAGTTCCTTTTTACGTTTATTAGTCTCTTTCAGCTTGTTGTTTATAGGTAAACAAAGACAAATCTTCCCTCAAAATTAAGCAATTTTCTGTAAATTTATCACTGTAATTTATATATTAGGAGTTTCTTGGTGAAAAGTAGCGTAAATGTGAATGAAGATATTGGTTGAGTGAGTAACATTGGGTGATTCATACATCTTTTTATTGAGATAAGGAAATTAGGACGATGAAAGACATTAACTTTTATCTCAGACTCTTACTAGCTTGGTTATTGTGTTACAAATAACTGCCGTGGTTGCAGGAACACCTGAGCTGTCTTAAGCACAAACCCTGTCTAGGTCCAGCACAGTTCTTTAGCTTAGAGCCAGTGGCATAGAAAGTGGCAGTACTGCCTCTGGGGCTTGCTCAGGTTCAGAGTAATTTGTTGCAGAAGTTCAGCTAGTAAATCTGAAAGACCCGAGCAAACTCAGCTCTTCTGACATGGCATTTCCACTGGCAAGAGTGCTGGGGAGTCCTGTGCACCTTGAGTGATTCCGCTTGGAGCTATGTTTTAGCTGGAGAGGTTCATCAGACCCTGGGAGACCCGTTGGGTGCATTGAGTAATGTGTCCTGGAGAGCTTACTCAAAGCCAGTTTCTTTCAAGCTCCAGCATTAAGCAGGTACAAAATAAGACAGCTAATACCCAGTACTACCCAGGAAGCTGGCTAGGAAGCTGAAAAAAAGGGAGCCAGACTCTTGCTCTAAGAGGATGGTAATCATTTAACTTCGCAAGGGAATTTAGGTCAGACATGTGTATCACTGAGATGTAGTACAGGAGACTTTTGCTAGGATAGGCAGCTGAAAAAGAGTGGCCTGAGTCAGGTCTCAAAGGGAAGACTTGGCTAGGCAAGTCAGTGACTGCAAGGATGTTGTGAAGTTAGAAAGGACAAAAACTTTTCACCATTTCCAGAGGAAGATTTCACAACTATCCTCCAATTTAATTTGTTCCTTAGCAACCTGCAGATGTAATGATCCTTATCTTTGTGCATATAGATCAAACTTTAATATCACTACCTGTCAGCTTTTCTGTTTGGTAGACCTTTTCGTATTCTCACTGAGAATGTTTTGCTTGCCTTTCTCTAAGCATCAAAATTACTTCAGACTCCCATAGAAACTTCCATTCCATGTTGTAGCACGTATTGTATTATTGTGTATGCTCTGTTCCCCCCAAATGTCTTTCCTATATGAAGAAAATTGGATTGGATTTTATCACTTGCCTGCCTAAAATAAAACATCCTAAGGAAGTGAAAGAAAACCCCTGATGTTAGTTATAATTAGTCTTGGGATGTTTATGCCAAAAAAAGTGAATTGCAGGTACAGTCCAAAGTCTAAAGTGCAAGTTTCCTTGGCCTTCTTTTTAGAAAGGTGATGGGTAATGACTTCATGAACAGATAGATCTCAGTAGTCTGTGCTCAGCAGTGAAGGGAAGTCTGGTAAAAAGCAGTAAGTTTGTCAAATTCATGTATATTTATGTGCTGGGGCCTCTTCTACACATCAGCCTGATCTGTTGTGGGAAATGTACATGTTATCTAAAGTTTGGGTGGATTTCTGCTGATTGCTAGCTGAAGTAGCTTGAAATGGGATTTATTTAAAAATCCCCACATATCTTGTCAAGGATCTATTTGCAGTCTGTTAGAATTTAATGAACTTCAAGAAAGTCAGTACTATTTAAACTATGGTTTGTAGAATGCTCTTGCACTGCAGTACCTGGGAAGGTTATGGAGCAAATAATCCTGGAAGCTATTTGCAAAAACACTATGGACAAGTAGGTGACTGCAAGTAGTGAGCATGGATTTAAAATGGGGAAATCAGGCCTGACCAAACTGGTAGTCCCCTATGCTGAGATGACTGGCTCTGTGGAAGTAGAGAGAACAGTGGATGTTATTTATGTTGGCTTTGACAAGGTTTTTGATACTGTCTTCCGTAACATCCTCAACAAACTGGTGAAGTACAGACTGGGTAAATGGGCAGTGAGATGGTCTGAGAACTGGCTGAACTGCTGCGCTCAAGCTGGAGGTCCATCACTGGTGGCACACCTCAGAGGTCAGTACTGGGACCAATACTGTTTAACATCTTCATTGATGACCTGGACAATGGTGCAAAGTTTACCATCAGCAAATTCGCAGATGATAAAAACATGTGAGGAGTGGTTAATAGAGCAGATGATTGTGCTGCCTTTCAGAGGTACCTCAACAGGCTGGAGAAGGGGGCTGAACAGAACCATTTGAAGTTAATTAAACACAGCAGGCAGATGCTCCTTGGAAGGAATAATCCTGGACACCAGAACAGGCTGGGACACCAATCAGCTGGGAAGATGCTTGGCAGAAAAAGGCACTGTAGGTCCTGGTGGACACCAAGCTGAACATAAGCCAGCAATGTGCCCTTGCAGCCAAGGCAGCCAGCAACATGCTGGTCATGCGTTAGGGAGAGTGTTTCCAGCAAGTCAAGGGTGGTGATCCTTTCCATCTACTCAGCCCTCATAAGACACATTTGGGGTGCTAGGTCCAGCTCTGGGCTCTCCAGACCAAAAAAGACATGAACATACTGGAGTGAGTCAGTGAAGGTCCATGGAGATGATGAAGGGACTGGGGCATCTGTGATATGAGGAGAGGCTGAGAGAGATGGGACTTCTCAGCCTGGTGAAGAGATGGCTCAGGAGGAATCTATCCATGTGTATGAATACCTTGCAGGGGGAAGTAAAGGTAGTAGAGCCAGGCTTCTCACTGGTGCCCAGTGACAGCTCAGGAGGCTACAGGACACAAACTGAAATAAAGGAAATTCTATTTAGATGCAAGAAAACACTTTTTTACTGCAAAGGTGGTCATGCTGAACCAAGTTGTCTGGAGAGGCTGTGGAGTCTTTCCATCCTTGGAGATACTAAAAACTTGACTGTACATGATCATGAGCAACCTCCTCTGGTTAACCCTGCTTTGAGCAGGGGAGTTAAACTAGACAGTCTCCCAGGGTGGCTGACAGACTCCACAACTCTGATTCTGTGATTTGGAGAAGGAAGACTTCATCTCTGCTGAAGAGGAAAAAAAGCCATTTTTGTAAAGTTTATTAAAATGAGTGTCTAGATTTCTGCACTAAGGGAAGTCAGTGCTCTGTTCAGATTTGTTCAAAGTTCTGCAGTAGTCACAGAATCACAATATGTTACAGCTCCATACTGTGTCAGATGTGTGAAGAGACATGTATAGAATTATTTCACAGAATCATGGAATAGAGTCATAGAATCATTTAGGTTGGAATAGACCTTTAAGATCATTGAGTCCAGCTGTAAACCTAACACTGCCAAGTCCACCACAAAACCATGTCCCTAAGTGCCATGTCTACATGACTTTTAAATACCTCCGGGGGTGGTGACTCAATCACTTCACTGGGCAGCCTGTTCCAGTGCTTGACAACCCTTTCAGTGAAGAAATTTTTTTCCTAATTTCTCTTAAAAGTATGTTCTTCTGTTGGTTGTTTAATGAAGACTCAATTATATGTCTGACAGAAACTTTTCATTAATTACTATCAGAATACCACACCTTCATATTACATGGGTAGCCATTCAAATTTAAAAGCAAAAATCCTACTAGTGAAGAAATATCTATAGTTAATTTTACAGATCTGACAGTTTGGAAGTGTGTGTGTATGTGTGTGTGTGTATATATATATATATACACATGTTTAGTGTGCTTCAGTTTTAGGCACGAAACTTGGAAACTGAAATCTGTTTTGGAAGTGATGATAGTTTCATCTTCCCTTGTCTCTTACACTGCCTCTGTACTCTCTGTACGTGATGAATAATGGTTTCACCAGCTTGCAAGCAATCCTTTTCAAAGCAGTTACAGTAGAGTGGAAATGCATCAAGGCTTTTTTTTTTTACCATGCAGTAAATGATACTGCTTTGTTTTAAGGAGGAGTTCACTCACTCTCAGAT
This sequence comes from Haliaeetus albicilla, assembly GCF_947461875.1. NCBI lineage: Eukaryota > Metazoa > Chordata > Aves > Accipitriformes > Accipitridae > Haliaeetus > Haliaeetus albicilla. The sequence goes on from NC_091516.1 coordinate 55,079,667, forward strand.
TATCCTATCAGGTCTAAGACTTGACAGATCTAGGATTTAGGTTGTGCATTGCGGGTATTTTTATGGAGACATACTTGATCCCAAATAGTTTTATGCCATTAATAAGCTTTTTAAAAGAAAATTACTCTTACTAAATTATTGTGTGTTTAATGGAAGATTTAGAAAATAAAAACTGCTAATGATTGTTTTTTAATATTTAAATAAGTTAAAATTCACAGAAGAAGAGTTTGTGTAGAGAAAGCAAAGTGAAAGAATGCTAAGTTTCAGCGGAGATATTGTTTGTTTGAAACAATGCAGGAAAGTATCATGTTTGAAATTGCTTGTTAAGTGCTAAAAATTTTTTGTGAAAATGCATGTTCATAAATCTAAAGGGTGTGTGTCCTGGTTTCAGCTGGGATAGAGTTAACTGTCTTTCTAGTAGCTGGTACAGTGCTATGTTTTGAGTTCAGTATGTGAAGAATGTTGATAACACTGATGTTGTCAGTTGTTGCTCAGTAGTGTTTAGACTATAGTCAAGGATTTTTCAGCTTCTCATGCCCAGCCAGGGCACCTGACCCAAACTGGCCAACAGTGTATTCCATACCATGGGACGTCCCATCTAGTTTAGGAACTGGGAAGTGGGGGCAGGGAATCGCCGCTCGAGGACTGGCTGGGTGTCGGTCGGCGGGTGGTGAGCAATTGCCCTGCGCATCATTTGTACATTTCAATCCTTTTATTACTACTGTTGTCATTTTATTAGTGTTATCATTATCATTATTAGTTTCTTCTTTTCTGTTCTATTAAACCGTTCTTATCTCAACCCAGGAGTTTTACTTCTTCTCCTGATTTTCTCCCCCATCCCACTGGATGGGGGGGAGTGAGTGAGTGGCTGCGTGGTGCTTAGTTGCTGGCTGGGGTTAAACCATGACAGTGTGTAAGCATACTCACAGTAATAATGGACACAGCAGTAAATACAACAGTAAGTGGGGAATCTTTCTCAATAAAAACTACATATTAATGCTAGAATAAGGGTGTAAAATCAGAGAAATTAAGTAATTTTGACAAGATTCTGTGTTGTCACATTTTAAGTGCTCTGAGGGAGAGTAAATGAGGAAATATTAATGAAGAAGCATTTTGTAAAGATCTCTTTTATTGCTATAACTAAGCCAGTATAAGTATTAATGCAAGACAAGCATCAACTCTAAAGCTCATTTTCCTTTCCTTGCGGTAGGTTAAAGCAGCAACAGGTGAAGAGGTATCAGCAGAGGATCTTGGAGGGGCAGATCTTCACTGCAGGTTTAAAGAAATATTTTCCCAGAGTTAATTTCTTCCATCCTTTAGACTTTAACAGGGTGTATTTTATTTTATTTTAATCAGTTTATATTTAGGTCTTCTTTAAACTATATTTAGATTTTAAAAATTAAGATTTTCTGTGTCCTTATCTGGTGGTGATGAATCATTTTGTTGTTAGAGTAGCACAGTTACCTTATGTTACTCTAGTTACGATCTTGTTTCCTTCATTTACTACTTTAAAATACTATGTGTCTAATGTCCTGCAGCATCACACATAATATGAAGGACTTTTCTATACTGTTTAATGCTGAGTGTTAATAGATTAATGCACGTTGACAAAGATAATGTATTTTGCAGATTGTGTCTTTCTTACTGTCAGTTCAAACTTACAAACAAGAAGAAAATAGCCTGTGTTTTTTGTAACAGAATACTTGTTACAAAACAATTCTATGCACTTTCAAGTTCTAACATGAAAAGAACAGTAAACAAAGGTATTACGGTACAGTAAGTTAAGTATTACTGTACAACAAATGCTTAATTTTTATTTCAATTTACTGAAATGAATAAAGAATTATTTTTAAGGGCAGTTTGTAACATTTCTGTAAACATGTTTTCTTTATAATCTCAGATTATTTTTAATTTCCATTGGAACAGTGTTTGTCATCTTTTATATTGTCATTTAGGTTTTTTACTTCCTAGAGTTGCTATTTTATGTCATGTCTGATAACTTGAATACACTGTTTCAAAGAAAAGTTCAGGCATGGGTTCAGTTTTGAAAGTGACTTCATAACAAAACATGGAGAGCTGTACTGTAGCATCTATGTTTTAAAGATAAATATAAAACTTTTAAGGTCTTAAAAGTTTTTAAAACCTCAAGTTTTCATGGTCAGATTTTTTAATTAAGTCTTCTTATTGCTATTGCTATTTATATACAGAAAATCCGGTGTAACAGATCATTATGCTTTGGATGACAATCATGCACTTCATCTAGCAAGGAAAGCTGTGAGAAGTTTAAATCTCCAAAAGAAAGTAGGAGTAAGTATGTAGAATCTGTAAACACTGCATTGTTAAATTAGGAATGCTTTTCTTCTCCTGATTTGTACAATACGTTTTTTGTCTCTGACTTTAGACATTTGAAAATGGAAGTTACAGTTCTTGTCCTTAAAGATTTCTCTAATGTTTCAGTTCTGCAATTGCATTCCTGCTGCATTATTTCCAATAAAATCACTGGGATTACATGCAAGAGTGAAGAAACTAGAACAGTGCTTCAGAATCACGGAATTGCACTTTAAGATTAACCCAGTCTTGCAAGGTGCTTAATTTAATTTTAAGCCCACATGGTAATTCCCATGGACTTAGAATTAGGTAGCTGCTAAAGCACCTTTTTGAATACACATTTTCTGTGATTATTAATGAAAGGTATAAAACTAAGGGGATAGACCTAAATCATGTTATTGTATTGTATTGATTTCCTTGTAGCAAACAGGATGGCATATGGGGAAGAAATTCCCTTAATTTACTTTGGTAGGAGATGCAAGAGCATGAACGGAAGATTAAAAGCTTAGCAGCTGAAGGAAGGCAAGATGTTCTGTTCAGTTGCGTGGCAAAAATCTTCATCAGTTCTTCATAATACTAACTGCCTAATAGGGCACAGGGGGAAAGTGAGCAAATGAGAGGACATGCTTAATTTTTGGTAACATGGAAGAAGTGGAGCATGTATGGAGCTATATGCAGGAGTAGAATCAAAGGTAACAGTAAGTGAGAAGGTGTTACCAACCTTCAGTTTAAGAAACTTCATCTCTATGCAAAATGAGGACAAGCCAGTACAGACATTTTGATGTGGTTGATGAAGAGAAGACTGTGCTCAAAGCAGTTGGCAAATTAATTGTTTGGGTTTTTAAGTCATAATGTGGACTAATAATTCCTTTGTTGTGTAAATTGTTTTGTTAAATTGCTACAGGTTACTATAGAACCATCAGAAGAACCTTTATTTCCTGCTGATGAAATATACGGAATAGTTGGCGACCAGCTAAAAAGAAACTTTGATGTCAAAGAGGTATGAATATAAATGCAGGATCCACATGCCCATACATGCATGCACTCGCTTTTCTTGCAGGAAATCACTCTTTATATCATCATAGTTTGTCTACAGAAATCTGATTTGGGATATATAGTGAGTATGTTAATTTCATGATGTGTTTTAAAGTATTTTTTAGTATTTTTGTCCAGTGGATCCATTGCAATGGCAATGACATGTTGAAAATATAATGCTTTTTGGTTATACATTTAAGAAGGATGAGAGATTGGTAACATTCTGAAAAAGCTGCCAGAAAATAGGGAACTTTGCATTGGCAAAACATTCTATAAACTTGCTGAGTGATGTGATAGCTTTCTTTTTCTGTTAATCCTGTGAAAGTAAAGATCAAATATTTAAAAATTTATGGAATATAAGCACGCTAAGCAATTCAGTGCTCTCACAAGTGCATATGGAGACTACTGTACTCTACTGCAAGTCTAGTGTAATTATTTGCCTTGGTACCTTCATCCGAGACCTCATCCTTTCTCATGTTTTGCGTAGATCCGATATTCAGACCCTTTTTCACTACCAACCAAGTATTTATTTTAGGAGGAGTCTTAGTATGTACCTTTCCTAAAATACTTTGTCAGAAATTACTAGGATTTGCTTTCCATTAAGGGAAAAAAAGATGAACACATTTATTGAGTCTCACACTATGCTCTCAAAAGTTGTAATAGCTTGGATTTATGTTTTTTTGAAGTTGAAATAAATATCTTCTGGCAAATGTCTTGCTAGCAATGGATCTATATTTGTATAAAATAGCTCCTTTGCATCTCAGAGAAACTTCAGAACAGATCTTTGTTATTTTCATATGTCACAAACTTAAGCAAAGCTGAAAATAAACTTATCTCTAAGAAAGTGACTCATGGCTGTATATGTTTTTCTCTTTATAAATGTGAGTCTGTTGGTTAATGTTTAATATAACCAGAGGTGGCAGTTTTTCTTTGAAATTTAACTAGTCAGGAAAACTTTGTTCCTGTATAATTAAACTGTTTGGTTAGAATATTCTTAATCTTGAAATGCCATTTTTTATAAACGTGTAGGTAAATCACACTTGAAAAAGTAAATGGGCTTTGCCTGCCATCCAGACTGTTTATAAGGCGGGCTGCTTGATGCTGTTTATTTTAAGTTATATGTTAGCATGGTCTTTCCTTCTAAACAAATTAAAAACTCTGAAGGGTTAGGAATTTCATTTTATTTTTCTGTTTTTTCTTAAGGTCATTGCTAGAATTGTAGACGGAAGTAAATTTAATGAATTCAAAGCCTTGTATGGGGATACTTTAATTACAGGTATTTAGAAATATTATATTATATTAATTCTATGTATGTTCCTGCTGTTTTTATAGTTGGATTCATTCTGTTTGGGTCACCCATTGATATTTTCAATAACGTTTTTCTTCAATAGAACAGCAGTTTCTGTTATCAAGAGAAAGTGTTACCTTTATCTGCTATGCTAAAATACAGCTATGCTATGGTAAAATAAATATATGTGAAAATTTGCAAATTTATTTTTCTCCTTCAGGATTTGCAAGAATATTTGGTTATCCAGTAGGAATTATTGGAAACAATGGAGTTCTTTTCTCAGAGTCAGCAAAAAAGGTAAATAAATAGATTATTAGCTTCTTTGCCATTGAGAAACAAAACTCTGGTGGACAACTTGCTCTTGAAATTAGGAACTTTTTTTAATAATGGAAATGGACCAGCTCCATGTTTTTCATGTAAACATGAAATAGCTTAGTAAACTGTAAAAATAATTGACCATATTTTAGAAACATTGTTCTGTAGATTCTTCTGATACAAAAGAGGTAGGTCAACAGGGAAATTTAGTTAGAAAAACAGCATTTGCATTTGTGTGACTACAACACAATTGAAATAGTATATCCTGAAACTTACAGCTATTACAAGAAAAGTCTATAATGATTGCATAAAATACCCTATTAGTTATAATTCCTAACCTTCACTGTGAAGTACTACAATAAACCACATAATTGGTTTTGTAATAACAATTTGGAAATTTTCAAACCTGGATTCCAGTATTCAGTTCATTGGTTTACCAGAGATTTAATTTTCATACTTTGCTGCAGCAGCAGCTCCTGGCTTAGACTAATGAGTGAAAACACGGGCAGTCTCATAAAAATCTGTGAACCTGTTTTGTGAATTAAAGGGCATCTTTGATGGAATATTGTGATTGCTCTATGGTTAACAGTGCTTTACAGATTGGGCTTGGAGGATTGGTGGTGATAAAGAGTTTCTGGGTATGGCAGAGTGATTACTTACCTTGTTCTGTGTTGTTTGGCTTGGTTCTTTATTTCTTAAAAAAACTACTGTCAGTTGAATTTTTTGTAATAGCAATTGTATATAGTAGTTTTATTCTAGCAGGCTTCTCTAATGGTGAGGAAATCAGTATTGAAAATCTATAGGAAAAAGGAAGCCTTGATGAGAGATTTGGAGAAAGGAAGTAATTTTACTTGATTTATTGCTGTAATAAAGTAATACACAAAATTGAGTTTCATGTGCTGAAGGAATACTTTCAACTTGGGGCACTGCAGTAAGTGGCATTGTTGTCGGTTAGCATTTGTTTTAACACAGTTATTTCCAAGTTGAAAAAATAACTCTTTCAGTATTTCTAATGCTTTCAGTATTTTTCTGATAATTTAGTGCTTCAACATTTTTCCTACCAATGAAAAAGATGTAAGGAATCTATCTCTGCTGACTTTTGCTGGCATATCAGTACTGTAAGAGGAGATGGTCAAGTTTCACTTGTTTCACTTCTAGAGAGACCTTTGTTGATAATGTTGCTTCTGTAAGCATCATAATCTAAGAATACTCCTTTTTTTTTCTTACCGATTTTTGTAATGAGTTGTGACACATCTTTTTCCCGTGATCATCACTATGCTTTTCGAGTGCTTCTCTGAAAAAGCTAGCTAAAGAGTATGCTTTATGGTTTTTCTTTCTTTTTTTGTTTTCTTTTCGTAAATTTTGCTGGTTCTTTACTGTGAATAGGTTAGAGGTTTTTCCAGTTGCTCTGCTACATACATGATTTTTTACCAGCAGTGTGTAAATAGCCTGAGGGACTTTATTGATTTAGATTGTTTCTAGTTGAAACAGAAGCTTGGAACGTACTATTTGTATATTTGCTAGGAAAATGGCCTTTTCCTATAAAATAGGGAGAGGGCATCTGCCCTGAGAAAAAAGAAAGGTTACAGCAATTGGCAAGGCCATGAGCAAATAGTGTATGTGGGCCTTTCCCAATTTCAGAGAATAATTTTCTTTTGTACAGGAAATGAGGAGATATTTTTTTCTGACTGGCTGTCTTAAGTTCCATGACACAGTCTTACAAAACTTGATGTCAGATGCCACACTGTGAAGCTGTCTGTCGTTTAACTACTTATTGTCTGAGTCAAAACAGTTGAGCTTTTCAGTATCAGCAGTAATGCTTTTTAAGGATATTATTTCTGCTTTATCCTTGGACTCACACATTTTTTGGCATTTTCTTACTTCTGCTAGAGTGAATGCATGTTTTGCAGTTGACTTTGGATGAAGCAGAAGTAGTACAGAGCTTCATGGTGCAAATACTCCCATGGACTTCAGTGGAAGGAGACATGCTACAGACTTCAGAGTGCTGGTAGTGATAGCTTCGCTGATCCAACTTTTCACAGCTTACTTTTTTTTATTATTATTTTTTCTTTCCTCTCCACAGGGTACACATTTTATCCAGTTGTGTTGCCAGAGAAATATTCCCATTGTGTTTTTGCAGAATATTACAGGTGAATAAGCTCAACATTTTGAAGTTTCACTATGTCATAGGCTTTGCTGTAAACTGTTGAGGCTATGGCTTTTAGATAGCATCTTGTGTGCTTTCTTGTATCTACTTCTCCAGCCTCTTCTGAAATCAGCCTGTTGGCAGCTGGTGAAGGCCTTGCCTTATGATTTGTTCTTCAGTTTTTTCTGTGTGTGCTGTAAAGCACATAGTATGACATACAGCACAGTATAATAACACAAAGTTAGTGAGCTTTTTTTTCATGTTGTAATTCTTCAGGTTTCATGGTTGGTAGAGAATATGAAGCTGGAGGGATAGCAAAAGATGGTGCGAAGATGGTAACTGCTGTAGCTTGTGCCAATGTACCTAAAATAACAGTGATTATTGGTGGTTCTTATGGAGCTGGAAACTATGGGATGTGTGGAAGAGCATATAGGTGAGTGTTAGTTTAAATTATGACAGGAGGTAAGACTAAGAGAACACAACCTTGAAGTACCATTCTGAAAAACTATGTAAACTTGCAGAAGTTCTGCTATTTGGAAAACAAAAAGAGTTCTCAATGTCGTGGTCATAAGTGGTCATATGAAAATAGCAACCTGACAAACCTGGAGAGATTGATAGACTTATGATTAACCTTGAATTAGGTGATGGAGGAGATCTTCTAATGTGCATGCTGACTTGCTTTTCTCCCATTTTAGTTCTTGGAGGAAAAATTGTACAGTCCTAAACAATCATTAGGCAGTATGGGTTGGTCCTCTATTCTGCATTCATAGGAAGAGTACCAGCTTGTGTAAAAAAATCCTTGTTCACTTTAATGAGCCTGTTTTTATGAGTAGTGTTTGCAGAACCCCTAAGGATTTAATTTTTTGACCCTTTGGACATGACACGCATAAATGTTTTTTTCATTTTTCAAGGTCCCTGATACTGTTGAAGTTGTTGGTGATATTTTTAAAGAGAAAAATTCGGGAAGGGGAGGGGGTGGGGGCAGACGTGAAGAGACTCAAGAAAGAGAGAAACAAATTTTTAAGGTGCTTGAATATAGGAAACGAGAATTTTCACATTTTCAAACATAATGCTGCAAGCATTGAAGCACGTTAATTTGCATTCTTTAAAAACCAATACATTGTAAGACTGTCAGGCATAAAAATGAATTCTTTGCTGAGTGAGAATTAGTTCTTTACTAGGAAATAAGGAAATGTCTTATTTTAATATTTAATATATATTTTTTCAGTCCAAGATTTCTTTATGTATGGCCAAACGCTCGCATATCAGTGATGGGAGGGGAACAAGCTGCCACTGTTCTAGCTACAATAGCTAAGGACCAAAAAGCAAGGGAGGGACAACAGGTATGTCTCTCTTCTTTCATTTGCAGTAATGTCATTATCATTTACTCTTCCACTGGCGTTGCTCACTTATGAGCTAGGGAAGGATGTTGCAGAGTGAGACATCAATGAACTATCGTTCTCCCAATGCCACCTAGTGCACTGACAAACAGAAAGCATTTGTGAAATGTTATTGTTTACATCTGCTAAATGTGGTGATCATTCATGACATTCCTTGTCTTTGCTTAAAAAGGAGTATTTCTCATATCATCATCTTTGTGCCTTGTGCACCAGATTATTAGTTATGCTCAAGGTGGGCAGCCAGGGATCCTCTCTGGTTTGAGAGTATGAGGAGGAATATGTGAGAATAAAGTGTCTTTCCAATTATTTTTGAAGTAGGCAGTTTTATAGAAAGCTGATCTTCAAATTATTCAGTGACTGAGAATTATGAAACTTATAACAGCAGAAGTCTGTAGAGGTTCAGAAAGGATTTGGACTCATTTCAACATTTTAATTGAAAATTAGTGGTATTTTGTTTAATAATCTTTTCTGTTTTCTCTGTACACTCTTTTCTGCTGTGTTTTTTAAATTACATAGTTTATGTTTATACTGGCATCTTGATTCCGTAAGAAGTGATTTTATTGTGATGTCTTAAAATTGCTTGTATTTATCATGGATAGTTATTCATAATAATGAAGCAGTATGTACATGTTATCTCAACAGTTCTTTTTTTTTTTTTTTTTTTACACTTTACTTGGGCTTTCTGTGAATACAATATATTCACCCTCCTCTCTCTCTGTCTTAATTTCCCAACTCCCTGAGATGGACAAGATCATAGAATCATAGAATCATTTAGGTTGGAAAAGACCTTCAAGATCATCAAGTCCAACCATCATCCATGCCCACTAAACTATGTTACGGAGTACCTTGTCTACACACTTTTTGAATACCTCCAGGGATGGTGACTCAACCACTTCCTGGGCAGCCTGTTCCAATGTCTGACAGCCCTCTCAGTAAAGATGATACCCAGAAAGAAGTTTGAGAAAAATAATTGTAGCTAATGTCAGTAAAATATGTTAGAAACTTGAAAATTTTCTGAATTACAATGGTGACCACTCTGAATCATAGAGAAACCCAGTGTTAGAATAGCACAGAGTTGTTTTATTAAAAAAACTTGCCAAAGGCAACTTAGAATTTGGTTTATTCATTACAGTAGCTTCAGTAATATTTCAGATGCTAATCCCCAATTATTCTTATACTCAGTTAAGTATATTTTTACTCTCCTTTTCCCACCCATCCGTTTGGAAAAGTGGTACTTTAATTTCATTGTCAAATATGCTAAATTGATAATTGTGTGTAAAAAGGGGGATAAACTTTGGGGAGGTCATTTAGGCAGTTTCTTTGAGTTTGATGCTGCATATAAGGCTCTGCTGTCATTGTGGAAGAAAATATTAAAGAATATCTTATCTGTGTTTGTTTATTTGCCTGTTTTTTTAGTTATCTGAGGCAGACGAAGCAGCTTTGAAGGAGCCAATCATTAGGAGGTTCGAGGAGGAAGGAAACCCTTATTATTCCAGTGCAAGGTAACATATAAATGACTTTTCCAAAACTTAATTGTAATCACAGGACATAACAATAAAATCTAAATCTTGCTGTTGAAGAACAGCGCAATCTGAAGCAAAGATTGGGTTTGATGTGCAGCAGTACAACACAACAAGCTTCAAATTAATGTTTTGTCTGGTCTCTTAAGACTTTGTAGTATGAAATGTTTCAGAAGGAGACATGCACTTGCAGGAATTATTCTGCTGGTTCTGTAAGTAGTGATATGGTAGCATGGAGTTTGTATTCTATGTATTTTATTCTGGATAAGTTTTATATCATTCTCCCCAGTGTAGATTCTGGTCACCTTTCTAAAGCCCATTGAACAGTGTGATGAGTGGCTGCATGTGGTTTAGGAAGAATTCATTTTAGTAGGATTCTGCAAGTAGAAGAGGCCAGTGGTTAAGGAGAAGTTTCAGGAAGACCTGAAGCCATTTGCAAGTCTGAGGTCATGATCTTGGTAGGTGACTGTATTGGATGACAGCAGTTCGGATAGGGCATTGGGTGATGGGTGCAGCGTATTCATGTTTGTTGAGAAGTCCTTTGCAGTGTTTTGTGCTCAGGTTAATGGGATATTGGTAGATGCCCAGGAACTAGTTAGGCTGATGAAGCAAGGTGGCATCCTGGAGTGTTACCTCTGGAAACTAGCTTGGAGGCTTTCTTGGCCTCTGTTACTCTACATTAGTTTTATCCTGTCTGTATTAATCTTCCTGCACATTTTGCTGCTTGTGGTATCCAAAAGCTATTCCTCCACTGGCTTTCAGCTGCTAACGATGGTAAGACGGTAGCATGTAATAACAGAGCTTTACTGTGCCTCTATGGCTTCTCATTTTGCAGAAAGAATATTAGTCGCATACAACTGTGGAGTCTGCTGTATGTATGGTTTTGTATATCTGAATTAAAATTACTGATGCTTTTCTTACCTGCAAGCTGGGAAGTCTGGAAACAAACTGAGTACAGAGTGGTTGCAATATGATAAATTTTGATGTGGGTGGGCATCATAGGCAGAAATTACGTGAACAAGTGGGTGCAAGATACTCTGTTGATGTCATAGAGATGCCAACAAGAGAAGGCATTTGGGGGCCTTTTTATCTAAGTCAATACCTGCTTAATCTGATGTATGACAAGTTTGATACAGCAGCAGCAGCATAGCATCACTGAGCTCCTTTATGAATTGTTTATCATGATCTGAAGGAATATACAAAATTAATGGTAGCTTTTACTCAGTTTTCTGTTGGGGTTGTGGAATGAACTTAACTGAAATAATCGTACCTGGGGGATTCATATTCACTTTAATGTTGAATCAAATGAATGCCTTCATTAAATGGAAGCTCTTGCCATTTTGCCCTGGCTGGTGCTGTGATGGGATAAGTATTCTTAGTAGGATACGTAGCACGGGATTTGTGGTGTCGTCTAGGCAGATTTCGGTGATGCAGTCATAGAGCATGTGGGTCATGGGTTTAGGGAGGGTTTTAGTCTTGTCACTGTTTGGTCTCTGCTTCTGGCAGAGGCCTGTATGGTAGTGCTGCAGAGAGTCATAGAAACTCTCAACTTCCTGAGGTTTTATGCATGTGTACAATCCCCACTGATACTAAGTTACAATTTATTGGGGGTTTTACATATAATCAATGAGGATACTTCTGTGAAATTGCGAATTGATACTGACACAGACTTTGTGGTGGCACACTCACTTTGATTTTTTTTATTTTTTTAAAATCTTTTAAATTGATTTAAATTTCATAGGGTATTCCCCAAATTGAGAGATGGTGTCAGCTGTTAAAAACTTTTGTGCTATCTCTTTTAGTACTCCTTAAAGATCAAGCCTAGTACCTGTGTCATAAAACCTTGTGCCCTGAGGCAAGAAGGAAAAATAAAACCACATATTATTATCTTTTATAACTGGATTTTAAGGAGAAGAATTTTCCAGTGATATAATGACATTTAAAAAACAAGTCAAACTGTCTGTATTTAAAATTAATCCTTGCCATGCAGAAGATGATGAATGGTTTGATTTCTTTTTTTTTTTACATTTGCTTTTTTTCATATGTTCACTGGCAACACAGTCATAGTCTCTTTGCACTCATGATTGAAAATCATTGGATTTATTTAACGTTAAATATATTCAGTATATTAGCAATATAAAACCTTGTCCTCTCCCCAACACCAACAGACCATTGTCAGTATTTACACCAGTAGGTTACTAACCTGCAAGAAAGTAGGTTCACATGTAAGATTGCAACCAAGTTGGTGAGGGTACTGGAGCACAAGTCTTATGAGGAGCAGCTGAGGGAACTGGGGTTATTTAGTCTGGAAAAAAGGAGGCTGAGGGGAGACCTTATCGCTCTATACAACTACCTGAAAGGGGGTTGTAGTGAGGTGGGTGCTGGCCTCTTCTGTCAGGTGGCTGGAGATAGGACGAGAGGAAATGGCCTCAAATTGCAGCAGGGGAGGTTTAGATTGAATATTAGGAAAAATTTCTTTACTGGGAGGGTTGTCAGACATTGGAACAGGCTGCCCAGGGAAGTGGTTGAGTCACCATCCCTGGAGGTATTCAAAAAGCCTGTAGACAAGGCGCTTCAGGACATGGTTTAGGGGGCATGGTTGATGGTTGCACTCAATGATCTTGAAGGTCTTTTCCAACCTAAATAATTCTATGATTAAGGTTAGAATTTTAAAAAGTCATTCTAAATTTTTAATAATGTCCAGTGATTTTTGGACATGAAACATGAGTATTTAACACCAGTTTTGTGCTGTCTACTGAGCAACTTTTACCAGTTTATGTTTCCAGAATACCTGGCCATTTTGTGAAGTTAGGTTGCAAATCCAGAAGGCACCTCAGTAAACAGCCTAAGTTTGCCTAGCCTAGTGGTTAGGAAGTGCTCTTAATGCTAGTGTTACTGAAAAAACTGGTCGAAGAAACTGTCTGAGACTCGATTTTGGAATTTTAGAAAGCAGGCATTCTTTATTGCAGTGCTGGATGCACGGGGGATAATGTTTCCTAGTGTGCATCCCGTTACCTACAGCAAACAGCTTATATTGTTCTAATCATATACATATTCATGTCATCGTTTACATAGTGTCCGCCCTTTGGGCATGCACATTGTGGGTCATCTCCTTTTCCTAGTTAGCTGACCTTGGCAGGTTTTAATTACAAAAACTCAGCAGGACCCAAGGCTTATCATCAGGGCCCAAGGCTTCTTGTCTGTTGATGCACCTATTTGGTGCATACCATTGACAGAGCTCAAGGTTTTCTTACCTTATTCCTACATACCAAAGTTTCAAAGTTGTTCAAGCATCAAAAGTTCATCACTACAGCAATACAGTTAAGTTTTCTTTCTCAGGCCTTTATTTAAGGCATCACTAGGTGTCTTGTCCTTCATTTAAAAAAGCAGGGTAGTTACATATTTCTTATTGTGCCTGTAGCTTGGAAGGGAAACTTAACAGGCACAGATGCGAGCTGCCTGAGAACTAACATGGGTCTGGGTTGCATGTGGTTGGATTCATGTGATGCTGCACTCAAGCTAATAAGCCCAACTGAGACATGAAGTCAAATTTCACAGCTGAAATCCCGCTGAGGTGCAATGAAAGTGAAATGCACCTTTGCACTGAGGAGTGCTTGTGAGAACAGTGTGTGACTGGCTCAGGTCAAGACAGTGCAGGCTGGTTTTTCTCTGTCTTTAATCCATGTAGGTACAGTCTACATTGTCTAGGAGCTCTTAATTGTTCTCTGCTGTCTTGTAGAGACAGTTGGGTATATCAGTACATGTTCTTATGTTTTCTGCCCTGATTTCATGCCTTCCTGCCAATATTACGTGTGCCTTGTTCCTTCACTTATTGCTAATTCCTAAGCAAGATCTCAGACCAATAGCTCAAAAGTTTTCATTACTGTGAAGTAGGCTGCTGTTATGGGTTTGTGTGGCACAGGTTTTTTTGGTAGCGGGAGAGGGGCCGCCGGGGTGGCTCCTGTGAGAAGCTGCCAGAAGCTTCCCCAGCTCCAAGTCAGATCAGCCTCTGGCCCAGGCCGAGGCCATCAGTGACGGTGGTAGTGCCTCTGGGAGAACAGATTTGAGAAGGGGAACCTGCAGTGAGTAGGGGGATTGGAGTGTGAGAGGAACCCCTATGAAGATACCGAGGTCAGTGCAGAAGGAGTGGGAGGAGGTGCGCTGGAGGAGGTTGATGCCCCTGCAGCCCGTGGTGAGACAGCAGGCTGTGCCCCCACCCCAGCCCATGGAGGGGAGCAGGGGAGCAGATGCCCCTGAAGATGGCCATGACTCCATGGGAAAACCTGTGCTGGAGCAGCCTGTGACTGAAGATCAGCCCATGGAAAGGACCCACACCAGGGAAGTTCAGGAAGAACTGAAGCCCGTGGGAAGGACCCACGCCAGGGAAGTTTGTGAGGAACTGCAGCCTGCGGAGAGGACTCACATTAGAGAAGCTCATGAAGGGCTGTCTCCCATGGGAGGGACCCCACGGCGGAGCAGGGGACGGGTGAGGAGTCCTCCCCCCAAGGAGGAAGGAGCGGCAGAGACAAGGTATGGGGAGCTGACCCCAACCCCATCCCCTGTTCCCCTGCGCCGCCGGGGGGAGGAGGGAGAGAGAACCGGGAGTGGGGTTGAGCCGGGAAGGAGGGAGGGGTGGGTGGAAGGTGTTCTCAGGTTTGGTTTTACTTCCTAATATCCTTGGTTTGATTTGATTGGTAGTAAATTAAACTGATGTCGTTTCTTCCCCAAGTTGAGCCTGTCTTTTGCCTGTGACCATAAGTGGTGAGTGATCCCTCCCAGTCCTTATCTTGACCCATGAGCCTGCCTTTATATTTTCTCCTCATCCCACCAGGGCCCGGGGGGGAGTGAGTGAGCGGCTGTGTGGTGTTTTGTTACTGGCTGGGCTGAAACCACGACAGCTGCCCAAGCAGAAGCAATGAGATGAAGTAGGATTATAGTTTTTGCATCAAGTAATGTACCTGAGGGAGGGATTTAGGCACCTTCTACCTTGGAGCCAACCCATTTGTTAGCCAGCACCATTAGTTGCTTATTGGCAAGCATCTGCCGTAGGTCAGGGAGAAGAAGTAACCTTTTCCCTTTGCACTAAAGGATGCTTCCTGTCTGGTCCCAAGCATGGTAAAAAAGACAGTTGACTGTCAACCAAATGTCAGGGTGCTGTATTGAAAGTCAATCTGGACAGCCTTGGTTTTGCCAGACGCTAGCTAGATCCCTCCAGCAAACTCCCAACAGCTTTGCGTTACTGAGAGGAAAGAATGATGATGGGCAGAAAGACTGCTGCCTGTATTGCTGCTTGGGTGCAGCTAGTTTGAAGGCTGCCTCATGCTGTCCTCTTGCTAAGATACGGGGACCGGTCTGCCTCACCCCTAATGTCCATTGAGATTGTTGTGACCCTTCCAGTTGACTTCATTAGGCTTTGAATCAAGCTTTTAGTAGTACTAATGAGAGGGAAGGAAAATGCCCTAATGATCTTAAAATACAAACAGTTTCCCTATTTACTCTGCTTATATAATTTTGCTTATAAATTATAACTTGTTATATGTACAGGATGTCAATACTGTTCCCTGCAGTTGTATTTTCTTGTCAAACTTCAATCAATTATTTTATTAGAACCTTTCACAGTGAGCAGTCTTAATTAACAGGACTCATTAGGCAGCACGCTTTTTAATGGATTATATTAATCTGTTTACAGGGTTCTAAAATTATTTCAGTGGTTTGCATCTTAACAAGTTACATAGGAATTTTACTTCGGGGGACTTCATTTCTTCTACTCACAGTGTCTAGGTTACAGATATTTTATGAGTGTAGTTGTGACTTATGTTCTAGCAATGGGGTCTTAATAGATAGTTTAATTATTAATGTTACATGCCAGTAGAGAGTGTAGTTTTCTTTAAATAAAGAGAAGCAGAAGCCAGGGGTGACCATATAAAAGCAGCTTGACTTCCATGCAACATAAAATCTTTCTGGTTGTCAATATAAGTTAATTGTGTTCTTATAAAAAAACCAAATCTGCCATTAAAATGTGTTTCATGTTTAGAAGATAATGTTTATTGCAGTGGTATGCATTATGAAGTTGCAGCTTGGAGGGTACCACCTTAAGTTGATGATTCTTTTTGATTCAGTTCATCCCTGCACTCTTAAGGCCCTTAGCAGATTTATTAAACGCTTTTAAGAAGTATGAATTCCTTCATTCAGTTTCAATGTGTTCCATAAATAAAAAAGTTAATTGCAAGTGTTCATTAAAAAAAGATGATATGCAGAGGAAACAACCCTGTAACAGTCAAAAACCCCAAATTTGCTTAAAAATAGAAATTACTGTATTTGTTCTTAACAGTTGTTTTTTTCACAGCCCCAAGAAAACAAAGAGATTGTGGTCAATTTGACCTCACAAAACTACTTTGCTTTTCACTATTAATAGGGATCTTCTTCATCCCTTTGGTGGATTAATCTGACTATATTCATCAAAACTTAATCAAGATCTAAAATAGAAGAAGGAAAGGAAAGCATATGCATTAAACTTTGGTAATGCATACTTCATGATGTTGAAAGTATAGGAAATACTCTACCTTGGCCATTCTATCATGCTAGATTATACAAACAGGTATAACCACTATCTTGGGGAAAAAACAGAGAATTCAAACAACTCTTAAATAAGTCTCAGTAAACCCAAGTTGTATTTGGTCCTGTGGTTATTTTGAACAAAAAAGGTTCTAATTGTTTTTGTTGTATGGTAAGAAGCACTTGCTCTGAGTCTCTTTTCAATGGAGTATTGTTAAAATATGTCAAAATATTTTAATGAGTTATTACTTACAATTTAGAGCTACAGTTAGGAAAGGAGATATTTGCAGGAACCAGAGTGCAAGAGCTTATACCGTGCAGTTTTTCCAGAATATGATATAGACAATTCTTGTGTGTCTTCTGCAACAGAATTTGCTGTTGGTACCACTTCCACACAGACGCAAGCATGACTGTTAGAATATTCCAATGCATGGCTTACTAGCCCACTAGAAAGGAGATACTCACTGAGAATTCTAAATGAGAACAGATTAGACAGAGCTACAGTTTCCTTATATTTGTAATTTGGGTTTATAGCTTTTTTTTTTCCTTCCCCCCTTGAAAGAAGTTATTTTTTTTCCAGACTTCTTGCTATGCTGGTTGGGACCTGTTAGCCAGGTCAGTGAGTGCCATGGCTACTGTGGTGTAAAATCTCTGTAATCAAGCTTTTGTTTTCAGTCCCCAAAAAGAAACAGAACAATTTTTCCCAATTAACAGCAAAGTCTTCCCTTCTCCAAACTCCTTTCTCCTTTTGTACTTCAGCTTGCTCTTGTGCCCCGTTTAGGGTAAAAGTCTCTTTTGCTTGGGGAGCTACACCATAGTAAGATATATTTATAGTACAATGTTCTTTCTGAGTTGGGTATCTTTTTTCTTATGTCTCTGCTAGTTGGAGAGCAAACTTCTAAGCTTGAGTCTGAACCCTCGTGCATCATCTTGTTACAGGTGTCCTTTATTACAATTCCACTTTGTGCATCCTAGGATAGATAAATGTATTTGTTGTAAAATAAAAAGCATACATTGTCAGTCTCCTAATATTATTATCTAATTTGATGAATGCTACTTTCACAGCAAATGGCAAAAAAAAGCAAAGATGGAAAACACTCAGAAATGTCTGCTGCTGCCTTGAGCTTATCAGCATGTATTTATGTACAGTTTGCAGTCCTTTCTTTTAGGGATGAAGTTGGCACATTTAGTATGGAGAGAAGAGTGCAAAATTTATAATTTCCCGTCTAAAAGATTTTTTTCAATTAATCTTCAAACCAGGAAATTTGCAGCTGGAAACTTTAGTTCAAAAGGAATAGCTATACTTTTGATAGTCAGTCTTAGCTCCCTATTCATGAGCCTTGTATTTTTACATTTTCCACAGACAAAGAATTAAACATTAGCCAACGCTGAAGTAAGTTTAAAAAGATTGCATAATAAGTCTCTCTAGGAAAAGATGGGATGGAGGCGGAGCATAGCTATCTTAACTAAAGATATGTGCGTATGTTTTGCAGACCCTGATTAAAATGTATGCTTATTTAAGTGAGACTGGGTTGCAATGAGCGGCGCAGTATCTTGTTTAATTATCTTGCTGGGCAGGTAGTAGTTATAAAATATTTACAGTTTTGTGGCCTGCTGGGGGTTTTGACATGGATTTTATTTTGGGTAGGATGGAGCAGTCATTGAGAACTGATACCAGAAGTACTTTAATTTTTGGATAATATCAGACTATTTACAAGTGTATTTGATTTTGGGGAACTTGGGAATTTGGTAATTGCTCATTCATAATTTAATTGCCTTCAGGGTTGGGTTAAGGATGGTATCTTACAGTTGTTTAGAAATGGACTTCAGAAAAAATAAATACAACAAATACTGGAAATACTTGGAATTTACTGTGGCTCTTTTAATGATGAAAGAATAAACACTTGTATCGTCCTCATCTGGCAGCTGAACTAACCCGAATAATGTAAATAATGATGTGACGTAGCCCTTTAAAATACTAGCATTCTTAATAGAATAAGATAGGTCACTGACAAAAGGTCATTTTCCATGTGAATATTAAAAAACAGAGGGTCTCTTTTCTCTAAGGTGATGACTTTGTACTAAAAAGAAGTATGAAGAATCTAGTTTAAAATACGTAGATCTGATGTTCTTCATTTATCCAAAATTTATTCTTTGTTCTGTAAGACACGCACCAGAGTAACACGCACCAGTCTATTGCATTGATGGTTAAGGTGAATTAACTCCATGGCTTTGAGTATAATTTAGCTCTTTAGTCTACTCTCTTTAGTGTAACTATTTTCAGTTTCATGTGCTTGAAAATCTACCCACTGAATATGTTAATTTCCTTTAATTATTATTGTTTGATTTTTTTTCTAGATTATGGGATGATGGAATTATCGATCCAGCTGACACAAGACTGGTTTTGGGCCTCAGTCTCAGTGCAGCATTAAATGCACCTATGAAGAAGACAGAATTTGGGGTTTTCAGGATGTAAACTTAAACGTACACTCGTCAGAATTACATTGTATATTTTAATTGGGGCTGGAGAGCAAACTAACTACAATGTTGAGGTGATTAAAATATAAAGTGTTGTACAATGCTATTTTTAATGGAAATGTCATAATTTGTTTTCACTGAGTAATCATCACACAGTGCTTCAGAGTTTTGATTGTGATTTGAGATCAGTCACAGAGTCACAGTGCTTGTATAGCTGCACTGCATGAATAAACTGCAACTTCTAGTGTTATGTTTAATGTTTGACAAGAAACCATTGATACCATCTCTTAAATAAATCTGCAAAATAAGCCACGTATTTGGTGCTTATCAGCTGTTCTATTTCTTTTAATTCTTCTTTATATGTCTCCCATAAATGCAAAATATTTTTGCAAACCAACAAAAAAAAAAATCCACATTTGCTAGTAAATAATTTTTGCAAAAGAAAAGTTCTGTAAGGGCAGCCAGGGAGTTCAACACAGCATGAAATTACAGATTTCATGAAATTACAGATTTCATGCAGCTGTTGGCATTTTGGCCTTTCTCTGGCTTTCATCCAAAGAACGCTGCTCTCCTGTACTGTTCCCTGAAGTGAAAAGAACAGGAGAACCTGATAGATGCATAGTGTTTTGTGGAAGAGCTGGGGAGTGTATGCTGATATCTGTAGGAGCTGCAGCTTGCTGAGAGCACTTCTGAGGATGGGGCTTAGCTGCAAAGGTGTTTAAACATCTTGCTGTGTGATCTTTCTGGCAATTTTAGTTTCATGAAGATGGAGCGTTCTTCCCACGTGGATCAATGCTTCACCCAGAGCACATGCCTGAATCCCACTGACTATAGGGCTATTGAGATGCTGTAGTGCTTTGGTTAATCTTACTTATTTATCGTAGTTTGTTGCAGTGTAATGGTTTTCAAGAATTCAGTGCCTGTCATTTCATTTGTTCTCTTTAGAAATACTGCACCTTGTAGAAACTAAATGCTTGGCATGTAGTGTGCCTAGAATAAGAAGGTAAATACTTTGCTAGCTGGGACTAGGAAGGTGATTTTACCTAGCTTTGCCCTTACAGGTGCACAGATAACTATTGGCAGAAATATTTCTTGACTGAGAATCAAATCGAAGAAGAGTTAATGTACATGGAAGGAGGTCCTATCCTGTGCTGGCCTGTGGGGAGAAGAAAGATTGCTAATAGGAGTAATCATCCTGGGTAACTACGCTAGCTGTAGTCTTCCTAGACTTGGGTGGCAGGGGAGTTCCCCTTGGAGCCAGGAGGAGGAAGGAACGTCTGCTAGCTACTAGCCCTCTCAGTTGTGTCTTGGGCAGATGCAAAAGTGAAAATGAAGTCATTATTTGGAATGGGGATTTTCAGTGTAGAATACAGACTGCCCAGCATATGCTGAGCAGCGGGGTGTCTGGTATCATCTCTACATTGCACTAAAGACCAGTTTTCTCTCTCACTTTACTGACAAGAAATCTATCTGAAACCTGGTGTGTTCTGCACCACTAGAATTACTACTTCTATAGGTCTGCATACATGTAATCTCACTGTTGTGCTCAAATGCATGTTCTTAGTATATAAAATATTTCTCTAGCAGAGAGTAAAATACTGCAGTAAATGGCAACTAGGCACAGGGCTGTGCTTTTGTGCCACTGATTCTTGTTATTGTCTCACTACACAAATTTGTAAACATGTTGGGTATGGCCCTGGGATTTCTTTATTGTAAAAGTACAGTGACATTACTTATGGCTGCTGGACTTCTGAAATTCCTTTAAAAATACCCTACTTTTAAATATGTATATGTAAAATATAGCCAGGGAGAACAAAGGTTTCAGACCTTGAAATGTTTGTTATTAATGGTTTTCAATAAAAATAAACACTCTCTCTTTTCTCCTACTACAGTTGAGTAATCAGTTCAGGCACCTGTTGTCTTTCTGCTCTAAATTATGGGGGTCACTTTCCCCAGTCTGTTAGTCCCAAAGCCATAAGGAGTAGTGCCTTTTTCTGCTAAGAAAATTGATCACTTCAGAATAATATTTTTGCTTTGAATATATTCTTTCAATGAGACTGGTAATAAAGTTCTGAGTTGGAGACAGTAACCGATAATCCTGGGATACAGACAGTGTAAGTAGATATGTTTGGGAGGATTCATGCTTCTGAGATTCATAACTCCCGGCTGATTGTTACGTCTGAAAGCACAGCTATTTACGGTTATCAGAATTTCTTCCTCTGAATAGGTGTGCAAGCCAAGTGAAAACATGTCTCTGAATAAGTAAGAATGTTCTGCCTTAATAGTACTTACCTTTGGAAACTTGTTAAACAAATGAAATTCATCAGCACGGGCTTAGCATCCTATTGTCATGTTCTGGTTAGGGGAGAGCGGGACCTTCACTGCAGAGGAATGATTCAAGGAATTACTAGCAGTTATCACTCCCCTGCTGCCTAGCAGACTATTTTGGAAGAGCTTTTGCCGGTTAACGTGCTGTGCTGTGTATGTAGGCAGTGACCATACGCAGTGCATGTTGTGTGTGATGGTGCTGTGATGGCAAAGATGGCCTCTTGCTGCCCAGGGGTTTGCTGAAATAGTCACCCACAGCTCTTACATTGCCTCTGTCATCAGGAATGTTGGGCCCTTGCAGCGGCAGCTACTTTTTATTTAGGTTTATTTAACACAGACTCCTTTACATAGTCATTCTCACTTCCTATTGCCATTGCTCTACCAGTAGGATCTCTTTTGGATGTTTAATGAAAGGAAGTGTTAAACCTAATAAAAGGCAGCTGCCACTGCAAGGGCAGAAGAGTCCTGAAAGCAGAGGCAATGTAAGAGGTGTGGGTGACGTATTTCGAGACTTGTCTTACCCATCTCGGCTATGTGTCACCTATTCATCATCGTATTGGAGCAGCTCATAACCATTAATCTCTTTACTTACTGGAAAGGATGATACTTGGAATGACACTGATTTTTCAGATGAAATTTGAGGAACAAGGGAAATGGCTTTGCCATTATCAAGTGCACAAGCAGTGGTGGACCAGGACCTCAAAGTCAATGCTCCAGGCTTCCAGGGGACCTTTCTGCTCCATCTAGTCTTGCCTCGGGGATTGCTCTTCTCAGCTGCATGCCTCCCTCCTGCTTCAGAGCAGTGGTAAGGCCAAGCGTTAGCTAGTTCCAGCTCTCTTTGATAGCTGGACATAGCCTATTTAGGAGAGGTCAACATTTGAGTACAAGGAGTTTAAAAGGGCCGATACTATGACCTTGATGGTGTTTTCAAACACCTCTGCAGAAGGAAATAGAAAGCTGTGAAAGACGTGAGCTAAGCTGCTTGCTTGTCATGTCCCTAGGTACTGTTGGCAGTAACCAAGGTGCTTCTCAAATTACGTGGGCCGAGATGGTGAATTCAGGATGGGTCATAAAAACCTACCCATTGCCATTTTCCTTTTTATTCTCATGGCAGTTAGGAAGGTCCTCAGAGCCACTGGGAGCTACAACGTGGTCACCAACCAAAATCGGTGGCAGGTTGTATAACAAACATCAAGGGCAGAGCCTCTGGTACACAATCATTGTGAGGCTTGCATGCCTGCTTCCAAGGCTGACATGAGATGTAGCTAGTGCACAGCCTCTGTGATAGCTCTGCCTGCAGAAGTGGAGAGGCTATAAATGTAATTTCTGAGAAGCCACTGGCTGGGTGCCTGTTCCCACCCCTCTTCCACCCATTTTGGAGTTAGTTTAATGAGGAGTTTATAGCTCCAGTGTTTGTGTTGGCATTTGTGTATGTGCTGTTCTTGTGAGAACCCATCTTTTATTTAGATGGCATTTTTCCAATCTGTTACTCATCAACATGAATTGGTATCTCCTGCTGAAACAGATGTTATCTTTCAAGTATGCCTCTGGACTCTATTATTGCTTCGAATGTGGCAGAACCCTAATTTATCTTAGATTTTCCTCGCTGTTTGAGATTTCAGCCAAAGAAATGTCTTGATTCAGAAAACCAACAGTGGTATGTTATATTAACTTTTTTCTTTGAGGTTTATAAATTAAGGCAATTCAGCAAAGCACTTAGAAAAGCCTGCTGCTTTTCAAGCAAAGCCTTAAAGCATCCACTTAAAGCCAGATGTCCACCTTCATGGCTCTGATTCAACAGAATACTTGAACAAATGCTTCACACTAATCTCTACAGTCTAGTAGTCATAAAATCCATCCAACTCTGTGTCTACGTCAAGCCAAAACTAGAACACATAAATGCATCAGAGCTGCTCAGTGGATACTCCATTATTTTGACACCAGCGTCAACAGAAACTTCCATTATTTTCCCACTTTTAGAATTATATTCAATTAACGGATCATGATGGAAGAGTGTGATTATGAGAAGCATATACCATGTACAACTTAAGAAATTATCCACTTGATATACAGATTTTAATGGACTTTGGCTGTGTCCTGTTTGTACCTCATCTGCAGTAACATTCATATGGAGGAAAAAGTCAGTTAACTTTGAGAAGCTTGAATTAATGCAGAGCTACAACAGAGCTTTCCATCTCTGAGGTTTAACAGCATTTCGTGTAGATTATCTGGAGCTGAGCTCTGTAGTGCCACAGACTCCCCTAATTTCACAGCCAGTTGTCTTATGACTGGCTACTGATGCTATCAAAAAGTACCTGCCTTTTTGTACTTGTAAACAGTGATTTCGCATTTTTATACCTTGACCCTGTTCTGCTCCTTGACATGGTAGCTTCTGACACTCTGATACTCAGCTATCCTGTGTCTGATGACTTTTTTACCCCCTAGTGCTGGAGAAAAAGTTTACAAGAACGGCTGAATAGGGAGCAGGGGACAGGGATGTTTGTGGAGACAGTGATACAGACAGTAACAGGCACAGAAATGTATAGTTTTGTGGGTATCTGTAGCCAGACAGTTACAATGACTTTTGGAAATAGAAATTTGTAATTGCCTCCAGATTCAACAATAATTTTACTGGGGGAACTAACAAATTCAGCTTTTTACTGGAAGTGCAAGTTGGAAAGAAAACAGTGATGTTTTCCGAGCATCTCTGTGGTAGTTTTCAACACTGCATGAGTAATCCTCATACTATGAAATATGGCTTGAATTTTTGGTCAGGCTTCACAGACGCTGCCTTTGAAGTTGAATAGGCCATATATCTGCCTCTCTGTATGAAGCGTTGCGTTTTTCTTAGCCTGTGTTACTTCTGTGCTCTGAGAAACTTTGCTTTGGCAATCCCACCATTTCCAGCACTTCATGTAGCTGCGTTTTTGCTCCAGCCTGGGATATGGGATTTGGTATGAGTGGTTCACCACCAGCCTGATGTCTGACATCTCAGCCTTCCCTGTGGCAAAATGAGACTGGAGGATTCGTGCAAACACACAGAGGTTCTCTACTCTGAACAGCAATTACAAATGAGACCTTTGCTGGATGTGATGATCAATAGGAGAGTGTGGGAGGAGGTAACAGCAAGAGGTGAATACACATCTCGGGAGGCAAGCAGCATGATAGTGAGAAAGACTGGAGTCTTTTTATTGCCTGAAACAAAGTGGTGCTGTTGAAAATTACTTGTTAAGCAGCACTCCTCTTGGTCCCTTTAAACACTGCCTTCCTGTTTGGAAAAATATGTCCCTGGGCCTGTTTAATTTTCTTTAAACAACTTTTTTTTTTTCCTTACATTGCTTTGCCTTTTCAGGCTGATCCTAGCTACCCTGGAAATGACCAACTAGGAGAGTTCTGTTAACGAGATTTTCCAAATTCCTCCTTCTTCAGATAATCCTCCCTCCACCTAGGGAGGAATTTCCAAATTCCTCCTTCTCCAGCAGCAGCTCCTGCTGCTGCTAGCTGGAGGGGAGGAACATCCCCATGCCACTGCACAGCTGGGAGCTGGGAGTGGAGCCTCCTCGGAGGCAGACCCTGCTCACTGCCTCCTTGTCCCCACAACCATCACGCCAGAGGGTCAAATGTCTCATGCCAGCAAAGCTGATGCTCAGGTCCCCCCTGTTCTGCCACAGCCTTGGCCTGGAGACATGAGCCTGGAGAGGGCTGAGCACTGCCCCTCGTCTTGCTTGCTCTCCTTGGCACACCACTGCTTTTCTTAGTGGGGGAAGCTGCTCCTGTCTTCCTCCTGCCCCCCACCGTGAACGTGAGACTCGGGCAGGTTTGGGCCTGCCAGGGAGCTTTTTGGCCATGGTGTTGATGAACATGAGGCCACCAAGCTTGCTAGAGCCAAGAGTCGGTAAGAAGGTCTGAATGGAGATGAGTGCACTGATGCTAAGGTCTCCTTTTGGTGACTCTGCTTTTTCTCTCTCCAAAAGGAGGTGGCCTTACTTCGCACACAGGACGGACGGATAACGCTCGCTGAGCACCTGCTCAGTCATACGACATTTGGCCTCAAGCACCGTTTCAGAGTTCTTCTTGGAGTACCAGCAATTACTTTTTTCCTGGGCCTTTTGACGCTGCTTCTTACCTTGCTCTGCGTGGCCCTGAGCCTTCTTCCCACCCTGTGGGTGGCTACCCCACCTGTCCTCATTCAAGCATCCCATCCTCATCAGCTGGTTGCTCACCATCTTTATCTTCTCCCCCTGCCCGACTCCTTCAGGTTGATCCTCCCATCCCGGCTCTTCCTCCCAACACACCGTGCTTTTTCCTTAGCCCCCGGGGCTACTAACTCTCCCTCCTCTCAGGTCCCTGGGTTGATTTCCAAGCCTGGTCTCCCCGACGGCCCAACCTCCACTCGCTTCTGCGGGTGTCTGCCGGCCTCCCTCTCCCTCCTCCTTCCCGACCCCCACGGGCGAGGGGAGAGCCTCCCACTCTCCTCGCACAACAGGGGGGCAACGCAGCCCTTCGCCGTGGACAAGACACGGGCGGGCGGGCGGGTCCGCTTTCCCCTCCTTCACTCTCAGGGCCGGCTCCGCTGTTTGTGCCGAGCCCGCTTGGACAGGGGGCGAGCCGTGCCGGGGCGGCTTTGGGGCAAGAAGCGGGGCGGTCGGGAGGTGGGGGGAGCCGAGCCGAGGCGGGGGGCGCTGACGCACGGCGGGGCGGGCGCGGCGCTATAAAGGCGGCGGCGGGGCGGCGGCGGCGGCGGCGGCGGGGCGGCAGCACCATGGAGAGCTGCCGGGCGCTGGCGCTCTGCGCCGTGGCGGCCGCGCTGCTGCTGGGCGCCCGCGGGCAGGGGCCGACCCCGCCGCGCCGCGCCCGGGACCTGGGGCCCCCCGGCGGCGGCGGCGGCGGCGGCGG